>NC_061508.1:294103151-294465229 GCF_022539505.1 Lolium rigidum
TATAGACATACCTTGGACTCGCATATGTTTCTGTTGTACCACTCCGAGAGATGTAATATGGGTGGAACGGTGTTTCACTTGTGTTATGTCAACGACTTGTGTACTACACCATGCGGTGGTACGTTGGGTCACCACGATAGCATTCAGATGGCACCGTACGAAGCATTATGACGGAAGGAAGTGTAGATCACCAATTTGTTGGTTTGAAACCGGAGAAAACAAGGAGTTTACACCGGATTACATCAAAGAAAGACAAGACGTCATCGAGGTGATCCGGGATAGACTCAAGATAGCTCGAGTCGTCGAAAGAGTTACGCCGACTTAAAGAGAAGAGATTGGGAACCGAAAGTGGGAGACATGGTTTATCTGAAGGTTAGCCCAATGAAAGGACTTAAAAGGTTCGGAGTGAAAGGAAAGTTAAGCCCTCGATATATTGGACCATTTAAGATAATCAGTCAGAATCGAGGAACAGACTTTTGAGTTGGAGTTACCGGCACAACTAAGTCAAGTTCATAATGTATTTCATGTTTCACAACTCAGTAAAATGTTTGAAGGCACCGGATGATCCTATCACATATGAAGAAATAGAATTGCAATCTGACCTAACTTATGTGGAAAGGCCTCGAAAAGATCTTAGAAGTACAATGGAAGAAATTAAGAAACAGAGCAATCAAATACTGCAAAGTGCAATGGCAACATCATCTCGAGCGAGAAGCTACTTGGGAGACAGAAGAAGAACTCGGGAAGTCTTACCCCGAGATGTTCGGTACCAATCTTAACTTCGGGACGAAGTTTCGTTAAGGGGAGAGGTCGTAATAACCCAGAACATAGGAACAACGAAGGGTAGATTTAGAAATGGGATGTGCATTTCATTTGCAAAACGGGGAAATTTTCGCGCCTTATTGCAACTAAACCTAAGAGGGATCGAGGTTCTCTCTCATTTTGCATCTAGGGTTAGGCAATGTGAGTTAGGGAAATTTCGACATGATCTCTTTTGTAACTTGTTACTTTGGGGAATGTTTGCATTTGACAAGTGTAAATACATTAAACTATAAACATTGAACAATATAAATGGAATTCATAATTTAAACAACTTTGAATTTCAAAGTAAATCATAAATACAATATGTAATTCAGAATTTAAACATTACATAAATCCAAAAGCTCATAAACAAAAACTTGAGCTTTATTGATCATCAACACATAATACATAGTCTTTACAATATTCTTGATACAAGAATTGATAAATAATAAACAGAAATGAAAATGAAGATTACAATTTGCTCCTATAACTAAAACCTAAACTAAATGCTTGAAGAACATATTCTGGTCATATTCAACTTCAAAACCTGCAAAACAAATCACAAACACTAGCCAGAATATAAGTGTTAGCTCAAGATTCAGTTTAGACAGTTAGCAAGTGACACAATCTTCAGTTTGGACAGAACCAAGTCACAGCACACTTGTGCTTGTCCAAAACCGAGGGACAGCACAAGATAGGATCAGCGACGGACCAAAGCCGAGCAGTGCAGGGGGCTCAAGTTTCAGCATATGAGAGCACACAGCTCAAGTGTGCTTGGGCAGCAACAAGCAAGGCCATGCAAGAGCATAGTCACCAAGCATGCCAGGCTTGTGTGTCAATGCGAGAGAGAGAAGTAGGGATCATATAAAAGGAGCACAAACCCTAGAACCAGTGACCAGTCGACCAGATAAGATCACCAGGTAAGGGTGAAGCAAAAACAAGCAGAGTTCATCTGTTCTTGAGCAAGAACAGAACCAACACACAACTCCTCAAGCCACCAGAGATCATGGTGACCTAGAAGATCATCCAAGCTCTGGAGGTGAAGGGCTGTGAACAAACCCAAGTCTGCATCAACAAAGCATTACTTTCTAGGAGTCTGGAACAAGGTATACCTAGTTCCTGGAAGAGATCCAATGGATCTAATCCATCATATGCATAAGCATGGAATGAGCAGATGCTCATATGGGTAGATCATCACTTGGTTTTCACCAAGGATTACTGCCAGTCAAAAGCTACTAAAACAGAAACCATCCAGATACAGATCTTGTGCACAGAAGCAAGATCTGATGCACAGATAGCACCAATAGATGTATTGCAATAAATAGCAGCTAGTATAGACTACACAGAAAATCCTAGGCACATAACCATCAGAAACCCTAGATTTCTTCACAGGCAAGCATATTGGCATTCATACTTACTATGATTCCCTAATATGCAAGCAAAGTTGAGTAGCCAACAAGATCCAACCACTAGGTGAGCAACCAGTCAGTAGCAAGGCTACTGAGGTCACATCACACTTAGCACCAAATAAGAGCAAGCCAAATAGACCACATCACTATCCAGAAATGGATTCAGAGTTTAATTGCTTGTAAAAGAATCATGAACAGCAAACTCATATACAAGCAAGACATTTAAATCATCACTGCATAAGCGGTTCATCATAATTAAGTAATCTAAGCATGAATTTATCACAGATCCATGCTAAGCATGACAACAAGATACTGTTAAGCAATACAACTTAATTCATAGCCACTAGAGCAAGTAAGCAACAGCACAGTGATGCTTGAGCATCAAGCATCACCAAATAAGTGAACCATATAACCACAGTGTTAGCCAGTAAGCAATCACTGACAAACAATTGATCAAATTGATCAATCATAGCAAGCCAAGCTACACGGAGAGATTTGCCAACAAGCAAGAAATGATCCAATGGATCATTAGATTGCGAAGTTAGTACTCGAATCATATCACATGCACCTGCGGCACACACACAAGTGTCACGGATGCATCACAAGTACACCTAGACAAGCAAGCATGATAGTCCGAGTAAGCATAAGCAAGTCATAACCAAGCATAGCATGGAATAGATAGCTTTTGAGCAAGCACAGTAGAGCATGGCAAGTACAGAGCATGCTAGGAGCAGCAGAGAAGTAAGCACAGCATAGATAGCAAGCAAATCGACATGTGCCAGTACCAGCAACTGGTAATCTGACCATGAGCTTGCAATAAACCGAAGCACAGTAAGATTGCGCAGCGAGTAGTATGACTCTAGATGATCACAAGACCACCAAAGAGCAACGGATCATGAGGAGGAAGAAGAACGAGTGGCAAGGGAGGCGCACGAGAAGAGAAGGAGGAGGAGCGAGAGGACCTTACCCGCGCTCGGAGGCGAAGCTATGGCATGGCGAGGCGAGTGCCCGCGCGGCCATAGCAGCTGCAAAGCCGAGGAAGTCGCCGGCGTTACGCCGACGAACACCACCACGGCGAGACACAGCATGGAGACGACGGCACGGGCGGCGCAAGCAGCACCCGCGCCGAGTCGGTCTCGGAGGCGCACACGTCGACGACGAAGGCGAGAGCTCGTCGGAGAATCACCGAGATCGCCCATGGCGATTCTCCAGAGATCCGGACCGAGGCGATTCGCCGGGAGAGGACGAGAGGAGAGAAACGGCTCGGACAGATCGATAGATCTGCTCGAGGCGGTTCTAGATCGGTAGGTGGCCACGGCGGAGGAGGCCGGTGATGGCCGGAGCAGGGCGGCGGCCATGGCGGCGACGCCATCGCCTCAGGGTCGCCAGAGATTAGGGTTAGACGAGTGAGAAGAGGGCCGAGTGAGAGTGAGAGTGGTGGGCCGCTTCGGCGCCACCAAACCCAAAAGGGGGCCAACCTATTTGGGCCGTCCACTGGGTTAGTCTATTGGGCTGGGCCCAATATGAGTCCAAGGGGTATTTTGGTCTTTTTCTAATTAATAAAAGATCAAAACTTTACCAAATTTTAATAAATCATAAACAACTCTAAAAATCCAATAAAAATTGGATTTATGAATGAAAAATAAATCTTAACCGAATAAAATATGAAATGGAATTTATGAAACAAATTCAAAATCATGAATTTTCAGAATTTAAATAATCAATTGGAATTTTCAATTATTATTTCCTTGTATTTAAAATTCAAGGAAAAATCTCAAATAAGTTCAAAAACTTATTTTCAAACATTTCAAAATGAGATTCTATTATTCCAAGTCATCTCTTTTGAACCGGAGAATTTTTCCCGAGAAAACTACTATATTCCCTTTTATTCCAAAAACTATAGAGGTAACTCTATAATTTCAAATTATTTTGGAATGACTAAGGTAATTACCAAGTAAACTCATGTTACTTTGAATTGTTGTACTTTGTGTGAATTACAATGATTAATACTTTTAAATCAATTGTAAATTACCGTCAAAGACATAAATCTTAAATACAACCCTAAATTGTAATAATTCAATGGGGTAAAGGGATTCAACATAAAATAATACATCCATGATTGCATTATTTGGATTTTTATAACATTGTCCTTACCAGGACAATGATGCTTCTTACGAGAACCCGAGGTCCAGGTTCCATCAATCGCATTGAACCGCACTATCTCGCAGTCCACGAGCAAGTTCACCCTTGCTCATGTCAACTTGATTATCTTCTACTACTTTTAATGCAAAGCTATATACTTATCATTCCCGCATCGCAAATGAAATGTTATCTTCCAACTATGAATATGACTATGTGGCTGGCAATGGAACCATGGTATGTGTTGATATGGTGGAGGTTCCATTGCAATGGGTTATATCACCCTAGGATTAAATTACCAATGCCGTCCAGTGATTCTAGCGCCGTACAAACCGCGTTGACCATGAGATCTATAATGGCTCTGGAAAAGCCAGCTGTATCTTTTCCCTTCTGCACGCCAACGGATCGGAGAGACGGTGGGGTGTTGGAGGCACTGCCGCAATAGGTTGGGAAATCCTTTTAAATCCCCATCCATTGGTGATGTTAATCTCTTCCGATCTATGAAGGATTGTCCGGAGTATACCATGAGTAAAGCCGTATTATCGGGGAAGTCTACTGGAGGTATACGGTCGGACAAAAGGGTGGGTTTGCGGTCGCGGAGAAGGCGGTGTGGGCTTGGATCTTTATACCGGCCTCACACCAAAGGAAGTGTGAACGGGGGCAAGTCCCTGCGGATGGCAAAAAGGGTGAGATCTCTTGTGGGAAAAGTAACGCACCTCTGCAGAGTGTATCAAATTGTGGCTGTCACTCCTTGTTCCGGGAAGGAAGCTGCGAACGCGGCAGAAAGGAACTCCACGAAGTTCCGGTCAACTCGTGAAGACCGACGGGCATAGTTTTCATAATAAAAGCAACCTTTTGAAGAAATGTTTGCAAAACATGCATTGACCTGCGATTTCCTGATCAATGGTCGTAGCTAGTGCATCAAACACCTTTTATTCTTTTAGAACTTGCTTGAGTACCTCTGTACTCACTTTCTTTCGACACCCTTGCTAGATCGTGATCCCGAAGTGGAGGCTATCAACGATGGAGCACCGGAAGGAAGCTACTGAGCTGGTCTACGAAGAACCCGATCTTACCGGCGGAGTAGAAGGCGTAGACTATGGGATAGTCTACGGACCGGATGACACGGAGGTGGAGGAGTAGTGACATACCTTAGTATCATAGAGCCGAGCAACGTAGAACTTACCTAAATAAGTTGTTGAGCTCTTTTCATCTTTAGTATAAGTTGTAATGGTACTTTAGTAGTCTCTTAGGGTGTTCTCATAGGACCTGTGAGGATACCAACTTGTAAGACAATGTTTGTAATAAAGTATGGAGTGTTATGACCTGCAATGTTTCTGTTGTACCACTCTGAGGGATATGGCAATTTGTGAGGAAGTCCCTTCACAAAGATCATATCAACGACTTGTATACTACAACATGCAGTGGTATGCTGGGTCACCGCAGGCAAGTGTTAGATCGGGATGGATTAGCAGGTCGAGGGAATAGCAAGTCCACACTTGGCCATGCATATCTTTTTTTTTTTTCAGGGGACTTGAGCTTGCATATCAATTTCAAAGACCGACTTATAAGCTCATGCCTCGGCTGTTGCTCTTATTTATGGAATACATATTTACCGTACACACGCTTAATTACATTATAACTACAAAGATTAATGTAGATAGCCATGCATATATGGGACTAGACTACTAGCTAATAAAATTAACTGAAGAGAGCAGCAAGATTACAAATCAATTTCGAATGAACCAAGTGGGTTAGCCCGAGACAAGATCACTTGCGGAAGCAGTACGACGAGATCGACAGAGCAAAGATTGAACAGATATTTGGTTTCCGGGCGCGCGCTCAAGCTCAAGCCTCCACGTAGCTGGCGGAGGCGTGGAACCTGGCGATGAACTCCGTGGCCTTCCTGTCGACGTCCCGCTCGCCGACGTACCACAGCCCGTCCTCGTCGCTCGGCCTCACCTTCCTCGCCGACCGCCACGGCTGCTCGTACTCGTCGTAGTCCCGGCTACCGCCGCCGAAGCATGACTGGCTCCCTCCCATTGATTCTCTAGGCTTTCTTCCTAGCTAGCTTCCGAACCTAGCTCTAGGCTGCTGCGTGGGAAGCTTCTCGTGAAGTTGCTGCTCTCTTGCTCTCAAGTTCAAATGACAGCCAGCCTTCCACGATTTATAGGGGATGGGGGGTCTCACCCGGACGGACAGGATTTTTCCGGGTTGTCAGGCGCCGCGATCCGACGGCGGTGAACGTGCGCGTGCAATGTGCGTCTCAACCTGCTACCAGAAGATTCTCCAGACTGACGACGTACGCAACACACGGTGAAACCAAACACTGAAGGATTGATTCTTTCGTCAGGCTTTGCTAGCCAGCTTTGCTGTTCTCAGAAACCTGAAGGCCTGAAAGTCTGAACAGAGAAGGTAATGGAGCAACGAACAATCCACTCTGCATGGATTTGAAATGACCTTATTATAAGATAATAATTGCGGCCAAGTAGTATTTTGGCGTTTCTAGCTAGCATGCAGTGCGTTTTTAACGTAGAACAATTTCCTTTTCCTCCTTTTCCTGGGATGATGATGTAATTCAGATAAGGGAGGGACTGTTCAGATGAGAATAAGTTTTATGGCGATAAGCCGGCATCTGAGAGTCACTAATACGTTTGGTCATTTCAGGCCCAATTTTATATAGTACTTAATTAGCGTTCGTCCGAGATTTGGTCTACATATGCGGTGCGTGGTCGATCACCGCGTGCGTTGTAACCAATCGCACGCACACAACTTGCAGGACAGCTAGCTATAGCTGCTGCTTGATTTCCAAGCAGTGTTTGCATGCACTTGCCTACTAGCTTGATTGCGGCCGTTTACTTGCTGCTTGCCCATCTTAGCTATATACTGGAAGTACTCTCAAGCCAGTAAAAAATGGATTAGATCCCCTGCTGATCGACTTTCAGCTGATTGTTACATGCATGTTTTTTGTCTTATTTCCCTTGGTTGTTTTTTGCTTCCTAAATCTTGCGTGCCGACTCAGCAATATCTATGTGTTCTGTCATCTCATAGGAACCGAGAAGATATGATTGAACTTGGAATTAGCTGGTACAATAGGGCCCAAGATCAGGAAATTTCATGGTTGAGTTTCCTATCATGACAAATGCACGTATCAATCATAGGACTAGCTGGTTGTGCGTCTCCAGAAGTAAAGTGATGGGTACATGCTACTATAGACATAATTGACCGTCCTTCCTTAACAACTTAAGTACACCAACTAAAGCTTGCATTGAATAAATTGCTCCCTCAGTCACTTCCCTTACGCGTAATCCCATCCCGCATGCCAATTAACAAGCTGTTTAAAGAGAAAAACAGCACTCCTATAAACTAACCCAGATGTTCATTACCATATCCGACCGGTGCCTAACAAGTACACGCAACAAACATAGGCCAATTAGGTGCCTAACAAGTACATAACAAAAATAGACCAAAGTCCCTCTCCCACATTAGTTTTACTTGCATTATGGCACATGTATCCGTAAGGAGCTATCTATAAGTCAATGAAAGTAAATAAAAGATTACTAACCGATAATGGAGGACCAGTCAAAAAAGATGGATTATGCCAAAAGCACCCAGTAATGTAATTGCAAAGTGAAAGTTGCATGAATGCACACGCCTACACAGTTTTCACCATTTTTTTCAGAAAGAATTGCACCGTTTGGCCCCTTCTAGAGATGCAGAAAACTGAAGAACCAATGTTCTCTATCTCTAGTTCAGTGGCATCACATCGGTGCGCGTAATGTGCTTGCAGACTGTAACCACAATGCTTATAATAAGAAGCTTTTGGGAAGAATCCTATGATTGATGATCACTTGATCAGAGGTCTATTGTTCGGCGAGAGCTATGCTTGATGTAGTTGATATATGTTTATGTCTAGCTCTGGATTGCTTTTGGTAGTAAAGTTGAACCAATTGTGTCTTTATGTTGATCTCTCCAGCTGTCGAAATGAAAAGATTACTCGAAAGAGAAGAATGCATCATGCATGTTGCATGTATATATGGCCTTCTCAAGAAATGAGATAAATAAATTTAGGAGAGAAGATATTTCCACTCAATCAAGGGTTTCTGCGTGGTGAAGTCTTCAATTATTTGTTGGCTGTTTTTTATCAGTATGGTACTACACGGTAAAATTATCGTTTCACACCCTTTAGCATTTTTCTACTTTCTAGCTCTAGTCATTTTCATATATTAATTTATAGCGATAATTAGTAATCAACTATACTTTGAGGACTAAGTTTGTTTGACCAATGATATCATTTTCATTCCCTTCTACGCCTGTCATGGTGGCATGAATTATGTATGTATTCTACTAGTGATGACCAACAATGAAGTGAATGTTGAGGGTATTAGTCTGTTCCAAAAGCTAACTAACTAGCTTCTCACAGAAGGTGGTTAGGAGACAGGAAAGCAAGGTGCCTAAAAAGATAAGAGAGAAATTAAAGTTCAAACTTTCACGAACAAACAAAGCTGCACTGTACCTTTAGAGATTTTCAAACTATAACGTGTTCCCTTTGCAAACGACCAAAGGTGGGGTCTGGTCAGTTCTAGGTCGTTTTAGTAAATTCTAATCAAATGCTCATGGTATAGGTAAGTAATAACGTGGTTTTCATTGTCACGTCGGTAACCAGCATCATGTATTATCAGGTAAAAGTAGAAAAATCCGTAATTGGATGGAAACTGGATCAAATTGGGTCACATAGAAATCAGATGGTGGCAAAGAATTATATAATACACTGAGTCCTAGATAGCATTATGTAGCACATCTTGTAAAACCTGTATGTGTGAATGTATTGTTTTTATATTATGTTTTCGGAAAACTTACATGTGTCTGTTATGATATTCTATTTTTATGTGTTTGGAAAACTGAAGTTTCTAGCTTTTAGGCATTTTGGCTGAAATTTTGCAGGTTCATGCCATGTAACATATATATACAGATGGATCTGGTAACAAAATCCAAGCAAGCAACATAATTTGTGGTGTTGGTGCCATATAAACGTACGTGGCACATGCATGTTGCCACGCAAGTTTTTTCGGAGAAAAAATTGCGATAATATGGCACAATTGTGCTGCTCCACATGTGCCTAGTGGAGTGTCCAGTGAGGATGCCATGGCACCCCCTCTAAAAATACAAATGTTTCTTTAGCTATTAATATGTGTACTAATCATTTTCATGTGGTTCTTTCATCACCGTGTACTTTTCACAAAGGATATCTTGGCAAAACGAAACTAAAATGGTAGTACATGTGTGTAATAATCATGGCTAATTGGGGTTTTTTAAAGTTTGGCACATTCTAGATAAGCCATGTACCCAACATTTTCTTTTTCATAGAGGGTATATTTGGACTTCCGTCAATATTACAATAGTAACACAATAGCGAGGGAATTTTGTGACACAACAAACACTCTAGGACGTAATGTGCATTCTTCCTTATCAAAACAGAAAGAGGGGGATATTATATGCCTTGCAAAGTCAATTTAATATTACAAATAAAACAGCACCCACATATTTTTTAGCTTCTTAGAGCATCTCCAGTCGCGTCCCTCAAAGCGTCCCCCAAATTCCTTTGTGGGACCGGGCTAAAAAAAACTCCCAGTCACGTGGCCGCTTCGGTCCGGACGTGCCCCAAATATTGTCCGGCGTCCCTAACTCATCCCCTGTGAGAGGCTCTATCAGGGACGCCGGACATGACTTTTACACTTGCTTTTTATTTGGAGGTTGCGTTTGGGGGACGTGGCTAGGAAAGGGACCTCCTCCAAACGCAAATTTGGTCTGGACATCCTCCAAATGACCAATCCGGCGCTTTTGCTAGACGTCGTTTGGAGGATGCGACTGAAGATGCTCTTACAGCAATATAAAATTAAGAGGCGGCACCTGGGACCAAAAGAGTTCAGGAAGTGACAAGTTTTGAGGATCCGTCGAATTAATTAGCTGACCTCCTCTGTTTGCATGGTCTAAAATGCTAAAATATGCTCTTTTATAACATTTTTATATGGCTTTAACAATGTTTTAAGCCACTGCACTAGTTTTAGCTTTAGACACCTACTGGTGCCATATCATGACTTCATGAGCTTTGTGGAGAAATTATGGATTGTGAATTGAGGTCGAAGACCTGGTCCAGGCTGATCCAGTGAATCACCATATTCTTGGGCTGGACTATGTTGGGTTTTATCCATAGAGCACAGAGTTTGTGCTCGTTGTAGCCTTTCGGGCTCTAACTTGTCACCCAGGTCCCCTAATAGAATACTTCATGAGGCCCATGTGCAGGCAAACGTAACCCTCAAATAGATAAAAACTGCAGGCAAACATTATTAGAACTCATTACACAACATCTTAGTTCTGTTTAACAGTATTTGTGGGAGTGGTGTTTTTGGCACATGGGAGCATATGCTCTCTTTATTTTGAAAAGCATCTTAGACACATTTTCGAAATATAAAAAAAATTGAATCAAAAAACACGTACATGTTCATATATTGTGGAGATGCACATGTAAGATAAAATTTGGTCATGTATAATTGACTTATCGTGCGGAATGCATAAAAAATCGACTTATCGTGCGGAATGCATAAAAAAGATAAAATTTGGTGCTACAAATAAGATTTTCTCAGAAGATAAATTTTCTCCTTTTTAGGTAGACCACAAAACACGAAACTTGACGAATGCCCATATATTGTGGAGATGCACATGTATAATTGTTTTCAAAAAACATAACACTTCAAAAAAAAATTAGTAGAGGGAGCATATGACGATTTTTTTTAATGATACATTTTTTCTTTATTTCCAAAAATAATACTCATTTTCGCCAAATTACAAGAATAATACACCGTCTTGGAACTGTTTCCCGGTAGGTAGTTGTGGGGGAACGGTATGTCGATTACTCTAGATTCTGTGGGCTAGTGTTGGGTCAGGGGCTGCGCAGAGTAGACATGGAAGGAATCGGGGAACAATGGCCCGACGGAAGGTTGTCGGGCTGTAAACTTTCAGAGAGAGGGAGAGATTGGTTTAGGCCATAATGGTTGAATCCATCGGCACCTCGTCATATATATATTGGCCACAGCCATGCTGGGCAAGATTACATGGGATAGATCCCAATCGGTTACAACAACTCATAGCTATCTACAGCTAACAACTAACAGACTAACAAACTTATACACCGGCCAAGCCATATCCTAGCTAACACATACGTTAACATCCCCCCTCGATCGAAACGTAGGGAATACATTGAGATCGCTGCGAAAGCGCTCAAACTGCTGAATCATCAATGGCTTGGTAAGAACATCTGCTAGCTGATCATGAGTTGATATATGACGAATCTCAAGTGCCTTCTTAGCCACCTGCTCGCGCACAAAATAATAATTGATTTCAATGTGCTTAGTGCGAGCATGGAACACCGGATTAACTGAGAGTAGTAGCGCCAATGTTGTCACACCACAAAGAAGGTGGTCAACGCAAAAAGAGACCAAGCTCTCGAAGCAACGCCTGAATCCACATAAGTTCTGCAGTGGCGTTGGCAACCGACTTATACTCTGCCTCGGTGCTAGACCGTGAAACTGTGGGCTGTTTCCGAGAGTTCCAAGCAACCAAATTACCTCCAAGAATACTGCATGACCTCCAGTAGACCGCCTATCATCAGGACACCCCGCCCAATCAGCGTCAGAGAAAGCGCTGAGAAACAAGGACGAAGACTGCCGTAATATCAATCCATGAGTTACTGTACCCTGAAGATACCGAAGGATCCGTTTGACAGCTGTCCAATGCGAATCAGTGGGCGAGTACAAAAACTGACAGACCTTGTTAACACTGTAAGAAATATCTGGTCGTGTCAAGGTGACATACTGCAATGCTCCAACTATACTGCGGAATTGTGTTGCATCAGTGGAGGAAAGTAGAGTACCGGAGGTCTTAGAGAGCCTGTCAGTAGCCGCCATAGGAGTGGTGCAAGGCTTGGCCATCGTCATATTAGCTTTCTTCAGCAAATCAAGAATATATTTGCGCTGACAAAGAGCAATACCATCAGCAACAGAACTGACCTCAATGCCCAAAAAATAATGGAGCACTCCAAGGTCCTTGATCGCAAAGTCTCGACGAAGCTGAGCAAGAAGACGATCAACAGCTGCAGAAGAAGATGAGCTAATAACAATTATGTCATCAACATATATGAGGAAATACATGCTCAGGCTCCCTTTCCGAAATATAAACAGAGACACATCAGCAGCTGAGGCACGGAAACCAAGAGCAAGAAACCGACCGCTGAGGCGAGAAAACCATGCTCGGGGTGCCTGTTTTAGACCATAAAGTGACTTCTGCAGTTTGCAAAGATGGCGAGGATAGCGCGAATCAACATAACCAGGAGGCTGAGACATGTAAACGTCTTCAGAAAGCACACCATGCAAGAATGCATTTTGAACATCAAACTGTCGCATGCACCAACGATTAGACACAGCCAATGTGAGGAGAATCCGAATGGTGGTATGCTTGATCACAGGGCTAAACGTATCATCGTAATCAATACCTTCACGTTGTTTGAAGCCCTTGGGGACCAGACGGGCCTTGTAGCGATCAACAGAGCCATCGGCGTTGTGTTTCAGTTTGTATACCCATCTGCTGTCAATTACATTCAGACCAGAGCGAGGCGGAACAAGGCGCCAGGTGCCATTCCGGTGCAGAGCTGCCATCTCTGCATCCATTGCATCTAGCCAGGGAGCAAACCGAGCAGCTTCAGCATAATTAACAGGCTCAGCAGGACAGCTTGACAGGTGTATGCAACAGTACCGTCAGTACGGACCAATTTCTTCTGAATTCCAGAGCGAGACCTGGTGTGCGGCCGAGGCAGAACAACCTCATCGGATGCTGCAGCATCGGTCGAGCGAGCAGCGTGCGACGGAGAGCCAGCAGGCGACGAAGATGGGCCGCCAGGCGACGAGGCCGGCCCAGAAGAACCAGAACGAGCCGCAGGAGAGCTTGCTCGCGACGCATGCCCGGGGCTGGCGACGGCGGAAGCGTCCTCGGTCTCCGCGTCCGTTGCATGCTCCATGCAACGTGAGGACAACGACGTGGAATCCGTGCGTGTTCCTGCAGAGGGATCAAAGGAAATGGCGTGCTCATCGGCCACAAAATCATTAGATCCATTAGTACTTCCACTATGCGCAGGTCTCGGTGGATTGTGGGGCTCAGTGGGTGCAAGAAGGTGGACATATGATGGTGGAACATACTCAGATGTGTCAAGAGAAACATGGTATTTGCGTGCAAAGGGAAAAACAGATTCATCAAATACGACGTCACGTGAGATGTAGGTGCGTCCAGTAGAGACGTCAAGGCACTTATAGCCTTTATGATGTGAACTATAACCAACAAAGACACACTCTTTGGAGCGAAAAGCAAGCTTTTTGTTGTTCATGGGTCGGAGATGGGGCCAACAAGCGCAACCAAAGGACTTAAGCATCGTGTAATCTGGTTTAGATTGAAAAAGGCGTTCCATGGGAGAGGCATTGTCAATAACACGTGTAGGAAGACGATTAATGAGGAAAGTAGCGGTTAAAAAGGCCTCATCCCAAAACCGAACAGGCATACACGAATGAGCAAGAAGTGAAAGTCCTGTTTCAACGATATGTCTATGTTTACGCTCGGCAGCACCGTTCTGTTGGTGGGTATATGGACAGGACACATGATGTGAATGCCACTAGTTTGGAGATATTGATGGAGGCGTTGGTATTCGCCACCCCAATCCGACTGAACACAAAGAATTTTGTGATTGAGTAGGCGCTCAACATGTGTTTGGAAGCGAATAAAGACTTGCTCAACTTCAGATTTAGCATGCAAAAGGTAAATCCATGTAAACTTGCTAAAGGCATCAATGAATGAAACATAATATTTAAAACCACCAACTGATTGAGTTGCTGGCCCTCACACATCGGAGTACACAAGTTCTAAAGGAAATTTGGCAACAAAACTAGATGGACCATAAGGAAGTTGGTGACTCTTTGCCTGTTGGCATGCATCACAAACCGACGCATCATGCGACCCACAAACAGGAAGCTTATTCAAACTAAGGATGGATTGAACCACTTGGGAAGACGGATGAACTAAGCGATGATGCCATTGCTTTTTATTGACTGACGCAAGCATGGCGGCCTTGACATGATGAAGGAGTGTGGGCGGTGGAAGGGGGTAGAGTCCGGCTCTACATGGTCCGCGAAGCAGGCTTCTCCTCGTTGCTAGATCCTTAACAACAACAAAATAGGGATGAAACTCAACGAATACATCATTATCTTTGGTCAAGCGATGAATAGAGATGAGGTTTTTGGTGATGTGTGGTACATGAAGAACATTACGAAGTGCAAGATTTTTGGAAGTGGAAGTATTAATAGAACTATGACCAATGTGTTCAATGCGCAAACCTGCTCCGTTGCCCACTTGGACGTTGTCGTTGCCGTGGTAGCGTTCGCGGAAGGAGAGGCGGTCGAGGTCGCTCGTGATGTGGTCGGTGGCTCCAGTGTCCGAATACTAGTTCGGATCCACCTGGTACCCAGCTTGGTACCCACCAGCGTTGGTGCCGGCGATGTTGGCCGACGGCTGCTCCTCCTCGCCATGGAAGGAACAGTCAAAGCGCTTGTGGCACTTCACCACAACATGACCGATCTTGCCACAGAGCTGGCAGATCGGGCGCTGCCCGCCGTTGGAGCCTCCGCCGCTGTTGCCGCGGCGGCCACCATTGCCGCCACCATTGAGGCCACCTTGATAGCCACCGCCTACTTGGTAGCCATGGCGCCATCCGCCGCAGTTGCGGCCACCTTGGCCACCTTGATTGCCTCCGCCCTGATTGCCACCGCCTTGGCCTGCATTGCCGCCACCCTGCTGACGACCAGAACCAGCGAAGTTAGCTGAAGAGTTTGATCCAATCTGGAGATTGGTGGCGGTGTAGGTCTCCTGACGATGCTCGAAGCCGAGGAGGTAGGAGTACACGTCGTTCAGCGTGAGGTCGGCCTTGACGTTGAGGGCAACAACGAGGGACTCGTATTCGGCACCGAGGCCGGAGAGGATGTAGGCGATGACTTTGTCGGCATGGAGAGGCTGGCCGATGGTGGCCAGAGTGTCGGCGAGCATCTTCTTCAGCTTGAAGTAGTTGGTGCCGGACGTGTCGGCCCTCTTTGGCGTCGCCAGTTGTGCCCTGATCTGGATGAGGCGCGCGCGGGAGCGGGATGCAAACATGTGCTCCAGCTTCTCCCATGCCTGGGACGCGGAGGTGGCGACCATGACACGCGGGAGGATGTCCTTCGAAACGGTGGCGAGGATGCCATCCAGGATCGCCTGGTCCTTGGTGTACCAGGTGGTGTAGTCGGCGTTGGCCACCTGGGAGGTGGCACGACCCTCGGCAGATTGGATCGTGACCGTGGCTGGCGGCGCCTTCTCGCGCCCGTTGACGATGCCGAGGAGCTGGTGCTGGCGAAGATAGGCTAGGAACTGAGCCTTCCACATCATGTGGTTTTCATGGGTAAGCCGCACGGTGACTACAGAGGAGATGGAGGGCATGGCGAGGGTGGACGAGGATGACGACATTTGTCAGAGTAGCTCTGATACCATGTAAACTTTCAGAGAGAGGGAGAGATTGGTTTAGGCCACAATGGTTGAATCCATCGGCACCTCGTCATATATATATTGGCCACAGCCGTGCTGGGCAAGATTACATGGGATAGATCCCAATCGGTTACAACAACTCATAGCTATCTACAGCTAACAGCTAACAGACTAACAAACTTATACACCGGTTATGCCAAGCCATATCCTAGCTAACACATACGTTTAACACGGGCCACTATAACCCTACTAGTGGCCATGAGACTACGCACACCCGATTCCTGCCATCCGGCCTTACCCGAGTCCATTCCCACGCTACATCCCTCCTCGCGCGAACCCTTTCCCGCCAACCTCTTTCCCACCACCATTTGCCACCAATTTTTCGCGTCACTAGTTAACAGTATAATGGAACTAACAGGACCTCTTCACAGCGTTCGGACATTCTGGACCGTCGGATGGAACAATCTAAGGGTCTAAAAATGTTTCACGTTGCCGAAAAGGTATCTGTTCCCGAACTGGGCCATTTTGAATTCTAAAGGCCCGTTTTCCTTCTAGGGCTGCTACTCCCGGTATTGTTTTAGGCCGCAGCAGATTGATTGGGCCCCGGAATGGTTTAACGGGCCTACTTTATTTTGGCTTGAAGCAAATACCGGTGATTGAGAAAAAAAATCTTCGTTCTGTTTCCATGTCGTGCGCCGCCGGCCGCCGGACCTCCTACGCCTACTCCTTTCTTGCTCCGCCCGCGCCGCCTTTCTTGCTCCGCCTACGCCGGAGACACCCACGCCCGGCTGGAAAACGAAGTTAGATTAGGAACCCCCAATTTTTCCGTATTTTAGTTCAATTTCCGCCGGATTTTTGGAGTAATAGAGTTGACCAATTTTGCGCTGCCACTCTTGCTGCACTTGCGCCTGCACCGACAACTTCCACTCCTGGCTGGACACCGAAGTTAGGTGAGGAATTCCCCAATTTTAGCGTATTTTAGTTTAATTTCAGTCAGATCTTTGGAGTAGTACAGTTGACCAATTTTGTTTCTTTTCTGGCCCCGGCGCCGGCAAAGTTTCCATTCCGTGCAGGCCTCCGATTGGGCTCCCTCAACACAGTCCTATCATCGAAATCGGAGGCAATCGACTGAATCAGAACAACGCTGCTCCTTCACATTCGCAGACCAGGCCCGTCATGGGAATCAAAAGAACGGTTCTCCTTCTGGACGAGTTAACTTTACCTTCCGGCGCCATAATGATGGATTCATGGTGGTAATTTCGACCCAGTCATCATTCCTGTAATTATACTACGTCCTGTGATTATGACGATTAATCCTAGCGTTACTGGAAGTTCACCCTTGTTATCCTATATAACTAAGAAGTTCATCCCCACTATCTTATTTCTCTCAACATGCAACTATGCCACATCAGCAGGCCCACCACATCCAACCCACTAATTTACTTTTCATACCATATCAGAGTTAACAACCCAGTATATTGATTTTTTTCTGCAATTACGTAGGCCATGCATGCAAATGTTGTGTTCCGTCTCTTCCCATTCTTGCTCGCATGCAGTCCACTGAGTGCTTGCTACTATCAATGGCCGGCACCAGAAGTCCAGATTTTTCTTTGGGAACTACTTCCCGTTCAATCCAATTGTGTTCGGCTTCCTTATCCTACGTGGGCCGAACTAAAGGTCTGTACTCAGCCCATAGACTTGCTCCTCTAAGAACCCTTTCACTACAATAACGATAGGTCCTCCCTCAGAAAAAAAACTACAATAACGATAGGATTGTATAAAAAAATGTAAAAAAGTATATATAGAATAACTGACCTGATCGTGATGTTCATGCCAATTACCTGTTCATCTTCTCCATCGCTCCTCGCGACCTCACATCTCCCCTCCATGTTTGGCTCCTCCACCAACTCTTCCGTCATTAACACACTAGAAACTGCATCTTCCAGTATCTTCTCCATGTCGAAGAAACTGACGATGGTAAATTAGCAGTCGGCTTCGCCTTTATAAACCAGGATCGGATCAACTCGATCCGTTGCCATAGTCCCTCTATATGAGCACAACAGCTCATATCAAAACACCCACGCTGATCTCAAATGCCGTTCCTTCTACTCAACTCTCTCAACCTTTCATTGGAGAGCTTCATCATGGATTTCGCCGAATTCTGACGGCCGATAGCAACGGTAATGGATGAATTGCCGTGGGGTCACTACTGTGTGCGGACTGTTTTGGAATTTTGTTGTACAAATACCCACCTCCATCTACAGATTCTTCACCTTCAGCAACTCATCTGCCCGCAACTTCCAATCACGAGTGGTTCGCCATGTCTTTCTCTATAGATTGTGTAATACTGATTTGTTCTTCTTTGCTATGGTTATCTGCAGCTCTCTTGACAGGGTGCTGGATCAGAGAGACCGCAAAATATGAGACAAGTAGCATCTTTTTTCAGTGCAGTATTTTACAATGTTATGCCCCAGCCTTTGCATGAGACAAATCGCTTCTATGATAATTTATTAGTAGTTGCCAAATTTCTGGCATGGTAGGAAAATTAGCACTTGATGTCAGTAGTAGCTAGATTGTTTTTCAGGATACTGACTGTCCATTCGCTGATATTTTGCTGTACTATTTGCGTGCACAGGGATTGGAGAGAAAGTGACGAGCTTTACTAAATGAATGCAGGTGAAAAAGCAGAGAGGTCAGTATATATGTCCTGCACAAGGTTAGAGAGAAAGCGACAATACGTGATGAAAGGAGAGTTAGGATCCCTCCTTTCATTTCTTCCAATCATCTCTTTGGCTTATTACTAGGACAAAACCCGTGCTTCGCTACGGAGAATTATCCGCTCTGGAAAGACAGTTGATGAGCCATCCAGTATTAAATAGTTGTTAAGCATGACACATAATTAGTTAGCACACTGGCTTAAGTTTACCTTGGCAAAACATGTTTACATGAAAAGAAATAGGAGGATAGTCGGACTGAATTTTTAACTAAGCTTATCTTGCAGACTTGTAAAATTGTGTAGAGACATGCTTGGCCGCTATCTAGCTCTCGGTTTCAGCATATGAAAGAACTGGTCAATCAATCACGCGTGCAGTGACAAGCAGCAACGGAACTCAGGCATTTTACTCTATCCAGCCGATTGTAGATTCAGCTAGCTCTGCGCTCTACTTGTGCGCGCCCCAAATGAATTCAGAAAAATATGTAGTACTACAACACCACAAAACTTTATCAGCTGAGAACTTACAAAAAAGATCGATAGATCAAGCCGAACACGGCCAGCTCGGTAGTCACCTCCTCCCAAATGCAGTATGCACAGCATTAACACTTGCCGCCGCCGCCGATGACCACCAAAGAGTGACATGTAAGAGGACAATCAGTGATTAACTAAACCAAACTTGCGAGCACCATGTTTAATGAAAACCACAATACCAGGTTTGAGATCGACCTGAAAATTTCTGCTTAGCTGAACTACACAGGAGCAGCAATATAAACATCACATTATGCCGATCCATCTCTATAACGGAGTCCTCTAGTAGGCACACACATAAAGTTATCCAATTCACCAAGGGACGATAGTATCAGGCACATGATTAAACAAGCTCCGGTGCATAGCTAGGAAACATAGAACAGAAACATGCATTACTTTTCGGTTGGACATTGATCGACCAAGCTTAGAGCCTCAAACTTCCACATTGGAACAAAGATGCAGGGCAAGTGTAGTTCTAGAGGGACACAGCTTGCATCGGACGAGAGGGACAAAGAGTTGTTTGTCTTGCCAATGGCCGCCAGGCATGAGCAGGAAAATCCTGCTCCTTCGCAGGTATCAGGTCGTTGCCGTCTCTGTGCGCGGAGGCCGTATGGAGGCGGTCTCTGAGTCGCGTGGCGTGGGGCAGATAGCTGCTGCTGCCGAGTTTCCGTAGTGTGGGGACGAGCTGCCGAAACCTGGCAGTAACTTCCGAGTACCATGGAGCTCAACCAAGAGCAAGACGATGAGAGCACATGGTGTAGTAGCATGAAGATGCTCTGCCTTTGCTCAGGTATCCACCAACGGCAGCATAGAGGGGGCCAGCCTGAAGATGTTCTGCATCCTACCGGAGTTCTTTCTAACCATGATGCAGCCAAAGCCGTCGAGCCCCCCTCTAGAAGCTCCGAGCCCTCCCCCTTTCCTCTGGTGTCGCAAAGCCGCCTAGGATTTTCGCCGGCGAGTCGCGGGGCATCCCCAGATCCAGGGTCTCTCCAGTCTAGCAGCGGCATATCCCGTGTAGTGCTCGGTACATCGGCGGCGGAAAGGCTCCCGCCCATAGGAGGGCGGCGGCAGGTTGTGCGGTTCATGTGACGGCGAGTTCGCCTGGCAGGTTGTGCGGCCTCCACACAGTCTAGGTTCCGGCGATGGCAAGCTCCGAAGCTCGCCGGCAGGGGCGCGGCCTCCAAGGTGTAAACGTGCGCCATTGATTTTGCTCTTCTCATGACCTTGTTCAGCTGTTTCACCGCAGATTTTTCAGGCCAGAAGAGTTTGGGGGAGATCGGGTCTGCGGGCTGCGGCGATTTAATTGGATCGGGAAAAGAGTGTTGGGATTTATGGGAGATTGCGATTGCGGTGGCTTGGGTCGAGCTTAAAGTCTACCAGGACTCTAGACACCGAAAGCCACACGATTTGGTTCCTGTTCGATTGCAAAACGCGTCGCGCGGTGACGGATGGAATAAAACGAACCGGTACAATGGCAATCCTGTGTATTATGCGATTTGGTGGGAGGGCAAAACGGTCCAAAAAAAACGTTGACGAAACTTTTTGGCAGAAACCTTACCTCCTTTATTATTAGGTATAGATGACGGATGTGGAGTTTACGAACTTGCTTTGTACTGTATTTATTAGCTATACAAGCTTTTAATCTATTCTACGTGGTAGATTAGTCAAATAGTTGCAAAGGAAACGGGAATAGAGAATTTCACAACTTATTCTCATCATCACATGTATAGTCTCCGCTTCCTTCCTTTGTACATATAGCATAGTTGTGTATCCGAATACAAATGAATGACATTTCAAAAAAAAGTGTAACTGCTCATAAATTGCTCTTATATATTTTATTTTCTATAGAATATGGAATAATATTTGCATGTTTCATGCTTCAAGTTTTAACTATAGTATCAAAACGTTTTTTGTAACATATCAACAAATTATTGTGCAGCAAGTGTTTCAATATTTTGTAGCTAATGTTTCCGCAACAACGTGCGGGGTATCATCTAGTTCATATAAATATGTGAACACAGGACCCTGTCTTTCCTCACTACTTTCATCTCACATTGGACGCCTCATTATTCGTTGGAGATGCTCCTTTCTTAGGTTTGTCTTTCCGCTTTACTGCAATCATGTGTTTTGATCTATGATTACATTGTCGCAAAAATTAGGTACCCAACTGTGACATATTCTTACTTGTCCTGGGAGTCTTCGTTTCTTCCACATATTCTTATTCACGGTTAACTCAGACCAGTTGTGTGACCTTCTTATTTCACAATGGTGGCTAGACAGGTACACTTGCTGAATCATTCGATTGCACCACTCTTTATAAATTATTTATTATTTATTTATCCATTTAAATTAACTTTATACTGTGTGGTACTATTTAGTTTGTTCAACCAAATATTTGCATCTAACTGCATCCTTCTATGTACCTCTTCGTAACCGTGTATACCAGAGGTTATGGCTGATGCGATAGAGAGCCCGCCTCCCCTTCTGATCTGTCGCTTGTGTGATTGAATCCCGTGTTATTCTTTCAGTTCCTGCAAAGCACTAATGGCTGTTATCGTGCCCAAATGGCCGGTTACTGTACACATGCCTCTCCTACCTTATATATTCTTGTGTTGCCTCAACCTCTTTCCAATTGTTTTCTGCTAGGTTGAATGTCTCTCCTGCGAAATCTCCATTTTCCCCATAACAATTGTACCCTTTTTCTATAATCTGAAATCATTTTCTTGCAGGTTGTGTTTATCCTCGTTCGGCTCATTTCATTCAGTAAAATCTTGGAATCTGGTCGGATTTTTTTGATTATATAGGATTGCTGGTCACCTCAGTATCTGCAATGGCTGGCAGTCAGGTCAGTTCTTAGATAACCTTATCTATCTCCTTCATATGTATTCATGTATATTTTGCTAAATTCCAGTCATTAGTTTCCACATATATGGTCTGCTTGTCATTGCTAGACCTGGAACTATGTCAAATCAATTCTTTAAACCCGCTCAAAGTTAGATAAGTTTTTTGTTGAGTTTGGACAGAACATGAAATGGAATCACATGGTACTATCAATTCTGGTTCTTGTATGTACTAGGTCAAATAGAACAACAAGAAGAAATTTTTGAGATCCTCCATAGTAATTTAGGCAAGTTTTGACTCTAGGTTTCGGAGGTTTTGGATTCATTTCGGAGTTCTCCATCTTGGTTGTACAAATCAAATTTGGATGACAGTGCAATGCATACATTTGGAAAGACCCCAGATGTATCCGTTGATATTACAGTAATCAGTTGATATAAGCATTCGTTGCCCTTAATGTGATCAATGATCTGAATGTGTGGCTATATTTTCCTACTGCTTGTCAGTTGGGTCTTCATTTCATGATAGATCTTCTTCTTTGCACATATTTATCTGATAGTCTTTCTAGAGAGGTAGAAGTACAAGAAAGCTACACAGTTATTTGTAATAGATTCTTTTCTTTCTCGGGAACCTGACATTTCGAGATCCACCCTTTAACCATATTGTTTGTAGTAGTTCTATCTCAGAACTTTTTTTCTTTATATGGTAAGCATTATTAGGGAAGCCACTTAGTTTATGAAATTCTTAATAGGACTGAACAAATTTCAACGACCAAGTGACTTTGTGTGATTCCTTATGGATATCATCCAGTAGCAGGTAGCAACGTAGAAGAAAATTAAAATTCCGAAAAACTCAATCAAATGTTCCAAAACAAACATACACATGTATCCTGTTTTCACTTACAGATAAGAGAAATTGCAATAATCCGTGTGTTGGTTCGAGGTTAATAATATGGTGTGCACTTGCTGAACTGGTATAATATTTATTTATTTGCATTCTGCTCACATCACTTTGTTCACTCCAAAACTGTAGATGGTATACACAGATAATATATCCATGTATGATGCCTTACAAAAATAAATCATTTACGGTTGACTACTTGAATCAATTCTGTAACTAGCATATATGCACGCCATCCGCATGTCCCGAGTTGGTAAGATCATGTTTCTCGATTCCCGTTAAAACTCTCATTGTTCTTTTCAGATCCTATTTCTGAAATGTGTCTTACAAAATATAATCCCGAAAGATTGTGCTATAATTGATTGTTGTTTATACCTAAAGCTTTGAACAACACTCTCACAAGTATTTGTTGCCTATACTGAAACATGGTACTGATTACTGAACTGTTTAATTTTCTGAGATATAGATAGTGATAACATGAGGTTCTTTTAATCAAGAAGCCATGGCTCATAAGTATTAGCTGTGTTTTCTTTATGTTTCTAGATGTGCATAATTATAAACTTAACTTATATTTGCAATTTCACTCTTATGATGTAACATTTGAATAAGAAAGCTGAAAGTTTTGTAGGCAGCAGATATGTTTTTTCGCACAGTGATTTGGCTTTTCAGTTCTCTCCACTTAATATATGATCTGCCATTTCTGAAATTGTCATATCGTCCAGCAAACATTTGTGGGTATAATATATACAAGTTTTACAATGTGTCATAGGAATCTTTTAGCTGTCTTCCAAACCCCCAATGACAAGAACAATCACTATTTCGTTGTCTGTAACTATGTCAACTTCTCATTTTGCAGGCTTCATATAGCAGAACTAGAGCTGATTCTGTTTGCTAAGAGATTTCATATCTATATGACAAAAATGGTTAAAGTGTTGGCATATAAGCTATTATATATTTGCAGAAATTCAGCACTGCAGAATACTTCTATGTTTTTCTGAATGTTGCACTGGATTAAACTTAATAGTGGTGGTGCTATTGACAACCGCTCAATTTAAGCAGGGTTGGGAGCTGTTGCAGCAGTGATGCTGTACATTTGGTTGGATTGGAACACACCTTATGGGTATGACAGAATGACCAAAACTGAGTTGGTTGGATTGGAACACACCTCATGGTATGACAGAATGACCAAAACTGATTTCCTGACTTTGCTCTATAACATCGCTCGTCCTGGGAGATGAAGTTAAGCCATCTCCACCAATCTCCAGGGATTCAGTCAGTTTGTGCTTTACCCGGCAAGAAGGAAACAAAGCAGCACATTTATGCGCTCGTGAAGCTCTTAGTTTAAACTCTGCAGCTATGAACTTCAGAGTCACCCCTGGTTTTGTGTTTGAGCTTGTACAATAAGAATGTATGTCGTCTATGGAATAAAATTCCGAGGCCGATTCTCAGAAAAAGAATTAGTCGTGTATGTTTATTGTTTACTATATTATAATGGTTCTTTCGTTTTGATCACTGCTATAGCGAGGTGATATGAATTTTTCGGAGTTATTTTGTTCCAAGCTTACATATAGGTTCACTTAACATGTTTATTTGTATTGCTATTGTAAATATGAGGCTGACTTGCTTCTTAATTAAATTCCAAACATATTTTCATCAATTCCTAACATTCTGCGGCTCTAATGGACGGGCGCGGCAACGCGCGCATACATGATCTAGTATCTCTATAAAAGACCAACCTCTAAATACTTTAGAAGTACCATTGTTTCTCTCCATTTTTTCTTTGTTATTCTATCACATCTATTTGCTGCCATGAGTGTGCCTTACTCGGACCAGGACCGTAGGCCGAGGAGGAAGAAGAATGCAACCTTGCCCCCATGGGATTCGAGCAGGCGTTTTCGTTGCGGCGATCTTGCGAAGGTGAAGGAGTTCAAAGATTTCTCTGTTATGTTTGGCATGATTTTTTTCAGGTGTGCCAACTATGATCACGATGCACCCGCAAGCTCGGCCTACCCTAGGCCTCTGATATGTTGTAAGCAAGTAGAATAGACACATTGTTCGTTTCATTTGTGTTTGAAGTAATATTCTTACGTTTTTGCAGTCTCCTCCGCCACTCTGCATGTGGTACCACTGAATTGACATGGAGCAGCCTGAGTAGGGTACCAAAGAGATTCATGATAGGCATCGTAGTGCGTGGTCTGATTTCATGGAAGAGGAGGCAGCAGAGAAGGCAACTGAAAAGGCCAAAGCAGCGTGAGAGAGATGTCTGAAGAAGCATCGTGAGGAGCAACGGGAGTGTCTTGATTACTAGTGGAAGAGACATGCGTAGGAGGAGGTGAAGTTGAAGGGACTGATATAGGTGCGCAAGGTGCTCCGTGAGGTGGAGATGCTGCAGAAGAGAGAAAAAGCGACTCAGGCAAAGGCAGCGGAAGAACATGGTGATAAGGCTGAAAAATGGCCACGAGTGAAACTCAGGACCACTAGATTTATGTATATTAATTTTATTTGTAGTGTAGCTTTGTATCTTAATATCAGTTATAGTGTAGCTTTGTATCTTAATTTTGGTTATATGTTTGTATCCTTATTTAAGCTGGAGTGTAGCTTTGTATCTTTATTCAAGTTGCATTGTGCGTTGATGTATCATTTTCGCACCTAAAAGTTCCCGCCAATTTGTGCGTACCAATATTTCCCGCCAAATTTTTCGCCCAAGATTTCGCATCAATTTTTGTCGCCCCAGATTTCGCATCTTTCAACAACTATCTGGGCTTAAGATCAACTTTCATATATATAAAAGTAAAATTTTCTGTTTTGGAAAGCCTAATGATCGAGAGGAACGCTATAAGAAAATTTTCGGGTGCAGGGCCGGTTCTCTCACTTTTCGATACTTGGGCATCCCAATCCACTAAACAAGACTTCTAAATAAGGAATAAAATTCAGTAGAGAACTGCTTTGAACCAATATGTGTTGCTAGCAAAGCAAGTTACTCTCGTACGGAGATAGATTAGTGCTTATTAATTCAATCCTAACTACTTTACTAATGTTTACGCTATCTTTTTGGTAGAAGTTTCTGTATAATAAAAACCCCTGAAATAGAACTTTGTCACAAGTGTCCACAAAACTCACTGAGTCTCTTTTCTGGACAGGACTAATGGAAGCTAAAGATGAGTTCTTCTCCGGGGATCTTTCAAGGTAGGCAACGGTCAGAAAACCGGGGTTCTTGGAAGACCCGAGCAACCACTAGCCTAGCAATATATGGTGGCAGACATTTTAACACGACCTCCATTGAATACCTATTTCAGAAGATCCCTATCCAACAATAAATGGGATGCTTGGCTGCACCTTCTCCATCACCTAATAAAGGTTAATTTGACGGAAGAACCAGATGTTATTGTTTGGAAATTAACTACCTACAGTTTCATTGTCAAATCTATTTATGCGGATATGATGAATGGGCATACAATTTTGGGTTTTCTATTTCTGTGCCCTCGGGTATTTAGTTGTACTCAGTTTTCCCTATCTCCTTAGTTTTTCCTCAATTTTCCCCAATCCCTTGTCTGAAACCCGCAGAAGGAGCTTGGACGGAGGATTTCCGTTAAGTTGACCGTTGGTTGGTGCTGGCAAGTGGGGCCATTGTTGGTGCTCCGCAGTGGACACATCTTCACTTATCCAGATCATCGTGGGACCCACAACTTGTCCACGTTAGTGCGCCGGACCCATAGCTTACCCAGGTGATCGTTGCAAAATGGGAGCCCGTGCCAGCCCCGCGCCCGTGCCCGTGCCATTGCTTCCCCTTTATTTCCTAGCGCCCGTGCCCATGCCATTGCTTCCCCTTTCTTTCCCCGCGCCCCATTGTTCTTCTTCTCCGCCAGCGGCAGCCCTTCTCCAGCAGGCGGGTGATGTCTAGTTTCTCTTCGACCTCCCGTTCTTCATGGCCGCAGTATGGACCCGTGCCTTTGACAAGATGCCCCGATCGCCCATGCCAGGAGCCTCTGAAGCGGTCGATCTGTAAGACGGACGACAACGGCAACCGTGGACGTGAGTTCCTTGCATGCGAGAGCTTGCCATATAGAGAGGGGGATATGGTTAGATCTCGCTCCAATTTCTCTGTTTTCTCTCGATTTTCTTGTTATTTTGGGATTTAGGGTTCACGTTGTTGTTTTCAGATCGTGAAGAAATGCAGGCATTTCGAGTGGATCGATGTGTACGTTCAGAGGCTTCAATTGCAGGAATCAGTTGGCGCTATTGGGGAGCGCAATTTGGGAGGGGGGACTTGCTGTAGAGAATGCAGCGGAGAGAGGAGCCATTCCGATTATGCCTAATGCTCCCAATGCATGACTGGTGGAAGTGAAGGGAGAACTGAAGAAAATGAACAAGCAGTTAAGGCAGCTGATCGAGTTGAAGAAGCAAGCTAATCTGATGGCTGGTTGTTTTTTCTGTTGTATTATTGCGATCGGATTCTTATCATTGCTCACCAGACGCTAGAAGTTGTTACAATGGATACCTTGTTACAAATCCATTATTCAGTTACATGTACTTGTGGTTATTTTCATAGTTAGTGTGTGCATTCACCGAAATTACCAACTATATTGGAATGCTAAAGAAAGTTGATAATTGTTAGAGGGGTGACAAATAATCCATTCACCGAAATCCCCCAAATATGTGAAATATGTATGTCTCATGTTTCTACCAAAATTACCAAAACTATATTCCCAACTATATTCCCTAAAAGAAAAGGAAAGCTAAAGATAGTTGATAATTGTTAGAGGGGTGACAATAATGTATTCACCGAAATTCGCAAATATGTATGCCTCATGTTTATACCAAAATTATACCACTTTTGGGCCGTTTCAAATTACCAAAACTATATTACCAACTATATTCCCTAAAAGAAAAGGAAAGCTAAAGATAGTTGATAATTCTTAGAGGGGTGACAATAATACATTCACCGAAATCTGCAAATATGTACGCCTTATGTTTATACCAAAATTATACCACTTTTGGGCCGTTTCAAATTACCAAAACTATATCCCAAACTATATTCCCTAAAAGAAAAGGAAAGCTAAATATAGTTGATAATTGTTAGAGGGGTGACAATAATGCATTCACCGAAATCTGCAAATATGTATGCCTTATGTTTATGCCAAAATTATACCACTTTTGGGTCGTTTCAAATTACCAAAACTATATCCCAAACTATATTCCCTAAAAGAAAAGGAAAGCTAAAGATAGTTGATAATTGTTAGTGGGGTGACAAATAATGCATTCACCGAAATCCGCAAACTATATTACGTGTCAAACTCGTTATTTCACATAAATAGAGGGGTGGCACTCTCCACCGACAGAGAGAGAGAGAGGGGTGGCCACGAAGAGAGAGAGAGGGGGGTGGCCACGAAGAGACGGAGAGGGGTATATTGCCCGTTAGATCAGTTGATAAACGGTTCGTGGAGTCGATCCGTGTGACAACGGTTCAACCAATCAGGATAAGTTTGGTCTTCTGAGAGCATTTGTGACAGAACTTGAGGGCAAAACTGAGTAGTACTAAGAATCTAAGGGCACATAAATAGTAAATAGACTAAGGGATTCAAACAAAAGAATTACAAAATGAAAATGCGTGTTTTGTACAATATAATTCATATTGGGCTACATCAAATTATTTGCAATTCAAATATACATGAGTGTGACAATTATGGCATCATTTAGACAAACTATGTTTTTGGGGAAGATGTTTTGCAAAGGGGTTTGAGTGGAAAACCATGCATCTTCATAGCTACACTAGTGATTATGAGAAGTGGCAATATATGGTAAAACTTGATTTATATATGTTTGTTAAGGTTTTCTAGGTGACAGGTTGCGTAGGAAGACTCCATGAGTAGATGCCACTATGTTTTTATTTTTTCGGATTTTTTTGCGCATGAAATGACTCAATTAGCTATGTTAATCTCATTTGTTGACTCTCTGTTGACCAGCTACTTGAGGGTAAAACTGAGTATATTGCACTTGCCAGTCTAAAGTACTCGAGGGGAAAACTGAGTACAGATAAAATTTCTGTATAAGGTCCGAGGTTATAACTGAGTACATCAAACGTCCTAGGGTTAGACTCGTATCGCGGTGCACGCTGCAGCCGTGCATAGCGGACGCGTGTTGCGGTACACGCCACCTTCGTCTTTATGGAGCCCTTTTTCTCTCCCTCGACGCACGTTCTCACTGCAACCGCCTCTCCTGTCCCATCATCTTCTCCACAACCGAAGAAAAAACCCCGAAGAAAACTGCCGGCGATGGAGAAGAATGAGATGCCCATTGTCGGGGCATCAGCCGTCGGCGCATCGGCCGCGGCCCCCGTCTAGGCCCCTGTCGCTGCTTTCAACGTAGCAGCCGGCGCATCAGCCGCCGACGCATCGGCCGCCGCCACCGTCCAAGCCCCCGTCCAGGCCCCCGTCGCTTGGAACCCGTACGAACCAGTACCGTACGTCGCGCCGGAGAACCCCTACGACACCAGCATCGTCGACGACGAGCCGGAGGTAACCCTTTGCTCCCTTGTTCTTATCCTATTTCAATCCTTTTGTGTTAGATCTAGCGTTATTAGGTTTCGTCTGTTCCTAGTTCAATCCATTTGTGTTAGATCTTGCGTTATTAGGGTTCGTTTGTTCCTAGTTCAATCATTTTGTGTTAGATCTTGCGTTATTAGTGTTTGTGATTTGCTTTTGTTTAAGATTTGTGCCGATGATGATAAATATTTGGGCACAAAATGATTCAGGGTTTGGTCAGTAAACAATTGGTGTGTGCAAATTTGTTGTGCATGATCTTTGGTTTACTGACTCAAATTCTGGATATAAGTGTGTCCAATGTAACTGAGGATACCTCTTTTTTTCGAGCCCATATTATCATGCATGACCTTTGTTCACTCTATGTTCCATCATCGTTGCAATTGACTACGTGTTTTTTGCACGATCTTTGGTGCTACGTGACAGGTGCAGAGCAGCGACGTCGACAGCGACGACGAGTCCTTCCACACCAAGACTCGTCACGTCCTCAGGAGGTTACAGTCCGGCCATTACGATGGCCCCTTTGCTCGAGGCATTTACAAGTGCCCCTTCTGCAACAGGAAGCTCCCCGCCACCGACATCAACTGTCTGGTGAACCATGTTGAATCCATTGGCAGATGCGGCGCTAGAGTTGGAACGATCATGAACGTGCATGCGTTCATGGCCAAACACAAAGCACTTGGGATTCACCTGCGCAACCTCCAAGCGAGTCACAGGCGCTATCTGGAGGCGTTGAACGTACCTACTGCACTCTCTGTATGTGACTGCTCTATCTGTAGAGCAGCTTAAATTCATGTAAAATGTAGCTTATGTTGTATCTATCGGTACTACTGTTGGATTTGTCGTGAATATATCTATGCTATGTTGGCTGCTGTATGCAGTTTATCCTATATTTTATCTGGATTTGTGCCCTAGATTTCCTACCTGCTTGGGTAAAAACGAAAGCATAAAGAAATGAATGGCGTTAAAAAACAGAAGGAGAAGCTGCTCTAGATTTGCTACCAATTTGGGCTATCAAATATGAATGAGACGAGCGAGAGAGGGGAAAAAGGTATATTAAAAACTGCTATCTGGTCGAAAGAGACAGAAACCACTCGTGCCCACGTCCCGGACCCACACGGCTCCACACGCTATGGCCCCACACGCTACGACCACACAAACACGGTCTCGTCCTGTCCCACACGGTCCCTTCCTACCAGCCCCACACGACGCGCCCCACAAACGATACGACCCCACTCGTCAACATGGAACGGTCAACTTAACGGATTCCTTTCGTCCAAGCTCCTTCTACGGGTTTCAGACAAGGACTTGGGGAAAACTAAGGAAAAACTAAGGAGCTATGGAAAACTGTGTACAACTAAGGACCCGAGGGCACGGAAATAAAAAACCCTACAATTTTCTTGTGGAAATGCATTTAAAGAGTTAAAGTACCAATAAATGTTAAGATCTTTATATAGTTTCTTTACAGAAAGTGATTTTTCCTAAAGATAACCTCGCTAAAATGAATTAGAATGGTTGTAATATATTTTATGATGCTGATGAATCTATCAAAAAGTTTATTCTTCAGTTGTCCGCCAGACTTATTTGGAGATGTACACTACTACTATTTAACTTTTTGACATAGACAAGCACATAGGGCATGAAACTAAATTATCACTACTGATGCGTTCACTTTCTACATTATATTTAGTCTATCTGATTCTTCCTCCAACCCGAAACAAATCTCCAACTCTGCGGTCACTTTCCGAACCTGCACTAACGATTGACCACGTCGGCTGAGAGCCTGAGGATCAAACCGGCAATTAACAATCAAACGACAGCTGTTAGTCTTGAGATCCGTCACAATACTCTCTGCCGTGGTTGCTTTTGCTGGCTCAGCAAGTCAGCATTTGTGCCAATCGTCAAGGAGATGGTGGACTTTCCTGGGATAAAACGGGCTGCTACTGCGACCGTGAGCCACCGCTTTTGGAAAGCTGATGACAGGGACGCTGTTCCAAAGAAACGTGACGATCTAGCTCCCGCACCTACATCCATAAAATATACTCCATCCATCCTGAAAAGAATGTCTTAAATTTATTTAAATTCAAATGTAAATATATATCATCTTTGCCGAGAAGATACCCGTAATGTTGCCCCCCCAAGGAGGTTACGACACCCACATGTATAGCCGTCATTGTCGCCGACACCACCTTCTCAAGGCCGTCAAATTCTCTCAAGTAGACACATGACTACTGCTAGGGCCAAAGCTCTCCATCAAGAGGTTAGCTCGCTCCTCTCAACCTATGATTTCGATACTTCCTTTAATGGAATACTACTTAGTGCAAACACACCCTTCGTGTCATCAGGTAAAATCCCCAAGAAATCCGTCCAACAGACCAAGGCATCAAACCCGGAAGGAAGAATAGAGAAGAAAAACCCGGAGCTTCCGGGAGAGGTACTACCGCCCGCACAAGCGGTACAACCGCCCCTGACACCCCAGGGAGGTATCAATTTGGCAATGGGGCCCCATTCCCCGATCCCGGTGGTTAATTCACCTATTAGGGGATAGTTTTGGTTAGTACTTGATCCCCGTGAGGGTTTTATTGGAGGCAAACTCTCCCCGTTAGGCAAGGTGGGGATGGATCTGTGTTACCACTATCTATACCCGATAACCGTGAAATCCCCGTTAGGCACATGACATGTGGCACTAGGGTACAAGATAGGTATGTATAGAGACCGGAAAATCCTAATCCTATTATGCTCACATTTCCCCTCTTGTCCCCAACCGCCGTAGCCCCCAAATCTCAAGTCCCAAATGCTCGCCTCTCCTTTCTAAACTCCCAGCCCTGTCATTCTACCATGTTGTCATTTTATTTTGGACTCATAGTTACTAGCTAAAGCGGGGATGGTTAACCGATGGTTATTTGTTTATCCGATGGGGATGGAGATGGTAAAATAACTGGCCCCATGACAGTTAGTGGGGATGGGGACGGAGAAAAATTTCCTGCACGGGGATGGTTATGATTGAGCAATAACCAGTGGTTACTGTCCCCGTTGCCATATTTAGGGAGGTACTACCATGTCACCTCCGTGCCACTACCGCCCGGCCCCAGGCCTGGTACTATTGTCCCTCCTACCGGCCCCATACCGCTTCAGGGGTTTTCACGCTCGGTACCCACACTAGCCCTGGACTAGCACCACCCCGGAACTACAGCTTATTGTGCATCGGAGAAGAAATAACTGGTACTACCGCTCTGACCCGTGGTACTATCGCCTATCCTGCGCAAGAATGCGTAAATGTGCTGGCCCAAGGCCCATGTTCCCCCCTATTATGGCTGAAGTAGCCATATTTCGTGGTTGGCCTATATAAAGATCCTACCCCCATTTGTAAACCCTACCATTGATGATGAATTAGACTTGGGCTCATGCCTCTACATCCCTAGTGGGAAAGCCCTCTCATAAGCTAATACTTTTTGAGTTGTGTCAGGGCTCCTCCATATCAATGATCTTTCCTTTTTGGTGAACTCTACCTTGGTTGATCTATTGTTTGTAATTATATCTTTTGGATATTTTGCTTGCAACCCTATCGATTTTGGGTCCATTTACCATTCTAGGATTCTATCTTTTGTTTGGCAATCTTTTTGTTCGGATCTCTACCGAAAGATCTCTTCCCGCAAACTCTATCGAGTTGGTGTTTTTGGCCAATGAGGAAAATTAGAATTTTGCATGTTTGTATGTGCATTTGTATCTCTGATACCATTTCCCTGTTCCTCATATCCATCCACCTTACTTATGAATTCACCCAATTCAAGGTCAATTCATAAGATCTAGTTACCCCATGTGGTTTAACCCACATCATAAGTGCTTTCACCCTGAAAAACCTTCGGACCACTCCCGATACTTCAGATCGCCCACTATCCCCGAGCCAGGCCTCCAAAATATGATTTGGGAGCTTCCTTTGCCAAAGTGTCGACAACACCAATATCCCTCATCTCCCACTCTACGCCATCCACATGAGCAAAGAGAAAGACTGAGTCTGCCTTCTAGGACCGCCACACGTGCCGACATCATGGACCATAGGCCAGGGAGCATAAAACATTACCGCAACATGCTGAGTAGTACCAAAATAGGAGTCTAGTGCCAGACATGGTTGTTAGCGAGGGTGTAACGAGCAGGCAACCATGACTATGTCGCCCGCAAGTCTCACCACGCAGAGCCCAGACAAGGATCGACTAGGTGGCTGCTAGATCTAGGTACGCTGGCTCGGATCTAGCGATCCATCCACACATCGCGACCAAGGTAGGGTGCACATATGCACATCGCCACAAAGTGTAACTGGCAACCGCAAGCTCTAGCCAGAGCCCGCTAGGCACCCAAAATCTAGTCGGAGCCACCTCGTCGATGCTTGTGACCCCGACCTCCCATCGCCTCCTGCTACGACGCCCCACGCCCCATCCCCAACAACCACCTGGCCATGCAATTGTCACGACGTCATCATTCGAACGGGCTAAGGTTACAGCCTTTTCCTGAAACTGCCAGGGTTGCCACGAGGGCAGCCGCCGCCATCTAGACGCGCTTGCACTCCGCAAGGCTGCCACACCATCGAAGACATCGCCACGCACCCCACACCGAGCACGCCTTCCACCACGGCATTCACCATTGCCTTCCCGCAAGGGGGAAAGGAGAGCCTTGGCGCCGCCAACGCTCGGGCGGCCTTCGCCCGACGGCGCCGTCCGACGGAAGCGAGGATGGGAGGAAGGGAGAGGAGGGGCTGGAGTTGGGGAGGTTAGGGTTTCCTCCCCGCCGCCCATGGTAGCAACGTGGGAGGGAGAAGGGGTCCTTTTGAATGTATCTAAACACTAAATTTTGTTTACATACATCTAAATTTTGACAAATCGGCCACATCTTTCTTTGGCCATTTTATAATTCTTGTCATGGATTTGGATGTATCTATCCAAGAATAAGTCTAGATATATTAAATTGGCGATAAGAATTATAATTATGGAATGGAGGGCATGAGTCTTTTTTTTTTTTTTTGACAGAAAGGGGACATGAGTTTTGTTTTGCTTTGGTTTCTTTAGATGTATCTTGAAACACATGGATACGGGATATGTCCTCAATCCTAGAGCAAGACGATCTTGGAATGTTTGTTGACTAATAAATTAGAATAGATTTTATACATACACATGAGTGTAGGTATGTTCTAGATCGTTGATTTATTTCTCGAGTTTTCTGCTCATCGTGATAGATAGAAAAAACTCTCTCTCTCTCTCCTACTTATATCTGAATCCCAAAGCGAAATGAACGGGGATGAAAATACTCATACCAATACAAAACCATGATAATAAGTGTTAGATTATATGTTTCGGTTAAGCTAGACTTGTAACGCAAGCTAGGGTTTTAGGCTTAGTCGGTTGGCTCTACTATTTATATCCCTTGTACCCCAAACAGTTTTGTATCAATTTGTGAGACATAATACAAACCCACATGGTATCAGACTAATCGATCCTGACCTATGGCGCCGCCGCCGCCGCCGCCTGGTTACTTCGACCAGCACGCCAAGGCCGCCGCCGCCGCCGAGGCCTCGGCCTCTTCTACCCCTCCCACGGCTACTCCTCTCTCCTACACAGACACCATAGCCGATGTCACCCCTTCATACCTATTACTTTAGATCTTGCCCAACACAACTACTACCATTGGCGCCACCTCTTTGAGGTTCACCTCGGCGCCGCAACCTCCGTCACCACGTCGCCGCCGACGCCGCCCTCGTCCCGACGACGCTCACCGGATCACAGATGATCTCGCCATCATCCAATGGATCTACACACGCGTGTCCACGGAGATTTTCAATCTCGCTTTCCGTGAGGTCGCCACCGCCGCCGCCCTCCGGGCGTCCCTCGCGCCGCCTCTTCCAGACAACTCGACGCCCGGATCAACAACCTCCACTCCGCGATCCGCAACACCCCTCGGGGGACTCCTCGCTCAGCGTCTACCGTCAGCCGCATCCGGACGATGGCGGATGAGCTCCGCGAACTAGGCGATCCTATGCCCGATCGCCGCCTTATCAACATCCTTCTCCAAGGGCTCAGCGACCGGTTCAAGACTCAAGCGGCCATGATTCCCTTCATGCGGCCTCGCCCTTCCTTCGCGGAGATCCGGTCCCTGCTGCAGAACGCCGATGATGACCTCACACGGCGGGAGGCGCGGCCTCACGTCTTCGCCGCCTCCACACGCGTGTCCACGGAGATTTTCAATCTCGTTTCCGTGAGGCCGCCACCGCTGCCGCCCTCTGGGCGTCCCTGCGCCAGCTCTTCCAGGACAACGCTGACGCCCGGATCAACAACCTCCACTCCGCGATCCGCAACACCCCTCAGGGGGACTCCTCGCTCGCCGTCTACCGCCGCCGCATCCGGACGATGGCGGATGAGCTCCGCGAACTAGGCGATCCTATGCCCGATCGCCGCCTTATCAACATCCTTCTCCAAGGGCTCGGCCGACCGGTTCAAGACTCAAGCGGCCATGATTCCCTTCATGCAGCCTCGCCCTTCCTTCGCGGAGATCCGGTCCCTGCTGCAGAACGCCGATGATGACCTCACACGGCGGGAGGCGCGGCCTCACGTCTTCGCCGCCTCCACCCGGCCGCCCCCGCTGCCTACTCCTCGCACCGGCAGGCCCGACGAGCCAGCCCACCGCCGCGGCAGGACCCCCGGTACCGTTTCCAGCCTCGGCCGGGCAGCCTCCTCCCGGCCGGCGTCCCAGCCCCAACTACAAGGGCAAGAATCCGATGTACCGGCCGCCGCGATCCGCCACTCCACCAGCCCGCCTCGACGCCCGCGCGCCGCCCGCCGCTCCTCCCGCTTGGCGCCCGCCACCGGCGGTACCGACGCCTGCGCCAGCACCTGCCGCGCCGCCTACCTGGCGCCCTCCTCATGATCCCTGGACCGGCATGGTTCAGGCTTGGTCCATGCCCTGGGCGGCCCCTCTCCGATCGGCGCTCCTCCAGCTTACACGGGTGCTCGGGCGCCGGGTCTTCGCCCCCACACCGGTTCCCCCGGACTCCTCGGCCAGCGCGCCCCGCCGAACGCCTACCACGCCGCCCCGGCCTACTACGACGGGCGGATGCCATACATGCCATATCAGCACCCCTGCATGTTTCAGCCTTCGCCCGTCCTCATGCCGCCCGCTCCAACCGCACCGCTGCATCAACCGGCCTCCGCTCCTTCACCGAGCTGGGACCAACTGCGTTCTTGCAGGCCATGAACAACTTCGCTGCCCAGGGAAACTCAGGTATGGACTGGATTTTCGATTCCGGTGCTTCTAGTCACATGTCTGCTTCTAGTAATATGCTGTCAAATTTTTCCACCACACCACTTTCATCCATAGTCCTAGGAAACGACACTACTATACCTATATATTGCACCGGCCAAACCACCATACCTACACCCACCAAACAACTCCTCCTACGTGATGTCCTTATTGCATCCGCGCTAATCAAAAACTTAATTTCTGTTCGTCAGTTCACCCGTGACAATCTTGTTTCTATGGAATTTGATCCGTTTGGTTTATCCGTGAAGGACTACTGCACCAAAGCGGAGATCGCTCGGTTCAATAGCTCCGGCGACCTCTACACTCTCCATGGCGCCGCCACCCACGACCCACCCACCTCCATGGCGGCGTCCGTCGACCTCTGGCATCACCGTCTCGGCCACCCCCACAACGCTACCTTGTCTTCTATACTTAGCGAATTTTCAATAAATTGTAATAAGGATAGTCATAATACCTCCATGTGTCCCTCTTGTCAGCAAGGAAAACATGTTCGCTTGCCCTTTAGTTCCTCTACTACCGTTAGTACCTTTCCTTTTGAACTTTTGCACTCGCGATTTATGGACATCTCCCCATACTAGTGTCTCTGGCTTTAAATATTATCTAGTCGTTCTAGACGATTTCACACACTTTGTCTGGACTTTTCCTTTACGCAACAAATCAGACGTACACACAATTTTCCTAAACTTTCACAAATATGTTGCCACACACTTCTTTCTTCCCATTAAATTTATCCAATGTGACAACGGCAAAGAATTTGATAACTTTCAAAACCGAAACTTCTTTCTTCAACATGGCATTCTTCTCTGATTTTCATGCACATACACTTCACCTCAAAACGGCAAGGCGGAACGCTCGCTTCGCACAATAAACGACATCATTCGCACTCTTTTAATCCACTCCTCAATGCCACCAAAATTCTGGGCCGAAGCCTTACGCACAGCCACCTACTTACTTAACATCGGGCCTCACAAGTCCAACCCAAACTCTACACCATTCTACTCTCTTTACCTTAGTCATCCCAACTACTCTGAACTTCGCGTCTTTGGATGTCTTTGTTTTCCAAACACTGCCGCCATCTCCACCAACAAACTATCACCTCGCTCCATTCCCTGTGTCTTTCTAGGATACTCTGATGAACACAAGGGTTATCGCTGCTCGGATCTCGTCTCCGGCCGCGTCCACATCTCTCGGCACGTTACTTTTTCCGAGCATATCTTCCCTTTCTCCACACGGACACCCTCCCAAACTCCCATTGACCCATCGCCTACCCTACATCATCCCATAGCTCACCCCGCTAGGTTTCCTCACCACTACACCGCTCCTACCGCCACCCCAGTGCCCTCCTCGCCTGCCGCGGCAGACCCTTCCGCCGACTCCACTGCCGCGACAGCGGGGTCGGCTGCTTCCTCTGCCGCATCCGCAGCTCCACCCGATACACCCATCTCCCCCGCCGCTCCTTCTCCACCTATTCCACCATCTTCGACGTCTGACTCATCCGCTGCGCCCGACGTCGTTGTTCATCCCACTCCACCTCTACCACCCCATGTCGTTCCTACCCAAGCTCCCACAAATGATCACACAATGCACACTCGGGCCAAAACGGGATTTCACGTTCCAAAAGGGCCGCGTCTCAATCTTCATGCCACCACTTCTCCGATCTCCCCATCCCTAAAACCTACAAAAGTGCTCTTCTCGATCCTAACTGGGCTGCCGCTATGCGTGATGAGTTTTCTGCTCTCATTCACAATGATACATGGCGCCTTGTTCCTCGCCCTGTCGGTGCAAATATTGTTTCCGGCAAATGGGTTTTCCGCCAAAAATTTCTCTCCGACGGAACTCTCTCTCGCTACAAGGCTCGCTGGGTTTGTCGTGGTTTTTCTCGAGCAGCACGGCATCGACTACGACGAGACCTTCTCTCCCGTTGTCAAGCCTAGCACTATTCGCACTGTTCTTAGCATCGACACTTCCTCTTCTTGGCCCATTCACCAACTCGATGTCAAAAATGCCTTTCTTCATGGTGCTCTCCAAGAAACTGTTTATTGTCAACAACCTTTAGGCTTCGAAGACTCCTCTCGCTCCCGATCATGTTTGTCTCCTTCAAAAATCTCTTTATGGTCTCAAACAAGCCCCTAGGGCTTGGTTCCAACGTTTTTCAACTTACATTCAAACAATCGGTTTCACTCCCTCTCTCACCGACACCTCTCTTTTTGTCTATCACACTTCCACACACACAGCTTATCTTCTTCTTTATGTTGATGATATCATTCTCACTGCTTCCACTAAGACTTTTCTTGATCATATTATTACACTGCTTAACTCTGAATTCTCTATGACTGATCTTGGTGTGCTTCATCATTTTCTTGGCATCACTGTTACACGTGACTTTAATGGTCTTTTTCTTTCCCAACGTCAGTACATTCTAGATCTTCTCAACCGCGCAGGCATGATTGACTGTCAGCCTGCTCGTACACCTGTTGACACTAGCGCCAAACTCTCTGCTGATGGCGAACCATTCTCAGACCCAACTCTCTACCGTAGCATTGCGGGTGCACTATAATACCTTACTCTAACACGCCCAGAAATATCTTATTCTGTCCAACAAGCCTGCCTATATATGCATGATCCACGAGTTCCTCACTACAATCACATGAAACGCACTCTTAGATATCTAAAAGGAACATTAGATTATGGCCTTCACATAAACACCACTTCACCTACCAGTTTGACAAGATACTTTGATGCGGACTGGGCTGGATGCCCCGACACTCGTCGGTCCACGTCCGGATACTCGTGTTTTTATGGGTAACAATTTGCTTTCATGGTCTTCTAAGCGACAGGTTACGGTTTCACGCTCGTCCGCAGAGCTGAGTATCGAGCTGTTGCACATGCGATTGCTGAGACAGTTTGGCTACGGCAGTTGTTGGCTGAACTTCATCGTCCCATCCAGCAGGCCACTATTGTTTATTGTGATAATATTTCAGCGGTTTACATGTCCAAGCAATCCAGTTCAGCATCGGAGGACAAAGCATATTGAGATAGATATTCACTTCGTCGGGGAGAAAGTTGCTTTGGGCCAAGTTCGAGTTCTTCATGTTCCCACTACAGCGCAGTTCGCCGACATCTTTACCAAGGGACTGCCGACACAGCCGTTTCATGACATTCGTTTCAGTCTCAACGTGATTGAACCCCACGTTGACACTGCGGGATGTTAGATTATATGTTTCGGTTAAGCTAGACTTGTAACGCAAGCTAGGGTTTTAGGCTTAGTCGGTTGGCTCTACTATTTATATCCCTTGTACCCCAAACAGTTTTGAATCAATTTGTGAGACATAATACAAACCCACAATAAGAACACGATGATTTTCAAAAGTATTTCCGATAATAAATCTCCTTTCTATTCTAAAAAGGAAGAAAAGAAAGTACACCTGTGATTCAGATTTTCAAAACTATGATGACAAGAACATTCAGTGAGTCAGATGTCCCACAGCCCAGGAGGTCATGCAACGGCAGGGGTGTGTAAATATTACAATAATTTCCGATCAGTTTTAAGGTATCTATGTTCGATTTTTTAAAATTCGGTGGATAAGGATTTCCAATTCTCAGGGGGTGCTCCAAATACGGTATAGTCTATAGTATAGAAAATAGCATGCATATATGAATTACTCAATATTTAATTAGGATTATTCAATTTTTTTAAAACCAGATATTTCAATGTTGAGTCAAAAGTCAAAGCCAATCTCACAAGATTATTACTTATCATGTTATCGAATTCATTTAGCTAGCATGTCTAGCTCTATGTATCTACCGCTGATGGATTGATGGTTCAACTATTTTGTTTTTATTTATGGCATGTCATCTATATTTGAGTTTTAGTGTAAATTGTTTCTTGTTTCATTAATTAATTGAATTCCAGAAAACTGTAAGTTTAAATCCGCCTTAGTTTGCAAGAATTATAAGAGCATTTTCAGTCGTCCTCCAAACGACATGTGGTAAAAATATGTAGAATTAGTCGTTTGGGTGGAGGGGGGCGTCTGTTCCTTGCCATGTTCCCAATACGACCCCAAAGAAAAATTAAGTGTAAAAGTTGTGTCCGGTGTTCCTGATAAAGCACTTATGTACAGGGGGCAGGGTGGGCACGCCGGAATATTTGAGACATGTATGGATCAAAGCGATGCTTGTGGCATGCGAATAGGGTATGTTAAGTGTCCGGTGATCTCCAAATCTCATTTGCGAACGTGACTGGAGATGGTCTATGTACCGATGAGAACATGTATCTAACTATTTTATTTTCGGTCCAAATCCGCTCTGTTTCGATTTAAATCTGCAATCCATATACCTTCACTCGAATCCGCAGTTGGTCAATATCCACCCCATCAAAATTCAAAAAAATGATAAAAAATATGATAATAGCAAAATCCGAATAGATTCAATAAGAGCACGTACAATGCGGTGACGTCAGCCTTCCCTTAGAAATGCCATGTTAGATTTTTGCTTAGTTGGATGAGAGAGAATGAAGAGAGAGAATGTTGCCTTCGCTTAGCTAAGGGATCATCTCTTAGGAAATAAGGGGAAATAAGAGAAGACTATTTTCTCCATTGTATCACATATGTCTTCCCTTAGCAATAAATTTCCTACCAAAATTTAATTATCCGTATTAATTGCTAGAGATGACTCTAAGAGATAATGCACTGTATACCTTATATCTAATGCCTTCTATAGCTGATGTGGCGGAATAAGAGAAGACATATCTTCTCTACCATTGTACATGCCCTAATGCCCAGCGCAGCGGGCACGGCGTCGTTACCGATAGAATCGATCGGGGAATTTTATAATATACCACACTTTACTTTGATTCTTTATTATTTACCACATGACCACCACCTGTCATTGTCACTTACATGTAGTGGTCACGTGGTAAATAATAGAGAATCAAACGAATCGATCGCATGGAAGACACCGTGCGTCGTACGGCGCGCACAAAAACAATTGCCGCGCCCTGGAGCACGAGGGGTTGAGCAGCCTGCTACGTTTATAAACTACTCGTCCGACTCCACTCGGCAGCGTCTGGCAGCTAGCCGGGTTGACTAGTGCCACTACATCAATACTCATCAGTATACTCACTGAGCAGAGTATTGTTCAGAGCGTGATCCAAGAGGCGACGGGCGGCACTGCGTTGGCGGCGGCGGCAGCGGCGGAAGCGGCGGAGCACGACAAGAAATGGCTGCCTGCACCGCCCTCCGCCCTCCCCGGCTACCAGGTGCGCCCGAGAAATGAATCTTGACCCAGTCTCTCTGATTCTGGCTGTAGTTATTCCTGGTTATTCAGAATCAGATTTTGATAGGTGGGCAAGAACCTTCCCTTCCCTTCCCTGCTCTTCTCCTCGCCCGAAACCTGTTCGATCCGTAGGTTTGTTTTCCCTGAGCTCGCGAAATTTTCTCGCCGTGTGATCTGGGTCTAGTTGTGTTGTGCTGTTATTCTGATCGAGAGGACGCAAACCAGCCGAACAGTAAGTCAGTAACCAAACTCAGATGGCCGACTACTGAATCCTGATATTATGACATCAACAGGTAGAGCATAGGTGATGATAAAACTATCAAACTTACTACTCCATCCCATCCATATTATGACATGTTGCTGGTTCAATACAACTTTGTAAAACTTGGTTGGGCAACTACTGAATCCATATATAGCATCAACATACAGAGCATAGGTGATGATAGACTATCAAACTTAGAGAGTAATTCTCCCCGCCCGTCGTTCCTGGAGTGTGTGTAAGGTGGTTATTTGGCAAAAAAATGGTGATCTTCGTTTTACAAGAAAAAACCAGGAGATCTTCTGCTCATGAGGGGCTGCTTGTGGAGCTGGATATAGGTCACAAAATCTTCAGTTAGATGTCAAGTCGACATCACGTTGGTCCAAGTTGAATGATGACTGATGAGTGTCTCTAGATGGATAAGAATATTGGTACTCAACCTAATAAGTCAGATTTCATGTCGACATATGTCATTATTTGACAAAGCTGGTGATCTTCGTTTTAGATGAAAAAAAGGAGATCTTCTGCACAACGGATCGATATTAATGAGGGACTTTTTTTGTTGAGAGGGGCTGTTTGAGGAGCTGGATATAGGTCACAAAATATTTAGTTAGATGTCAAGTCGACATCATGCTGGTCCAAGTTGAATGATGAGTGTCCTAGATTGACAAGGATATTGGTACCAGTAACTCTTAGTCTTTATTGACTAGGTTTCTGAATTTTGTTATGTTGTTTGGGACTGTGTGTCCAAGTCAGATGTCATTTGATGGACAGTTATCTATATTATTCAGTCCAGATTTAGGCCGCTAATCCAATCTTTTGTAACAATTGACAACTAGGCTCATTGGTTGCAAGTATTTCTGAATTCTGACGCTGCAAATATGAAGCTGATGCCCTGATAGACATTTCTACCTGCATTGCTTACAGCAGTCCCAGAGCAGGCCTCTTCAGTCCTTCGCTTACCAAAAAACAGAGTTGCTGTCACCGGTCGAAAGAGCTTTGCCAGTAGGGCCGGCTCGAATCTGGGCAATGTGAGCATCCCGAAGCAATGGTACAACCTCGTCGCTGACCTGCCGGTGAAGCCGCCGCCACAGCTGCACCCACAGACGCACCAGCCGCTGGTCCCCAGCGACCTGGCCCCTCTGTTCCCTGACGAGCTCATCAGGCAGGAGCTCACCGAGGAGCGTTTCATCGACATACCCGAAGAGGTCCGCGACGTCTACGAGCTCTGGCGCCCAACACCACTGATCAGGTATTACAAGCATGTGCTTCTTTGTATGATCGCCTGAGTGATAAATGGCCGCTGTTGGTGTTAGAATTCAGGTGAGTGTGGAGTAAGTTGTTTGGGATCTTGGCACGACAGGGCAAAGAGGCTGGAGAAGCTGCTCGGCACACCGGCGAAGATCTACTACAAGTACGAAGGGACTAGTCCGGCGGGATCGCATAAGGCGAATACGGCCGTGCCACAGGCATTTTACAATGCCGCGGCCGGGGTCAAGAATGTGGTGACCGAGACTGGCGCCGGCCAGTGGGGCAGCGCGCTCTCCTTCGCCAGCACCCTCTTCGGCCTCAACTGCGAGGTGAACCTGAATTTCTTGCCTTCCGATTGTTCAACTTTCTTCAATGCACCATCACAAATTCTTAGTCTTGATTGATTAGGTTTCTGAATTTTGTTACGTTGTGTGTGACTGTGTGTGCAGGTGTGGCAGGTGCGCGCGTCGTACGACCAGAAGCCGTACAGGAGGCTGATGATGGAAACATGGGGCGCCAAGGTGCACCCGTCGCCGTCGGACGTGACGGAGGCCGGCAGGAAGCTATTAGCGGCAGACCCGAGCAGCCCGGGCAGCCTCGGAATGGCAATCTCGGAGGCGGTGGAGGTAGCTGCCACCAACGGCGACACCAAGTACTGCCTCGGCAGCGTGCTGAACCATGTCCTGCTCCATCAGACCGTCATTGGCGAGGAATGCCTGGAGCAGCTGGCGGCACTTGGCATCACCCCGGACGTCGTCATCGGCTGCACTGGTGGCGGCTCCAACTTCGGCGGCCTCGCGTTCCCCTTCATGCGCGAGAAGCTCGCTGGCAAGATGAACCCGCAGTTCAAGGCCGTCGAGCCCGCCGCGTGCCCCACGCTCACCAAGGGTGTCTATGCCTACGACTACGGCGACACGGCTGGGATGACGCCGCTGATGAAGATGCACACCCTCGGCCACGGCTTTGTCCCGGATCCCATCCATGCAGGTGTTTTATCAGTGTGGCTTCTGTCATGTGCTCCTTGCTTGTTTCCACTAATTGGCATGTTCTTTCTTACTGATGCAAAACCATTTTCTGCAGGTGGGCTTCGCTACCATGGAATGGCACCTCTGATCTCCCATGTGTATGAGCTCGGCTTCATGGAGGCTATGTCCATAAAGCAGACTGAATGCTTCGAAGGTGCTGCTAATTATCTCACTTTGCTGTTCTCATCAGTTGCAACTTTTCTTTCACGGCATGAAACCGCCGTCTCTGAATTTTGCTGCTGATTTCTTTACCTTGACGTAGCATCTGAACTTAGACACTTGTTCATGAATTAACTGCAGCTGCCTTACAATTTGCACGGACGGAGGGCATCATCCCGGCGCCGGAGCCGACCCACGCAATCGCGGCGGCAATCAGGGAAGCGCTAGAGTGCAAGAGGACTGGGGAAGAGAAGGTCATCCTCATCGCCATGTGTGGCCACGGCCACTTCGACCTCGCCGCCTACGACCGGTATCTGAGAGGTGACATGGTTGATCTCGCACACTCGGATGAGAAGCTCCGGGAGTCTCTGGCCGACATTCCCAAAGTATGATGCTACATAGAGGTAGAACAATGGCGTGGGAACACAATAAGATGAACAATGTGACTCTTGCTTGGGAGTCTAGGCACGTCAGGTTAATCTGCTGGGGAATATGAGTATGCGGCCAAATAATTTGATGAATAAATGGAGTTATCCCTTTCGTAGCATTCACAGTTGGTTCCAGAAGGCAACATCCTAGCTTTCAAATTTCGGAACCGTCTTATATAAAAAAAAGTACCCTCTGAAAACTGCAACAAAATATAGTATGCCCACTGTTGAGTGTTGACTAATATAAGAAATTTTACCAAACTATAAGTTAGCTTGCCAAGACGGTTTATATTAGTGGGTCAGGCTATTTTGCTTTAGTTTTTCCTCTCCAAAGTTTGGCACCCTGTAGATGGCTAGGATCTCATGATACCCTTTCGTGGGCTAACTTATCACTTCAACTTTAATAGTTGAGAAACACGTGCATCGGCGTATATGGAGAAAAATACTTACTTGCTGGGTAGATGTTGACCTAGGCAACGTTTGTCCTCTTAAGTAAACATGCTGCTTTGGAATAGAAAAAAACAGCATATAGACACCAGATTTGACGTGCAAAACTTTACGTTTGTGGAAAAACAACGGACCAAAGCCACCCATTTATTGTCCACTAGTTGTAGATGTGGGATACAAGAAGCTCGTGTCTAGAGAGCACTACATTCTTCATACATTGAGAATTTCTTTCTTTCTTCTCTACTGCTGGCTAACCTAGAATTTCCAACACTTCTATTGGTGATGGCTGGGTGGGATGATTAACTTCTACCTTCTCTCATATGCAAAGATAAAGAAAAACAGGGCATAAACGTAATGGGTTGTGGTTTCTTGCACATGTTTAGGTTCATTAAAGGTTTCAAATTGTTCATATATCATCGATGCCTACGTTTAAGAGAAGGATATCCCAACACATCCCAAACTTTCCCCTTCCTCTTCTCCCAAGCTGCCACCGCGCTCAACAGATCGAAAAGGATTATGCATCATTTTGTAGTTGCAGGCAGCCACCTCTACAGTAGTGAGAGTTGTCGGGAAAAGTTGGGAGAGGAAATAGTAATGAGAGTACTTATGTGGGAGACGTCCACCATGAGATAAATAATCATCAAGCAAACACCTCGGCAGTGGTGGTCCACGCCAGTGGGACACACCTGACCAACACCCTCCATGGGACAACTGCGAACATCACGGAGAATCCATGATAGTAATTATTTATGCCTCTGCCAACCTACCCTGCATTACATAGCGTTGATCTGGACAGACACCTACTACGGTGCCAATATGGCTGGTATGGAATCCACCACAAATCCACTTTCATGTCGCACTAGCCTACATTACCGTGGCAACCCTTTCACTAAGCCATTAACGAAATGCCAATATTCCACAATGCTTCGATTTATGTGTAGAAGCGGTAGCAGTGAAGAAAATGGAGGGTGAAGAAAGAAATGATCAAACATGCGCCCATGTATGGACATTATCCTAAAAAAACATGAATAAGATTGAAAACATTAGTGCTTATCGGTGAGTGGACGGTGGGTGGCTTGTCTTAGGTGCAACCATCCATCTCCAAAAACCATTTCAATGTATTTCAAACTAACTTGAAGTTATGGAGTCCAAGTTAAACTGGCCATCTCAAGAATATTATTCAAGAGGAGAGAAGAAAAATGAATTAAACTCTTTCAAGAGTCATAAATGGCAAAGATGACTCGTTGCGTCCGACGAGCATGATGGCGACACATTGAGTTTGGCATTAGTTTACACAATAGGGGGGTGTAGACGAGGCGTGGGTATGGTGCGGTTACTCATAGGGGCGGCGCGGTCACTCATGTGGGAAGTTGATTTAGAATCCTTGTTAGGATTTTGACTCGGTGGAATAGGTTGATCCATATTCAGTTCTTGTTCAGTCTACTTTACCCATTTTGTGAGCCATATGTTGATCACTTAAGCATTTTTTTCTTGGGTTGATCATTTACGGTTTGTTTCCAACAAAACAAAAACTTTAGAATAAAAAGTAAACTTCCTCAAAAGTTAGGGATGAAAGTGGACTTTCTAAACCCACAAATGCATAAACAACCCTTAATAAAGGAAAAATCATAGCGAAGAGCCTTGCCCTCAAATTTCTCGCTAAATCCGTCAAATTCAGCAACTGAAGTGCCTACGATTACATATAGAGGATAAAACCACGATGAATCGCCGCAACAGTTGTCGCATACGTAGGATATATATTGCAAATCATGCCAACCATATCAACATGACACTGCCCTAATACGTAGTTGCACCAGTATCGCTAGACGAGCACAATCGTTTTTCTCGTGAAGGCTCGATGTAAAGGGTTGTTGAAGATAATATCGCTGCCAGCAATGATTCCTACAAATCAGCCGCGTCCATTGACAACAAGATCAAAGTTGTTGTTCATGAAGATCAATGTGAGAAAAACTTAAAAGCTCCTCGACAGTGATAGCAGAACGATAAAAGATTGGAGCAGGGTGATTTTAATTCAAGATAACACCGCCATCACCATCATTAGAGCGTCAACACTGCAACACAAAAAACTAATAATACAAGTCATCCACACACATAGCAAACGAGAGACGAGGATCCACTCCCATGTCTTGTAAGTAGATCCTACGATATCACCTAAAAGTTTAATCCCAATTTTTGTTAGGGAAACAACGGGAATCTACTGCATGGTTTTTATTACTCCCTCAATTCATAATAAGTATCGGCCTTTAGTTCAAATTTCTTAAACTAAAGTCCTAACACTTAGGAAACACTAGTTGCATTGGAGTTCACCAAGAACAAAACTATGAGGTTCATCAACCCAATTACAAGAAACATTATCATTAAAACAAGCCCTATCCTCATTTTGTCGCAATAAAATTTTGAAATAACTGGCTTAACGGAATGGGCCGTTCAATGTTATTTATCTATTAGTCCGGCCCAAGCCTTGAATCCCTCTGACAGCCCATCCCGAGGCTGCCAGGCACAAAACCGTCCCCTGAAAATGTACGGAGTAAAAAACGTACTCCGTATATTGCCTGTTTGGTAGGAATGGCAACGGGTCTGCCCCCGCGCGGGGATTGTCTTTTCTTCCCCGTCCCCGCGTTTGTGAAATTCTCCCATCCCCATCCCCATTCCCCACCTTGGGGACTATTTTTTCCCGTCCCCATAACCCACCGGGTATAGCAGACCCACGGGTTCCCCACCCCCATCACAAACAGTAGACAAATCATAAAAATATCTCATAAATTCAAGCTCAAAAATAACTTAATACGTGCAGACTGCAGAGTCACAGAACCACATAAAACATAACGAGTACTTATGTTTGACTCACATAGTTCACACGACGACACCACCGAATCACGTGATTACTAGAAGGTAAGCAAGCATTAGTGACGTGCGTAAATGCATACTTAGCTGAAATTAAGCAGGACAAGCTAAATTTGTGGATATTACCGATACATGCGGGGCTCCGCGGGGTTCGGGTATGGGGACTGCTAGAACGCTCCCCGCCCCGCTTTCCCCATCGGGGAGCATGTCTTGCCGTTAATACCCCATGGGGATAAATTAGATACCACACCCGGCCCCTAATAGAGGAAAACCCCGTCGGGTTTCGGGTAAACGGTCCCCGTTGCCATCCCTTGGTGGAGGACTCGAGGGTTTCCGCTCGAATCTCCTCGACGCCGGCGACCCGTGAGCGCGAGCTCCACCTCCGCGTCCGTCCTCTCGTCGGCGGCGTCTTCCTCCTTTCCTCGGTCCAGGTGAGGTCCCAAAGCTTCGCTCTTTTACTGCCTTTGCGATTTTCGAACGGAGTGACACTGACGCCGTTGTGGGCCGTGGGTAGGTATGAAGAGGGCCGCGCCGGCAGAGGAGCCGGTGGAGCTCTCTTCCGACGACTCGTTGAGCTCGGATTCCGACGATGAGGCCGGGAAGGGGAAAGGAGAGAACTTCTTTCGGCTGCCCAACTCCTCCAAATCTGCAGCTTCAGCAGAAGGTCAGAGCTATTTCGGTGACTGATTGTTTTCCGAAGAGTCGATTTGCACGCTCGTTAGTTGATATGATGTTTCCTAACGGCTCTAAGATGAATTAATTAATTAATTATAGATGCGTGCTTCGGATTTCCTTGTATGATTGGTGTGCAGGTCTTGGTAATTTAGTCCAGATACAGTGTTAGTTGCCGGATTCGTTAATTTCACCTTCTTAGAGTAGTAAGTATGTTTTTGGTCACCAAAAGTCCAAGAGGACTACTTTTCCCAGCCATATATGGATACTGTGGAGACTTGGGGTACCATCTTCTTGCTAGGATTTGATGTGGTAGTTAATAATTCTGTAATCTGCATGCCACCGAACAAACTTGCTTAGATTTTCATGCTAATCAAGGAGTTGTGTATTGAACCTCAAGCAGCTTACCAACCTACGTTTGCAACATATGGCCTGACTCCATATCTACAGACCCTTCAAACAAGTTATATGGCTTTCGTGTGATTGAATTAATTCTTAACATTTTGCAATATATAAATAATTTTTGATCTAATTCTTATCCCAGATGATCACAAGTTTTTTGGAGACATTGCCCATTTGTCCTTATAATAATCTTGACCATGAGTATTTTTTTTAATACTTGAGACTTGATAAGCCAGATACACTTTTTTTTTAGTTGTTACGGTTACTAAATGAGGAATACATTCTCAAATTAACCCATTCTCGGTTGGTTACCGGTTTAGCTTGTTTACTGGCAAAAACCAATATCTGATTATTGTTATTTGACCTTTTGTTTTTCCTGCAAAAAGAGCAATATCTGATTAGCCTGCTAATTTCCACAATTTTTGTTTGGTTTCTTTTAATGATAAATCTGTACAGATAAGAACACACTTATATAAAAAAATCCAAACTTCAATTCGTTTAGTTATGCAAATCATTAATTTCGTAATGTTCACGAGGGTAAAATAACTTCAGCATTTTTTCCTGTTCACTCCAAGGCATCGCTGAGTTGGGGGCTATACCTTCTGTAGATACCAATAGAATAAGACAGGAACTAGTGTCAGCGGAAATAGTTAACAAGTTCGCCTCCCCAAGCACTATTTGAGACCCTGAGCTAGAGTCTGCACCCCACCAGCCATGGACAGTAGAGTATTGCATTGATTAGCCCCTGTAGTTGTAAGATCATGTACTTTTTTCTGCACAGAGTTGCATATCTGTAGTCTTACTATAATGGGATACTGCAGGTGCACTGATCAGGAAGGCTGAAATGTATCAAGAGTACATGAAGCACATCCCAGTTCCTGAGCACTGTGGTTCCCTGATCCCATCCACATCATGGCTGGGACTTGGAAGATCGATGAAGCAGTTGTACAAGCAGCCCTTGCATTACCTTACCAACATCCTCTTGAGAGAGTGGGATCAACAGAGGTTTGGGAGCGATAATGAGCACCAGCCTCTGGATGTTATCATCCACCCTAGGAAAGCTGAAGCTCTCATTTGGGCCACTGAAGAAGTCCATAGGATGACCACCTCTAGCCACCACTTAGGGAAGCTCTGGGCATCAGACCCCACGTATCATGCTCACATAGATCCAGTGTTTCCCACCCTAAAGTTGGAGTAGCCTACATTGCAAGTTGGACTATCTTATGCTGTCTATTTTGTGTTTTACTGCTGTAATCGCGCACAATTTGGTTGTTGGTGAAGTAATATGAACCTGTTGTGAAAAGTACGATATTTTATTCTCAGGATTTATTATAGCCATGGTTTTTGAGTCGCTGTATAGTCGCTGAGTCATTTTTCGAAAATCATGGTATACAGCGACTTTGGTCGATTATACACTGAGTCACAGCCTTGGCGACTCACTTTTGAGTCGTGACACAAAAATCATGATTATAGCACTGATTTAGCTCTCTGAACAGCAGCCATGTCAAAGAAGAAGAAACCTGGTGGTGTGGATTTCAGTGCTTTGAGCCGGCATGGGTATCGTGGCGGTCCATCTGTACTGACAGTTGCTCCTCCAAAGGTCGAGCCTAACTGGACTTGGTCAACTGGGAAAGATCGCAATGAGAAGGAAGTTCTAACTGAGTCTTATGAAGAGCGGGAACGCACAAGGGCTGCAGTTACTGAAGGAGAGAAGCTTATCGGTGTGCGAAACCCCCAGCCAAGGCAGACAGAGAAAGAGAAGGAGGCTTCATTCTCGCAGAAGGAGAAGAAGAAGAGAGACCGTGGACAGGCCAGCAGGGGAAAGAACTATGTCGAGGAGGAGAAGCGGCTTCTGAGGGGAAGTGGGGTCTACTCTGGCTTTGATACTTGACATTGTCTAGAACAAGTGTAGTAAAGTTTGTGTGTGAGTGCAGTGGATGTGTCCGTGTTGTTACATTGCATCATCACTATTGGTGCCTTTGTTGACATGATGCTGGCGAAGGTGACTTGTGCTCAACGTTGTACCAGAGCAGTGTTGGCATTCATCGTCAATTCCCATTTCTATCTTCTCGTTTGTGCTCCCATATACATCTTTGGCTCCCATGTCTCTATAGACTATTCTTGTTTGTGATCCTGAGGTGTTGCGATCTGTGTGTTGTAACGAAGTGTTTTTTTCTTCTTCTCATTGTTCTTGTATGCTCTGTCATTGCTGTCTTGAAAGGCTCAACTGGCAACCCAAGTACACTACAAATATTATAAATGTACTTAAAAAATCACAAAGTTAAAAAAAACAGAAGAAATTAATTATCACACATAGCTTATAGTTCAAAGATGTACAGAAGCATCAATGCATACTTTCTTCCGATCAGAGTAGGCACCAAGACGGAATGAAATCAGATGTGGGGTGGAACTTTTTTTTTTTTTTTTTTTGCATCAATGCACCAAGGCATTGGTGTACATTTGATTTGGGACATTATATGCTTAACTGTTGGCCCGCTTCTAATATTTTATGTTTGGTTTGCTCAAATATCTCATGAGACTTCTCTCAAGAGATGTATCTATCTACAGACAACACAAACAAACATACTTTCCATGAACTTGCCTCTGTTCATCAGACATGAGCGAGTCGATTTCCCTGCCATGTTGCCGTTTCTTATCAGAATATGCACTTTTCTCTAGAAAACTGTGTTGTCCATGAAATTCTGCAGATGTGGACACATGTTTCATAGATGACTTGCTGCATGGCGTTTGAAGATCCCTGGTCATGCTGCAACATGTAAATTGGATCTCGCCAGCACCTAATAATAAAGTAGAAAAATGTGAAACAGAACTAGCACAAGTAAGCAATATTTCACATTTACAATGAGACATCTCAATTAAGGCTCGCTTACCATTTGTTTGTGTGTTGGTTATGTTGCTGAATGGGGTTCGTGGTGTAACTGGCAGTGAAGCAGCTGACATGTGAGACATGTCGACACTACTCCTTGCTGCATCTTTCTTTTGTTGGCGTGCTATACGCCGTCTCTGTAAATACTCCGCCTTATTTTCATCTGTGAACAATCGTGACCAGTCTATTGTTTTTTTTACCTTGACGACCCTGGTAATTACATTTGGTTGTAAGAACGTTAACCGGGACGGTCATACCATGTCGAGACCCAGATGCTCCAGGTTGATCGACTGTAACATTACTGCAGCCTACAATATCATCAACACCTGAAAACTGCAAACATTAGTACAGAATACATGGAACATATATTTCTTGTTCATTAAGAATACATGATGTCACATATTAGCTAACCTGATGTTTGGGAGAGTGATCCTGCCGTGGGGGCATTTCTTTGGCTTATAAGAATAGGTCTCATTCCTCGTGCAGTTCCCTGCATGTGATATGCATCATTTCTATGCATCCATTCAGCCTCATCGTCACAACCGACCAAAGAGATTGGAGATGCATCATGTTCATCTGGAGCCATACCTACAAGTCTGCAAATACATTGCAGCTACAAAATCAGTATTTGATATATGTGTATTTATATGTAACACATGTGTTCTATATGTTGCAAGTATAGAACACATGACCTTCACTTTGTATCTGTGTGACTCCATATTGTCTAATCTCCTGCATATCACAGAACTTGTTTTCGATATTTGCAAGGCCTGTTGGTGTTTTTTGAAGCTCCCTCAATTGTCGTCGGTGCTTTGAAATCTCATCTTTATTTTTTGCATACCTTTCTCTCTCCCTCTGCCTCTTGACTTCTTTTGGATCTACATGTACAACAAACTTTAGTATCTGATCCCATAATATTTTTCTCACTGTTGGGGTTGTTGTTTACTACCTTGGATTTGGCCGTTGGTTATATCCTGAAATGGAGTGCGCTTGGAAGATGACATTTGGATTTCTGGTTTTACTCTCCTACATTTGTAGCTGCATGTCAATTTATAGAACTCGATGTGAAGCACAACAGCATGGCAAAGGGTGTTTTGTTGACCCGCTTTCACCATTGAGCCACCAATCTTAGCAGAGCATCATTTGGTATCACAAACAAAGGTAGCTGCTTTCACATGTTTGTCCTCCCGCTGCGATTACCTTCCTTGAAGTGATGCTTCATAGTTGATTGTTTGCTGGAAACTGGTTTTTCATTACTGAGTGGATATATTTCTCGAATAGATATAGCAGCTGACTTCCATATTGATATTTTGTAACTGGTATGCATACTGTAGTCTTCTAGAGTAGATGATTATACACAGTTTCTGGTCATTTAAGTTTTATTATTTTGTACCAAAAAATTCAAGGTGCTTTATGTGGGTCTTCCCAATCAAAAAATCTAGCCGCACCAGCCCTGGAGGCTGCATACCAGGTATGTTACAGTAATATATGTTTTGTCACAATCAATATTATAAAACCATACTACCTTGCAGCTAGATTATATAATCATTTGTGTAAATTAAGAAACAGTTAGTATCTGAGTCCATAATATATGCATAGCTGTTGCGTTTGTTGTTTACTACCTTGGCTTTGCCCTTTGGCTATATTCTGAAATGGAGTGTGTTTGGAAGATGACATATGGATTTGTGGTTTCAGTCTCCTGCAATTGTAGCTGTATTTCAGTCCGCACGAGAACTGTGTGTTAAGCCCAGTAGCATAACACACGTTATGTTTACCAGCTTTCACCATTGATACAAATATATTAGCAGAGCATCCTTTTGCTGTCCAAAAAAGGTATCCGCTTCTATATATTTTTTATCCCTAGATGATTTGCTGTGTAGATGCGACGCTTTACTAAAGTGTGGTCATGCTCAGTTGTGCGTAGTTCATTGTTTCCTGGCATTAGGATTTTATTTGTTTACTTGATTTTTACCAACAATATTTAGAGAGCATGGAGCAGATTTCTTTTTCTTCATTGGGACTACTTAGGTCATGAAACATCATTAGACAGTAGTTGGCTATTGCATGAATCTAAATTGATCGTGTACCTCTAACACATTTTGTGTTTCAGCCAAGGAATACAGTTTCATCAGATTTGACATGATTTACTTGACATCGGCTCAAATCTTTTTATTCTCTGCAAACCTGACATGTTCAGTTTGTATCTTGATGGCTGGGATCAGCAAGAAACTGATGCAGCTAATAGCGTAATACTAACAATTGTTAATTATGTAGAACCGATGGTCGAGTCAACAGCTTATTGTTTCTAAAACTTTCACAACAGGTATTTGTCTTAAACAAAATCTTAGTGAATCATGATTTTGTTTAAGAAATTAAGGGCATGAATTTATACGGTCGTTGCAGCAGCTCACATGAAGTAGTTGAACCTGAAGAGTGTGAAGCTGGATGTGGCTGGAGCTTGTCGTCTGTGCATTGACGTGACGTCCAGGGCGAGCGTGGGTGCTATGGCGGCGCCAGAGTGTTGCGGCGCGTGCGCGGATGCCGACGGGAGCGCCACCCGCGCGTTCAAGGGACGTGCAGGGCGGCCTCCCGTTGAGGCTGTGGCCAATGTCTTGTTGGACGGCACCCGGCGTGTGTCGATGGCTAGGAGAACTGTTTGGACGGCGATCGGCGAGCGCTGGTGCAGGGCGGCCTCCCGTTGTCTGTCCACAGCTCCGGAAACTGCTTCGACGGCGATCGGCGAGCGGAAGTGCGGCGATTTGGCGAGCGGGGCTGGTATGCCAATCGTTTTGTTTTTCAACCGTTTTTTGGTTTCAGATCGTGTATCGTGGGCCCTATGTCAGAGGAGACAAATTTCTCCCATGAACTTCCGATTTGTGCTGGGCACCGGCAGAGGAGCACGACTGTAGGGGTCGCCCTTTTAAGGGCATGTGCATTGGTTCAGACGCACACTGTCTGCAACCTGCCTCCACGTCACCAGCAAAAAATTATACAGACGCAGTCTACAACAGGCTGTCTATTGTGGCCATCGGTAAGTACCCTAAAATCTGGATAAGCAGTTGAAGATTTAATCCTTGTGCGCTGCAGTGGACTAGTACATGCGGGAAAGAAAACGCGGGCAGGAGAGTTTCTCGCCCACGATGAACGACGACCTCCATACAACGGGTAATAGGCCGTCCATAACGAGCGATTTGTGCGGGACTCGCCCGTCTGTATTTCTACAGACGGATGTCTTCTCTCTCATCTCTTTCACTCTTCCACGTTGTACAGTTTTCCTATGTGGCTGCTTTTACAGACAGCTGATTTGGACTATTGTACATGCCCAAACAGTTAGCGTCGCAGACCACCTATGATTGGCACAAAGGCGCAAGACGGCAAGAGCTCATGTCCTGTCTAGTCGCGATGTCCGTTGTGCCGGCGCTGACTGCGGCGTGTCAGGGCGCCGGTGCTGCGGTCGCTGCTGCGTTGTGTCAGGCGCCGGTCCTGTTGCCGCGAATGCTCCACATGGTATGCGCCGTTGCATCAGCTCCCGGTGCGTGCACCACTATCCTGCTCACCTTGCACCGCACCAGGTCACGCAGCCTCAGCTCCAGCTTGCCCTGCTCAAACTTCCTTGCCGCTTGGAGCTCGGGGATCCAACACAACTCCGCCACCGATCTCCGCGGGAAGAAAATATCCTCTCGCGGCTGCCGTATTGCCATGCAAGTCCGTCGGCCGCCTCAAATTGGTCTCCGCTTCAAGAATTGCCGGGAGAAGCTGGTCTGCCACCGAGCGGCAGCGGCATATGCATGCTCAGGGAGTCGCTGAGACGAGTGATGGGGAAACAAATCCGCTACTCCGTATTGTTTTTTGTCTCCCTCCCACCCCACTTCCGGTCCGATCCGAGTGTATTGATAGTTGTATTGTTGATTGCATTAAACAGAATCGGCACTGCTATGGCACTATGGCAGAGACCACATCTCCCCCAGCCAATGTTCCGCCCGGAGCATGCGCAACTCGATTCATCCGAGCATTTTACGAGGGTTACATGCCTCCTAGGAGCTGAATTACAACATTTGTTACAAGACTAAGTGGACGTCCCAGGTGGCTGCGATGATCGCCCTGAGTCCAGCAGCTCCAGCTTTCGGCCAGAACGCTGCCTCCTCCCTAATTCTATCTAAAAGCAGGCCGACAGATGGCTGGTCCTTGTCAAAATTCCTTGCTTTGCCCTAACCGTTTCTAATCTTAGCTGTTTGGTTTGCTCAAATATCTCATGAAACTTCTCTCTACCTTCATCCTACAAAAGGTAAATATTTTCGATCATCATGCTCTTATGGCTCATAGACACACTATTATAAACACATGTGATGGCCTGACGGGTGCATATATACCAGCACAAACCATCCGCCTCATACACCTTTTACCCAGATCTCTCATGCATACAATTCCGTTCTGAACAGTACGATTTTACATATATAAGAGAAGCGGAACGCGCTTATGCAACAACCGGACTTGGTCCACTGACAAAGATCACACTATCTAGGACGTTTTAGCCGTGTCTTATGGAAAGAGGAAACGCACAAGGGATGTTACTAAAGGAGAGGCGCCTATCTGTTTGTGGAGTTCCCGACAAAGAAGAGAAGAAAAAGTTTTCATTCTCACAGAAGGAGCAGCGCGGAAGGAACCGTGGAAATGACAACGTGTGGAAGAACTATGTCGAGAAGGTAAAGCGGCTCCTGAGTCCTGAGGGGGAGTGCTGTCATCTACTCGGGCTTTGATCTGGCAGTGTCCAAATTAAAAGTAGTACTAGCGTGTTGGTTATTTGACCTTGTTAGTTACCATCGTAATTACTGATGCGTCTTTCAGTGTTTTTGTTGCAAAGGTGACTCATGGGTCAATGAGGTTTGCTTATTCATCCGTTAACTATGGGTCATGAGTCAGTTGTGTTCTGTGTTGGCTGTGTTGGGTTCGAATTTTAGACTTTGGACATGGCTACTATTTTACTAGAACAGTGCACCCATACGTCTGTACTCTGTACTCCTATATGTCCATTTTCAACTGGCCATTCTTACTGGTGAGATTTGTGGTCCCATAGTGAAATGTCTCCCCTCTTTCCTTTTACTGTCCACAAAAAATATTAGTTGAGGACAAAATAAATGACCCTACGCACTTGTAGAAAAAATAAATTCAGCAAAAAAGATAATATTATCCACAAAAGGAGATAAATTATCTTCAGAAGGTTCCCATAGTGCTCCAATCTGCAATTTTATTCTTCAGTGGGAGGCGACGTTCCCGTCGACAGCGAGGCGCCTGTGGTGACTTCGTCAATCTCAAGACCCGTCGGATCAGTTCTTCAACGCAGTCTCTTGGAGGTGCTCATAGGGGTAGGGTGTGCGTGTATGCGTTCACAGGGGTGAGTGTGTGCGCGCGTATGTATGAGCGTCTTTGATTGTACTGTGTTTCACAAAAAAAAATTCTAGGATTTTTTTTCTAATAAAATTGCATCGGAGGTATCAAAGTGAAGTAATGTGAAGCAACAGTCACAAAAGAAAAAAATAATTTTACAACCATCCTGAGCTATCACTCGACAAGACATACACGATCTTATGGCTGCGTGCCACACTATTTATAGTGACAAGTGAACGCTGCGTTCCAACACAGACAACTGGCCCATGCAAGTTTTGCATAAGAAAATCATAACGTGGTTCAGCTTCATTCGATTTGCTTTGGTCATCGTCAGATAAGGTAACACTGATCACGTCCTACTTTTTCCGAGGGAGATGAGCCGGACATAGATAATCTATGAGGCAGGCTGACAAGGGTAACTGACATCGACAAAAGAAAGTGAAGATTAGAGCACTAATTCTGTATGACCAATGTGCCAAGGAGGAGATAGCGACGATTTTTTTTGTCAATCTGCTCGGCAAGGCGAGTGCTCGATGGCATGACAGCACCCTCGCGAGCTTGGATTGCCAACGGTGGACCTAGCTGGGCTCGAGGCCCAACTCACCACAGAAGAAACTTGGTCTGCAATCTATTCGATGTCGGCGAACAAGTCGCCGGGGCCGGATGGATTCACCTGGGAGTTCTTTCAGTCATGCTGGGAAGTGGTTAAGGGCGACATCATGGATGCACTTCATGCCGTCTTCTATGGGTGAGGCCAATTCTTTGACGACCTAAACAACGCCCTAATTACCCTAGTCCCCAAGAAAGATGCGGCGCAAATATGAAGGACTTCCGGCATTAGCCTGGTCCATAGCTTCGGGAAACTGTTGGCTAAAATCCTTTTGCCACCCGTCTTTCGCCAAATATGCCCGAGCTGATCGACAAGAACCAAAGTGCATTTATCAAAGGGCGGTGGATCCAAGACAATTTTGTCTTGGTCCAGCAAGGGGCAACGGCGCTTCACCGGCGCAGATTTGCTCCTTAACCGACACTTCATGGTCTTATTCCCTGCTTGGAAATTCTGGCTAACAGAAACATTGCAACAAATAGTGGATGTCTTGTTTGTCTAGTAGGTTGCAAAGATATTGTGCATACTTTGTTTACTTGCTTACGTGCAACGAAAAATTGGGACAAACGGGGTGTTCAATCGGTTATAGATGAAGTTGTTACTTGGATAGAGCAGGGGTTGTGGTATTGGAGCATATTACCTGCACTAATTAAAGGAGCTTGGGATCCTCTTGGGGGAGTTGGTCTACCAGAGATTATTCTGACAGGGCATGGTACATATGGTGGGAGCATCGACAACATGTTCATGGAGAAAATGTTCAGACTACTCAACAATCAGCCATGTCCATTGAAGCCCTTGGTACTAACTATTGGCAAGCACACAAGAATCCGTTCAGAGAAAACCCGAAGCCTGGACTTGTCCACCTGAAGGGGAGGTAAAGATCAACGTTGATGCTGCTTACAGTAACTAATGAAGGATGTGGAAGTGTTGGAGTTATCATCCGTGGCTATAGGTAAATTCGTTGGAGCTCAAACTAAAGAACTTCCGTTTGTTGCAGAAGTTGAACATCTTGGCTTATGTCTAGCTCAACATCTTGGCTGCAACCAATTTATGGTACAATCGGATAATATGTTGATGGTGTAAATGATGCAAGATGGTGAATTCTCGACTACTTCTGCAGCATCGATCTTTCATGATTGGAACATTAATTATAACGATAGGGTTCAGTAAGGTTTCTTTTGAGCACTACCCTAGGGAGGCTAATTCGGCATCAGGCTGGTCATAGTGGTAAGTATCATATAGTAGTATCATGCATATGATACTACTACATGATATTATCTCTATAGTGGGTAGTATCATGGAGTAGTATCATAGTCATGCTACATTTATTGTTTTTTAGAATCTCAATGCAAATTTGTGTACAAGATTTGTTTAGCATTAATTTTTCTCGTTGTTTGCGCTATGATATAGTATCTACCTATGTTATTCTAATCTCCTCTCTCCTCCTTAATTAGCTGCCACATGAGTATTTTTGTGGGACCAATGTGCATGATACTAGCTATGATACTAGCACTATGGCCAGCCTCACACGAGCTTGCAAAGTTTTGTTTCCAATCTTTTAGTTCTTGTATCTGGGATGATGATCCGTCTTTCTTTATTTTGCCTCTTTTCATAAATGATGAAAGTGTATTTGATCAGCAATAAAGCTAGCTGAATAGCACTCCCTGAAAAAGAGGCTTGTGGTGGAAGGAGTCTGGAGTTGGTAGATTGCAGTGCGCTACTACATGTGATACCTGGGTTGGTTCGGACTTTGTGTTGTAATTGTGTTGTTTAGTTGGTGCCTTGTTTGGCAATGATTAAGAGGGGATATGGTCGGGGATTAGTTTTGGTGGTTAGTTCCTTCCGAGGTGGTTCAAGACGTCGTTTCTTGTGTCTCGCGTTTTCTTTGTGGTGTAGGGGAGGACTGCTTGACAATTAACATAAGAGTTGACTGGTCTTTGCTTAGTCCAAGTTCACTCTCTTGTCTCTTGCAATGTTCGCCATTAGAGTCGGCGCTTTCTAATCGTTGACACAGGAATTTTCCGGCATAAGTTTCGCTGGCTCCATTGGTGGGCGTTGAAGGCATTAATACCAACAACATTAACCCGCTAAATTTGTACAGAAGGTGTGGAAGTCGACTATATTTGATCGAGAATGTCTGCATGTCCAATGGTAGGAGGGTATTAAACATATTTTCTTCCAATAGGCACTATTCTTGATATTATATTTCTTCGTATTCGACCCAGGACAAGTTTGATGATCCTGCATCGATGTGACCACCTAAGGCAGTTATAGGAAATGGTAATTCTATTGCATCCAATGGGGCTTCCTCATATTAATATATTCCTTTTATCGAAAAAACAGATTCTTGATAAACTACACATCGTTCAACCAAAAGACCGATCTGATGGAGGAGGGCTAAACAATTATATTCAACACCTCCCCTCACATCTAAGCTGGTGGGCCTTTTTTTTTTGGTCTCACACGGGGGTTTAGATGTGTATCCTTCGAATTTTTTTAGGGAGGCCGTAAATATTTATTTTAAATACTGCGTTGCCTAGGATTTGAACATAAAACCTTGTAGGTCTGATACCATGTGGAATTGCATGCGCTAGCTAGTTCAACCAAAAGACCGATCTGATGGAGGAGGGCTAGATAATTATAGGAAAATGCTTCTTATCCCTCGGAGGAACAGCGCGCTCCGAACCTCCGCCTTAACAGTGCGCCACGCGTCCTCTGGGACCCACCATCTTCTCTCCTTCCTTATCTCTGTTTGGAATTGGAAATCCTGCGGAGCTTTTTGCGTGGATGGACATGGCCGCGCCCCGCCGCCGGCTTGATCTCCACGAGCGCAGCGCCGTCGGCTCCCATCTCCGCGAGCGCCTCGCCGCCCAGCTCCCACCTCCGCGAGCGCATCGCCGTCGGCTCCCACCTCCGTGAGCGAGCCGCCCCACGGGGATCCTCCATGGCCTCCAGCCCTCCTCCACGGCGAGCTGCCCCGCCATGGCCCTTCACCTCCGCGAGCTTCCTCGCCGTCGCTGCCCTCCACCGAGCGCGCTCTGTACTGGGGCCGGCACCGATCCGGCGAGGTCGTGCGCCGCCGCTTCCGTTCCCGGCGGCGGTCAACCTCTACAGGAGCGCGGTGCTAGCTCCTTTCCTCACGACGGCCAGCCTCGACAGCGCCGCATCCTTCCTCCGCGGCGTCGGCTTTGTCCGCCGCGATGGCCGCCGCCTCCTTCCCCCACGGCCTCCACCAGAGCTGCAAACGACATCGCCAGGAGCTGCAAATGGCATCCGGGTGAGCTGCCTTCGGCATGGCCGGGAGCTGCAACTGGCCACAGCTGGAGCTTCAATAGGCATCGACGGGAGCTGCAAATAGCCTCCGCCCGGGCTGCAAGCGGCCACCACCGGAGCTGCAAACGGCCTCCGACCGGGCTGCAATCGGCATGGCCGGGAGCTGCAAATGGACTTTGCCCGAGCTGCAACTGGCGTCCGCCGGAGCTTCAATAGGGCATTGACGGGAGCTGCAGACAGCCTCCGCCCGGGTTGTAAGCGGCCGCCGCGCCGGAGCTGCAAACGGCCTTCACCGAAGCTGCAAACGGGCTCCGGCTGACCTGCAATCGACATCGATGGGAGCTGCAAAGGACCGTCGACCGGCGGCGGCCGCTGCGCAACCCGCGTCGGGCGGACCCGCAAAGGAGCACCGCCGGAGCCGGACGCCGCCGCGTGGCGCATAGCGACAGGGTCGGCAGACCGCAGGTGACGGCCCTACCATCGGGTGGAGGCGGTATTGCAAGGAGAGGGCGTTGATGCTGCGGTGGTGCTGCCGACCGGAGTTGACGCGTCTCCGACGAGTTTTTTTGCTAGATGAACCATTTTATTTATTTCTAGATGAACCATTTTTTTTGCTTCAATGAAGCAAAAGCGGGACTTTTTTGCTGCGACAAAATAAAGTCTGAAGAATCATCGCAGCTCTTCTTTTATTTTAGTCGAACCGTTTTTTGCTTCAATGAAGCAAAAGAGGGGCTTTTTTGCTTCAATGAAGCAAAAGTGGGATTTTGAGACAAAACTGAGCTATTCTTCTATTTTTTAGTCGAACCGTTTTTTTGCTTCAATGAAGCAAAAGCGGGGCTATTTTTGCTTCAATGAAGCAAAAGCGGGGCTTTTTTGCTTCAATGAAGCAAAAGTGGGATTTTGAGACAAAACTGAGCTCTTCTTCTATTTTTTAGTCGAACCGTTTTTTTGCTTCAATGAAGCAAAAGCGGGATTTTGAGACAAAACTGAACACAGAAGTTGATCTAACGGTTCAAATTGATTTGATCCAACGGTGGAAGACCCGGAGGCTGGGGGGTTTGCAGCCTCCGGAGGATCCTCAGCACTTTCCATAATTATATTCAACACCTCCCCTCAAGTCTAGGCTATTTTAGTTCTTAACGTGGATTCGGTGCGGGCCGCAGAATCATTTTCCTTTTTATTTTTAAAACTGCGTGAGTAGGATCTTGAACTTGAGACCTCTTAACTTTGATACCATAAAATTCTGTAGATTAGATCCAATTAGCCACAAATAAATCCCCAGATCTAGGTAATCTCAAATCCGGCAAGAAATCTGTGCATCAGGACGCATGCATGAAATCTTCAGGATTCCCGATCGCCCGGCTCGACGTGCAAGATCATCAGCAGGCAGAACTGCCCACGCACGGACGTCGCTGCGTGCAAAACCATGCGGCTGCGCGCCTGTCGCTTCCCGTTTGGCAACGCGCGAGACCGCGCCGACGTCGCCCGCTCCAGCAGGACTCGGAAGCGTCGGCCTCCACGCGCGTGGGGCAGGGCCGTGACCGTGAACAGCGGTCTCCCCAAGCCAGGATTCATGGGGCACATGCATGTGCATGCCTCCAGCTCCAGGCGTCTGATCCATCCATGCTGCATGCACGACTCCAAGCTCCAGGTCAACTAGCAATATATACATGTAACTTTCAAGCTGCGTACGAACTTCATCAACACCAAGATCTACACTGCATCGGCTGAACTACAACGAACTCGAACAACTACCTTAAGCTGTACGACAACAATGTCGAGTTTTACATCGCCAACACATCATCGTCAAGGTCTACATCAACATGGTCTTCCTCGACATCCTCGTCAACGTTGTCGTCGCCGTGCTACGACACAAAACCCCCGCCGTCGCCACAGAACCGCTGCCGCCGCCGCGCTACGACAAAGACCCGCCGCCGCCGCCGCAGAACCGTTGCCGCCGCCGCGCTACGACAAAAACCCGCCGCCGCAAAATGATAGAAAACCCCGCCGACGCAGCAGATTCTTGCCGCTGCCGCACGAAACCTAAAATCCCAAGATCAAAAACGTGCATTTTTTGCGCCTTCGGTAAATACGGCTAGACCACATATAACGACTAAGACATCGACCATACCTCAACCATAGCTACATCACACTCGGCTACCTCGACATCGACATCAACAAAACATCTACGGCAACTCAAGAACTTCAGTCAACAACGTACGCATCGTCGCTTGCGCCTACGACACTCCTGCTGTGACTGCGGGAGGGAAGAGAAGGAATCAGCAGAGGACGCTGATGATGAGAAGGAGGAGAATGTTGAAAATATAAGCAAATATCCATATGAAATAATCCGTACAAGTAATTGATAAATCATGACTACGAAAATAATAAATAAACTAATCATGCAGACTAATAAGGTAGATGAACAGATCACATCTAAACAAGATAAACTGATCGCATCTACCACACAAACTAGAAGAAGAAACTCTAACAAAAACTGAAAGAGAAACGACAAGATCACATACTTTGCACCAGCGTCGTTGTCGCCCATGTTGATGTTGCCTAAGAAGTCGCTGAGGTCCGGGAAGAAGTTGTCGGTGTGGAAGAACTTGTCGTCCGATGACGACGTCGTGATGCCAGTAGTCGCGCCAGAGCGCTCCCCAAAAACCTGATTGCCCCTCACCCGTACAGGTTCACGAGAGGCAGGGTTCCGGAGGCCTACTATCCCGACAGTCGGTGCACGCCGACTGACGGAATGAGGAAGACGAAGGCGGCGGCGCAATGAACTGGAAACAGGTAGTCGCGTATGCGTCTGGTCACGGCGGCTAGGGTTGCGCAGGGTCTTATATAGTGCGGGTCGGGAAGGTCGTGGGGCGCAGCCCACGTCCGAGTCGGCACAGCCACGATCCAGAAAAACCGGAAGGCAAAACGGCTGAGTAACGTGTCCGTTAATGACTCAAAATTGATTACATAATTAATTTCCCAAATAACAAAAAGATAAGCTCGGCTCGGCAAGATTCCCGCAACTCGCGGCGCGTCGTGACGTGTTGTGACGAGGCGATGCGTGGCGTGGCGTGGCGAGGCGAGGCGGGCGGCGGAGGAGGAGGAGTGCGCGATGGCTCTCTCTCTTCTCACTCACTTACTAGGACTAGAACAGCCCACCTTAGATACCACTCCAACTCCCTCCCAACTAGCAATGTGGGACTAAACTTCAGCCCCCACTAGTGCTGCCACTGATTATTGGAATGTGCCATGTGAGTTTCAGAATTTGATAATGGGCCATGGGCCAAAGGCCAAATGCCCAAAATTCCAGCAATCCCCCACAAACTCTCATTTGCACTCATCAATAAGTTTCCAGTACATTGTTTTATATACCGGTATGTCGTGGAGACTGTTAAGTTGAACTTCCACTTAAGACTTCATATTACACTAGATTGCAACTTGGATAGTGGACTATGCCTTGAACTACAAGTTTTCTGCGCACTAGCTTCATACAAAACCTAGACCGATACTAGGCTGCCGCGAGGCTTCCTCGCGGTTTGGAGCTTATACGTCATACTCCAGGGCCTTTCATGAGTTTACTAGAGAGCACCCAACTCTCATAGATTGCGACGTTTAACAATCAGACTCATATAAGTGTGTTCTTCAAAAGATGTTCTGCAGGACAACATCTCTGCTAAAATAAGCCACTTAGGACACATTAAGATAATTATCAACCTGCCATGCAGATTAGGAGAGTATTGCATCTTACGGAGTGGTAAAATTGCTATAGGGATATATATACTCTCCTCCCAGCTGACCAACAGCTTGTCTCCCAGCTCTAATTCACGAGATCTCTGATCACATAAAGTGGGTTACCACCGTGGGCAGCTCATAGTGTGGGTCTCATACCCATCTCCCTCGATGCATTTTCTATCACATTTCATGATACTCCCTTTGTGAAGGGGTCTGCCAGGTTTCTAGACGTATGGATATAATCCAACGCTATAACTCCGGAGTTTCTCATTTTCCTGACAGTTTTCAGTCTCCTCTTCACATGCCTTGATGACTTCATATTATCCTTAGAACTGTTTACTTTGACGATCACAGTTCATAGGAATAGTGGGTATTGGTTTCTCAACCACAGGTAAGTCCATCAAGAGCTCACGAAGCAACTCTGCTTCAACAGTGGCTGTGTCTAATGCTGTGAGTTCTGCTTCCATAGTTGACCTCGTAATGATGGTCTGCTTGCAAGACTTCCAGGAAACTGCGCCACCTCCAAGTGTAAACAAATAACCACTTGTGGCCTTAGTCTCATCAGCATCAGATATCCAATTTACATCATTATAACCCTCAAGTACCCTTGGATACCCAGTATAGTGAATGCCATAACTCGCATTGCCTTTTAAATAGCGCAAAACTCTTTGAAGAGGATGTCAATGAACATCTCCAGGTCTAGACACGAACCGGCTAAGTTCACTTACAGCAAAGGAGATGTCAGGCCTTGTGGCGCTGGCTAAATACATAAGCGAGCCAATGATCTGTGAATATCGCAATTGATCTCTAGCAACTCTTTTATTCTTACGAATTATCACACTAGGATCATAAGGCGTTGGAGAAGATTTGCAGTCACTATACCCGAAGCGACTCAGGATCTTTTCCACATAGTGGGACTGAAGCAATGTAATCCCACCATCATCATCCTTCAGCAGCTTGATGTTTAAGATCACATCAGCTACTCCCAAGTCCTTCATCTCAAAACAACGAGATATGAACTCCTTGACCTCCTTAATCACAGTAAGGCTGGTCCCGAATATCAATATGTCATCGACATAGAGACAAAGAATAACTCCCTCTCCCCCACCATGGCGATAGTATACACACTTGTCAGCTTCATTTACAACAAAGCCTTCAGCGGTTAAAGTTCTTTCAAACTTCTCATGCCACTGCTTAGGTGCTTGCTTAAGCTCATACAAAGACTTCAGTAATTTACACACCTTTCCTTCTTGACCATCTACTACAAATCCATCAGGCTGCTCCATATAAATTTCCTCTTCAAGCTCTCCATTTAGGAAGGCAGTCTTAACATCCATTTGATGAACGAGAAGACCATGTGAGGCAGCCAAGGATAGTAGCACTCGAATGGTGGTCAATCTGGCAACAGGTGAGTATGTATCAAATAAATCTTCACCTTCTTTCTGGGTATAACCCTTGGCCACAAGACGTGCCTTGTACTTTTCAATAGTACCATCAGGCCTAAGCTTTTTCTTGAACACCCATTTACATCCTACAGGTTTGCACCCATAAGGATGATCAGTAATTTCCCAAGTTCCATTGGCTAAGATGGAATCCATCTCGCTACGGACAGCTTCCTTCCAGTAGTCAGCATCCAGAGATGCATAGGCTTCTGAAATAGAAGTGGGAGTGTCATCCACGAGGTACACAATGAAGTCATGTCCAAAGGACTTTGCAGTCCTCTGTCTCTTGCTCCTTTTGGGAGCTTCATTGCCATCCTCCACAGGATTATCAAAGTGTTCTATAGCCATGGTAGGTTCAGGACATAATTCCTGAGTAGATGAACCGGGCATCTCCTGAATTGATGAGCTAGACGTTTCTTTCATAGGAAAGATGTCCTCAAAGAAAGTCGCATCATTCGACTCCATAATTGTACCAACATGCATGTCGGATACCTCAGATTTTACTATCAAAAATCTGTAGCCAATGCTATGAAATGCATATCCTAGAAGAACACAATCCACGGTTTTTGGTCCAAGCTTGCGCTTCTTGGGTATCGGCACATTAACTTTCGCCATACAGCCCCAAGTTCATAGGTAAGAGAGTTTCAGCCTTTTCCTTTCTCATTCCTCAAACGGGGTAATGGTTTTATTCTTTGTGGGGACACGGTTTAGGACATGACATGCAGTCAATATCGCCTCCCCCCACCATGCCTTGGAGAGACCCGATGTATCTAACGTGGTGTTAACCAAATCAGTTAGAGTACGGTTATTTCTTTCGGCCACCCCATTTGACTGAGGTGAGTAGGGAGGCGTCCTCTCATGGATAATACCATGTTCCGCACAAAAAGAATCAAAATCGTTGGAAAAATACTCTCCACCACGATCAGACCTTAGCCGCTTGATCTTTCGATCAAGTTGGTTTTCTGCTTCAGCTTTAAAGATTTTGAAGTGATTAAGAGCTTCATCTTTAGATTTCAGGAGATACACATAACAATATCGAGTAGAGTCATCAATTAAAGTCATGAAGTATCTTTTTCCTCCTTTTGTCAATTCACCATTCATTTCACAAAGATCTGAATCTATAAGCTCTAGCGGTGCCAAGTCTCTTGCCTCTGCAGTCTTGTGAGACTTACGTGGTTGCTTAGCTTGCACACATACTTGGCACTTGGATTTCTTGACAATAGCAAATTTTGGAATTGTATTCATATTCGCTAGCCGCGTCATGCACCCAAAATTAATGTGATAAAGTCGTGAATGCCAAATATCGGACTCACTATCATTGCAAACGTGATTAATAATTTGAGTACATAGTCTGACAAAGATAAACGGAACAAGCATCCGCACACATAACCCTTTCCAACAAATTGTCCACACTTGGAAATTACAACTTTATTGGATTAAAAAACCAACTTAAAGCCATCTCGACATAAAAGCGATCCGCTAACGAGATTCTTATTAATGGAAGGAACGTGCTGCACATTCTTCAGCTGGATGGTCTTTCCCGAAGTAAACTTCAGATCCACCGTACCAACACCACGAACAGAAGCACGTGAGCCGTTTCCCATCAGCACGGAAGAAGTCCTTGCGACCTGATAAGAAGAAAACATAGAGACATCAAAACATACATGTGTATTGGCTCCGGTGTCTATCCACCAATCAGGAGAATTACATACTGAAAGGACAGCAGTAGAAGTACCGTACCCAACGTCCTTCATCTCAGTATCAACACCAATAACAACATTTGCGGACTTGCCGCTGTTCTCACGCCGATCATGGCGTTCTGGGCAATCAGGAGCCCAATGTCCAGGAGCGCCACAAACATGGCAGTTCCTTTCTTCTTATAAGGAGTCTTCCTCTTGAAGTTGGTTGAGTTGGAGGCTTTGTTCTTCACGTCAAACTTGCCTTTTCCATTGTTCTTATTCTTAGACTTGTGAGATTGGAAGTTCTTCTTCTGACCACATTGGCAGCAGGACCTCCCTCAAAACTACGAGCGCGTGTGTCCTTTGCTCTCGCCTTCTCTTCTACATGAAGCGAGCCAATGAGATCCGAAACGAAAAACTCTTGTCTCTTATGTTTCAGAGAAGTAGCAAAGTTCCTCCACGAGGGAGGAAGCTTGGCAATAATGCCGCCGGCCACAAATTTGTCCGGTAAGGTACACTTAAACTGCTCGAGTTCTTTGGCAAGAGACTGAATCTCATGAGCCTGCTCAACCACGGAGCACTCATCAGTCATCCTGTAGTCATAGTATTGCCCCATGACATACAATTCAGTGCCAGCGTCCGAGACCCCAAATTTGGCCTCGAGCGCATCTCACGCATCTTTACCATGGTCGAAAGCCATGTACGGGTCAACAATGTTGTCCCCAAGAATGTTGAACAAGGCCACCTTAAACATGGCGTCGACCTTCCCAAACTTTTCCTGCTCCTCTGCAGAGAGAGGCCCCTCAGGTCTAGCATCTGTGGCGCTAAAACAGCCTAGGTTTGTAAACCATAGAACTACCTTTGTGCGCCACCTCTTGTAATGCATACCATCAAAGAGGGGAGGTCGAGTAGCGGCAGCAACGCTGCTTGAATTGATTTGCCTAAAATCAGGTTTTTGGATTTTTGAAAATATAAGCAAATATCCATATGAAATAATCCGTACAAGTAATTGATAAATCATGACTATGAAAATAACAAATAAACTAATCATGCAGACTAGTAAGGTAGATGAACAGATCACATCTAAACAAGATAAACTGATCGCATCTACTACACAAACTAGAAGAAGAAACTCTAAAAGAAACTGAAAGAGAAACGACAAGATCACATACGTTGCAGCAGCGTTTCGCCCATGTTGAGGTTCCGAAGAAGTCACTGAGGTCCGGGAAGAAGTTGTCGGTGTGGAAGAACTCGTCATCCGATGACGACGTCGTGATGCCAGTAGTCGCGCCGGAGCGCTCCCCAAAAACCTGATTGCCCCTCACCCGTACAGGTTCACGAGAGGCAGGGTTCCGGAGGCCTACTGTCCCGGCAGTCGGTGCAGGTAGTCGCGTATGCGTCTGGTCACGGCGGCTAGGGTTGCGCAGGGTCTTATATAGTGCGGTTCGGGAAGGTCATGGGGCGCAGCCCACGTCCGAGTCGGCACAGCCACGATCCAGAAAAACCGGAAGGCAAAACGGCTGAGTAACGCGTCCGTTAATGACTCAAATTGATTACACAATTAATTTCCCAAATAGCAAAAAGATAAGCTCGGCTCGGCGAGATTCCCGCAACCCGCGTCGCGTCGCGTCGTGACGAGGTAGGCGGCGGAGGAGGAGGAGTGCGCGAGGGCTCTCTCTCTTCTCACTCACTTACTAGGACTAGAACAGCCCACCTTATATACCACTCCAACTTCCTCCCAACTAGTAATGTGGGACTAAACTTCAGCCTCCACTAGTGTTGCCACTAATTATTGGAATGGGGCATGTGAGTTTCAGAATTTGATAATGGGCTATGTGCCAAAGGAAATGCCCAAAATTCCAGCAGAGAAGCGATAAGAGCGCGTGACTTCTCCGGTCGCAAGCATTCGCTTCACTCCGCTACGAATGAGGGGGATGTTAGAATACATGTACGACGGAGATTAGACTAGGATTAGATCTTCTTGTAGTCTAAGTCTTCTCCGTCATTGTACCTCTATATATATCCTACATGGTCATTGCAATACAACACACAATATTCTATGGTTCTATATTTCCAATATTGTGAACCGTCGCAACGGCGAGGAAAGGAAAGAACACAACGTCTATCCTCTGATCAACGACAGCTCCATCCGTGAAGCCAAGGGGCAGATCGTCAGCGCCCACGGCGAGCACTGTCGCCTCATGTAAAGGTATCCACCTGGTCCGACCCGCATCGGCCCCATGTAAGCGTCGGCGATGTAGAGGTAACCGGACTCATAGTGGAACCGCGGAGGGCGCAGACGGTGGCTCCGGCCAGCGCCGCTACCACCGAGAGTGGAAAGCAGTGCAAGCAGCACAAAGGACAGCGAGATCGTGAGCAACGTCAGCTTCCTCGCCCACCCCATGGTCTTGAGAATACGTACGTTCTTCCGTAAGCAGAGGTGCACAAAAGGCATCTGCTTTATTGATGGATCGCTTCTGCCCCCGTTGGTATATATGGTTTGGTGAAGTAGGCCGAGTCGGAATGTGATTACGAAATGGAATCGGTCATCAGTTGCACGCATGGCCTCTGCTTTATTGATGGATCGCTTATTACGAGTCGGAAAGAAGAAGAACGTGAACCATTCACAGGTTTCGTCGCTCTATAAAAGGCTTAGCAGTTAGCTCCGAGAGTTTAGTTCTGCATGACAGCATGAGGAGAGTGCCAAAACTTGATGTGCTACACTCATGACTCGATACGAATGTTGCAGCAATATATATGAAGACGCCTTGCCGTCCCATTGATCAGTTCTCCTACATGTCAAAGATTTATGTTGTAGAAATGTTTGGTGTAGATCTTTGAAGTGTTATGTGGTGGTGAGATATTGGAGTAGGCCAAATAAAAAAGATATTCGTATGACAGTCTAGGTAGGTCCGGACAGTGCGATGTTGTTGGCAGCGGGGGCTGGAGGAGGAAGCTGCACCGTCGCATTGTTGTTGGCGGAGTGCCAAGGAGGAGTAGGCCGTACCACCACATTGTTGGTGACGTGCAGGCTTGGAGGAGGAATCAGCGCAGCCTCGTTGTTGTGGCAGCTGCGAAGCGGCTGCACAATTTTTGCTGTTGGGATTCATTGACGCGGAGCTGATAACGCCGAGAGGTAGTAGGACCAGCAGTTTTTCTGGTCTCGTTCAAGACGCATATCGTTCTGAGAAGGAGGTAGCGAGAACTGACATGAAACTATTCTTTTCCTTTTTAGTATATGTACTAGGAAAATGCCCAAAGTTGTTGCATTTGTGTTGCATTTTCCTTTTTAGGCAGCAAAATGATGACCCCAAAGTTCAGTTTATATAAACATGTGCGGTAGGAAATCCTAATGTTCCACGTCAAAAACTTTGGCAGTGTGGTTTATCCGAAATCATAAATCCGAGAAGAAGGCAAGACAATTGCCTCTTTTGCCCTCTGCAACTAAACAATTGCACATGTCCAACATTGAGTATTACAGTGCGCGCAAAAACACAAACCTCAACTGTGGCAACTTAGGTTAGCTTTAAGAATATGCAGAAAGAAATACAGCTCCACATAGACTGTCGCAAAAAGCCTCCTATAAAGTCTATCAACGATCAGCTCTCCCGACAAACCAAGACGCGTGATCAATCCATGGTTTGATGTAAGCCTGGTTCAGCTGGGCGATCAACCTGTCGTGGCGCAGAGACGCGTCCCAATGTTTGTCCGTCCAGCCCGAAACCTTTGCTGATTCACGACCATATAAGCTTTCCGATAATCTGACTACTATGGCTACATCTCCGGATGCACCGACCGGTGTTGTGAAGTGTCACAGCCGCGAGGAAAGCAACGCCTATCCCGTGATCAACGACAGCTCCATCCGTGAAGCCAAGGGGCAGATCGTTAGCAACCACGGCGAGCACTGTCGCCTCATATGGAGGTATCCACCTGGTCCGACCCGCATCGGCCCCATGTAAGCGTCGGCGATGTAGAGGTAGCCGGACTCATAGTGGAACCGCGGAGGACGCAGAGGATGGCTCGGGCTCCGGCCGGCGCCGCCGACGGCCCTCGTGTCGCAGAGAGTAGAAAACGGTGCTAGCAGAACAACGGCGGCCGAGATCGTGAGCAACGCCAGCTTCCTCGCCCACCCCATGTACTTGTGCTTGCCAATACGTTCTTCCGTGACCAGAGATGAACAAAAGGCCCTTCTTCCGTTGATGGGTGAGTTGTGCCCCCGCTGGTATATATGCTTCGCTGAACTAGGCCGAGTCGGAATGGACTACGAGCTGGAATCGGTCATCTGTTGCACGCATGGCGTACAAAAAATCAAGCCCATTACGAGTCGGAAAGAAAACCACATGAACCGATCACAGGTTTCGTCGCTCTTCTGAAAACAAAAAGGCTAAGCAGTTTGCAGCGAGAATCACTTATGCATGACAGCATGAAGACGGGGCCAAAACTTGATGAGCTACACTCATGACTCCATACGAGTGGTGCAGCTATATATATGAACACACCTTGCCGTCCCATTGATCATATCTCCTGCATGTCAAAGATTTATGTAGAAATGTTTTGGTGTAGATCTTTCAAGTGTTATGTTTTCGTGAGATATTGGAGTAGGCCAAATAAACAAGATACACGTATGATAGTTTTACATGATAATGGTTTACCGTTTCGTGAGAAACTACAGTGAGTAGGTCTGGGGGCACGATGTTGGTGGCGGCAGGGACCAGAAGATGAGGAAGAGACGTCGTCTTGTTGTTGTTGGTGGCGGGGGCAGGAGGAGTAGGCGGTGCCTCCACGTTGTTGGTGACAGGCATGCTCGGAGAAGGAATCGCTGCTCCCTCGCATTTGTCGCGGTTGGGAAGGGGCGGCGCTATCTTCACCATTGGGGTTCATTGGCACTTCGGAGCAGAGAGAGTCGGGAGGTCATGGGACCCGCAAAGTGTTGGGAGGTGATGGGACCTGCAGTTGTCATCGTCACATTCAGGACGCGTGTCGTTCTGAGAATGAGGAGGTAGCGAGAACGTGGGATACTCTGGATGGTTTCACCTGTTTTTGCTTCACCTGTTTTTGCACACCCTTACTCCGGACGAAACGTGGTCTTTTCCCCCCTCTTTTTATGTGCTTGTATAGTGGGAGTAATAACACCACCTTTTTTTTCTTGTAAACAAAGATTTTGATAAAACGTTGCAAGTATCATCTTTTTACCGATAACCATGCCGTGTTTCATCACGGTCGTCTCTCTGGCTTGGTGAACTGGTGATTCGGAAATGTGCATAGAAACATTGGTAGCACGGTGAAGTGAATGGCCATCCCAGCTTCAGGTCTGCTGGCCGTTGAGTACTCTTTCAGGAATATTTATTTAATTTAGTTCTCGTTTTTATTAATGAAACTTTTGTTAGAAAGATGGAGAGATTACATTGCACATCATCAGGAAAAGAGTTCACACTCGGTCAAGCACTCCTGCAACAAGCCACGATACACAATTGACATTTCTCCTACTGAATTGGTCCAATTCATGAACAGCAATGTTGGAACCTCTCTGAATTTCTACACGGGCATGCGTCTGGTAGAAGCTGCATAGCAACACTGATTCATGAACAAAGATAGAGCAGGAGCTCCTCCTTTTTTTATTTATACAGTTCGAAAAAATTATAGCTATATGCAGTAGGAACTACAACTGTTTCGCCTCAAAATGATTACACCAACCAGTTTCGCAGCAAGCCTGAACATCAAAACAAACAAACAAATAAGTTTCTAGATATCATTCACCATCATAGTCTAGGTAGTAATTAGCCTCAATTACAGCATACTGCAAACAATTAAACCAGACGCCATGACCAAATTAACGGTCTTACAGCTAATTCAGTTACACCAGACAAACAGACTCACTTGAACGGTACTGCTTATCTGAAACATAGTCTGGTTGCACACCCAAAACCTACATTTGTCTTGCTGATACAGGCTGATACACGCAGCAAGAGAGTCCTTTACAAGTCCAGGACTCAAGTAAGTATAGCACTCTGGAATTTTGACTTCCACTAACAGAGGATGGTTCAACCTTCATGACTGCATTTCTCTTTCAGACAGAGAAATGCATAGGGCATATGCAGAACCTTCAGAACAATATTATATGTTAGAACGGTTAGACCAACGAAACAGAAATCTAGTCAGGTTAAGTACCCAAAAAAATTGAAATGTACCAGTTGCAAAGCTAGTACTGCATATAGATACATGTAGGAAGATCACATTGAACATATCTTAATAGTAGTCACTACAATCATCTACGATTTTCAACAGGTTATAGCATGCAATAAAATGTTGACTGGCATCATAGTATGGTCCAACCATCAAGTGTACATTTTCTTTCAGAATTAAGATATGCACAGAACCAAGTTGGAATTCAGAACCTTGCATCCATACCTAATCTTACCAACAAACGAAGAAAAGTCCACCAAAATGGCAGCCAAGTCATGTTGATGAGCTCACATGTTCAAGGCAGTGGTGCTTTATGCCCATAGAATGATCTGAAAAGATAGAATACACACACATATGAGATGGCAAATCTTCCAATATCTCTATAATAAAATTCTTGAGGACAGGAACAATATATCTATACTTTCATGTCACTAACTGAAAGAAAGTACTTACAATCTGCCAAAAAGATAGTTATTCGAACAAGCATAGATTACTTGTAGGTGTTTGAAACAGGTAGGTACAAGATCAGTTATCAGTACCTAGAGTGTAGAAGCTGGTGTAGGGGATGATTTTGTCCGTGAATCTCATGTTGGTTAACTTCCTGACTCGGCCCGAAGTAATGTCAACGGTGTATGATCCAGCATGTGTGCTGGGGAAGATGACGCCGTCTGCGGATCCAACCAATAGGCCACCCGAGATGCCATCCCAGTCGGGCGTGCTGCAGCAGCCAGGACGGGGCACCAGCATGTCGAGACGGATGACCCTGCGTTGCGCCCACTCCACAGCGCCGTCTTGGCCGGCCTCCCTTGACCACACGCGCGTGGAGGGTTGAATCCTCCAAGCCGGCGAACAGAAGCACGCCGTCGTCTTGGACCGCGGGCGACGAGGACGGCGTGCCACTGGTAGTACTGGTGGAACTGGGTGTCGATCACCGACAGCCGGTTTTCGGCAATGCTGTACTCGAGGATTCTGTTGCTCATATTGCAAGGGACGTAGACAGTTTTCCCGTGTAGGACAGTGAAGCCGAGGCCGCTGTCCATGAACCTCGTGAACTCCATGCCAGGGTACTGCTCCATTGCGGCATCCGGGTAGTGGACGAAGACGGTGTCGGGATAGTCGACGGAGGCCGACGAGTAGACGGAAGCGAAGGCGTGCCTGTCGAGGCCCGCGAAGACGACGAGGAAGGGGTCGACGTGGTCGCAGCCGTCCGTGGCGCAGAGCAGGGTGGCGGTCCAGGAGCCGCGCGTGGGTGAAGTCGGGCAGGACGAGTCGGCACTGCTCGTCCGTGATGGGGTCCCAGACGACAAACTGGATGTCCGGCTTGGGCGGGAAGCTGTAGAGGAGGACGCGGCCGTGGCGGGAGTCGAGCACGATCCAGTTGCGGCGGTGGGTGCCGCCGGGCGGGCGGAAGGAGGTGGTCGGCACCAGGACGCAGTGGTGCGGCTTCGCCGCGCTGCCCTTGTTGTGGATGAATCCGAGCAAGGGCTGCGTCCCGCGGTGGAGCTCGCGGTAGGTGCGGCAGAAGACCGGATCCGAGAGGATCCCTCGCCACGGCTTGCAGCAGAGGGAGGCGCGGACGAGGCGCCTGGGGTCGTCCGGCGGGGTGCGGAGGAGTATGTCTCGGATGGCGTCATCGGGCAGCTGCGGCGGCGGCGAGAGGCGGCGGCGCCGGCGAGACGAACTCATCCTGCTCCGGTGGGCTTTGGGTGCGGCCTGCGAATGGGGATTTTTTTTTCTTTGGCATTAGCATTATTATGATGAAGCAGAGACACTTTTTGGCAAAAAAAAAGTGATTTGAGATTCCCGCCCCAGGGAGCCGCACTGAATCATCGGATTTTTTCACAAATATTCGAAAAGTGTTATTTCGTTTTCTGTTTTTGGAGTGATTTTTTGCAATATTAGTCCGTTTTGAATTATAAGATGTTTTACCTTTTTTTCTGAACCGTATGTATCTAGTACATGTATTTCAATGTGTATGTTTAGTCTTCTTAATATGTATGTTGTCTTTTCAAAATATTTTATAATTAGTACATGTATTTTGAAGCGCCTCTGCTGTCCGGCCACCGCGCCGCTGCTCCCCGGCGACCGCGCGCCGCTGCTGTCCGGCCACCGCGCGCTCCCCGACGACCGTGCCGCTGCTGTCCGGCGACCGCGCGCCGCTGCTGTCCGTGGCTCCGCCCTTACCCGCAGAGATCCCAGCGGCTGGAGGCTTCCCCTTCCCCTGCCCAGGCGACCTCGTCGACGGAAGGTTCGAGCTCGCCGACGGAAGGCTGGAGCAAGGTCGCGCCGGTGGAGGGCGCCGGAGCGGGGTAGCAAGGTCGCAAGGACGCGAAGGCCGCGCCGGTGAAGGACAAGCCGTCGGAGAACTGCAGCGCTTCCAACCTCGCCGGAGTATCCTCGTCGCTGCTGCCCCAAGGCAGGTGAGCTCGCCCTCTTCTTTACCTTGTGTTCCCGACTCATCCCGACGGCGAGAGAGGATCGGCTTCTTGGCCTGCATTATCATTTGACAGAAACAAAGGCTCAATATTCCTGCCCCATCTTGTTGGCAGAAACCAAGGAAGACATGAATGCATGCTTAGAGAAAATACAAACAGGCATGCAACTATTTATCAAGACAATGTCTCTGTTAGAGCAGGTCTAACAGGCCCCTTATAACCCGCCCACCCCGTAAAATTCCGGCGACATACGGGGCAGGCGCGGTTTGGGCCGTCTAGCAGGCCCCGTATTCGGGCCGCCCCGTTTCGGCGGAATACGGGGCCCAGGAAATCGGCCCTCCGCCCATTATTTATACTGGGCGCAGGTGCGAGTGAGGTGTTAACCCCTCACTCGCTACCCTAGCTCCGCCGTGCGCCGCCGCCGCCTCCACCCTGCTCCGGCGAGCAATTCCTTCCTCCCCCGCGCCGCATTCGACCCCAGCTCCGGCATGGACGCCCGCCGCCGCAGTAGCGCCTCTCCGGCGAGCGGATCGAAGCGATCCCGCTCGCCGGACAACGTGGAGGACGCGTGGCGCTTGAAATGCAAGCGCTCCGCCGTGGGTAGCCGCCGTGCGGCCTGCAAGTACGGCGGCGCGTACTACATGCCGGAGTCGCTCCGGTACTTCGCCGCCGGTGGGCGGTGGTACCGACAGGATCCGCCGCTCAAGCCGATGAGCGGCGCCGACTTCGACGCGTGGCGCGCTGAGTCGGAGCGTGATCGCGCGGCGAAGGCGGCATGGGCGGCGCGCATCGGCAGCACCAGCGGCGGAGGAGGCGGAGGCGAGGAGGAAGCGGAGGCCGGCGAGGAGGAAGCGGAGGCCGGCGAGGAGGACGCGGCATTATTGCGAGCGTTGGCCGAGTCCGAGGTGGAGGCCGCCGAGAAGGCGCGGGCGGAGGCAGACGAAGAGGCGGGGGCCATCGCCGCCGTGGGTGAATTCCAGGCGAAGGAGGCTGCCGCCAGGGCGGAGGAGGAGGCTGCTGCCAGGGCGGAGGAGGAGGCTGCCGCCAGCGGGCCTTTCGTGCCATACATCATCCTCGAGTAGCTAGGATCGCTATGTATATGTATGATCCAGTGTATGATCAATGAAGATGAACTATGGTTTCATTTTCCCGGGGTTTTAATTTTTAAAAATACAGGGCGAAATACGGGGTCTGCTAGACGGAATGGTTCAGCAAGACGCACTTTTGGGATACGGGGCGAAAAACTCGCGTTATACGGGGCAGAGAAATAAGGGGCCTGTTAGACATGCTCTTAGTTGATAACCTCTTTACGCTTCTCAGCACGCTCCTCCAAGCGGAAACTAAAACCAGAGGCAGCAGCATTCTTGCGTTGAGTATTGGTACTCCTGAAACGCAACGCCGAATGACAGCATTCTGTGTTAACATCATAGCACAAAATAACTGGCAAGCAATTATATGAACACAAAAGAAGGCTTTACGATGTAGTGGAGTGCACATCATCCTCCAATTTTGCTGGAAGCGACTCCCTGTAAGGTTTAGTAGTGTTCTCATTTGACCTGTTAAGGCATGTCAAACATTTCAGCGTAAGAAAACAACAAGACCTGATTAAAAAAAACGCCTTCATACCACTGATCAGTTAGTCCAACACTGCAGTGGATTAAAGCCTTGATAACTGGGTACAGATTAAGCAATGATCGAAATTGCAAATCCAAAAGCAAGAAAGAAAAAAAAAAGATGACCTATAATGTGGGAGTCTGGTCATTACAACCGAGCAAAATCAGAGACCACAAGCAACTCTAACTAACCATACAAGAGTTGACTGCACATCTTCAGGCTAAAAAAAAAGTGGGTAGAGAAGTGATTCACCTGAAGCCTGGTTTTGATGGTGTCGATGGGGTACACAGCCGTCTCCACCACGACGCCGGCGGTCCCTCCGGCTATGACGCCCTCTGCGAGCAGATTAAGCGAGTGCACGGAATCAGTCCCCTTCATCGGGTAAGAGGGGAGGAGGATTGGGGGGAGTTGGACGCACCTCCACCTGTCATCCTCTTGAGGATTTGTAGCGGCAACACTGGTTCAATAGCATGCCCTCCATGGCTCTCCCATCCTGCTCTCTCATGCCAAGCAAACTTTGGACGCACCTGGAGGAAAATGAACGGCTTCTCTTCTCCGCCGCCGCCCATGGCTTGGGTGGTGTCTCTCCCCGCCGCCAAGAACGCACCACTATGCAGGGAACAGAAGCTGGAGTCAGGTGAAATCTTTGCGGGAACAGGGGAGGTTCGCTGAGTTGTAGCTAGAAACAAAAATCTGCCGGAGGGAGAGAGGATTCGTACCTGAGGAGGGGAGCGGAGGGGAGCGGAGGAGGGGCCGCGGGGAAGAGGATGCAGGGAGAGTGGATTGAGGAGGAGGAAGAAGGGGCCGCGGGTCCATTTGTGGGACGCCCCTCCGGTTGCGCAGCTGTCGGCCACGAGCACGGCGATCGGCAGACCCTCCTCCTCCGGTGAGCTGGACGACGGCGCCGGCGAGGATTTGTGCAGCCGCCGTCCAAAAGAATCGAAATTGGATCGAAAAACATAGCCTTAACTGAGCCTCGGCTAGGGTTTGTGGAGGGGCTGCGTAGCCAAGCTTCCAGGCCATGGGATATACAGGGAAGGATGCGGTAGCTCTAGGCGGTGGTCACGCGGCGAAGGTGGTGGGCGGAATCGACCGGAGACGGCCTGGCGCCGGCGGCGGGTGAAATGGGGAATGGGAGGCGGACGGGATGAGACGAGGACGTACTGATTTCTTCAGGTGAAAAACTGCGGGGGCGTTTTCATAAAATTACCCGTCCGCCCAGTTTTTCGGGTCGGAGGGAGTACATGTATTTCAATGTGTATGTTTAGTCTTCTTAATATGTATGTTGTCTTTTCAAAATATTTTTTAATTCTGAAGAGTGTGAGTATTATTTAACAAAAAGTACCGGTACATAGAGGCCATCTATAAATATCAGGAAGTTAGAACTTTTGCAACTTATAACTATCCCTTCTAATTTTTCAAATATGTCGCACAACATGTAACATTCGAACAATTTATAATTACCCTCATAATATTACAATACCAACAAGCCTCGACAGATGATTTTCTCTTGTTATCATTACAAGCAATTTATTTTATTTTCATCCTAAAGATAATGATATGTTTCATTCATTTGCAGAAAGTTGCCTGGATACTTAGTATTTAGCTTCATGCTCTCATGGGATGGTAAAATATTTGTTCCTCCAGTTTGCACTGTGAGTATTCTATGTTCATGTTCTTACATTTTTATGTGAAGAAAACTTCATGTTAACATGATACATTGTTTGTGCAGGATGGCTAGGTTGAGGAAGAAGTTTTTAATACACATACTCAAGTACCTTACTAATGAAGTTGAAGACAACATTCCCGAGGTTGTGCGAGAATACATTACGCGCATCAAGGGACCATGGCTTTAAGAAAATCCGGGATAATATGTCGGTTCTTGTATTTTATACTCATTACATTGAATTATGTGAACTACACCTTAAGATCTTTTAATATTATGTGTTTTTATGTACTTAAATATTTTTCATTATACTTTACTATTTCTACACATTGTTTACACGTGTAACATGTGTGACACTAGATATAGGTAGGGAGCCGTGGCGGAGCACGGGCATTCCACTAGTATTTTATAATTCGAAACAGTGTGAGTATTATTTAACAAAAAATACCGGTACATAGAGGCCATCTATAAATATCAGGAAGTTAGAACTTTTGGAATTTATAATTATCGCTTCTAATTTTTCGAATAGGTCGCACAACATGTAACATTGGAGAAAAAATAAAGCGCTCTATGTTATGGTTGCCTCTAGGCATCGAGCGGGAAGCGATGTTGTGAGCGAGTGCTTTGGATTAGCTGTATCTGGAGTGTCTGACCAAATCTAGGATCTAAGTTGTTTAACTATTGTTGTGTGCCTCTCTTCGATGATATATTTTTATATTTTCACAATATCATCGTCATGTGAAAAACTAGAAAAAAATACCGTCGCAACATCTCCAACACACACATGCACCAAAAATTTGTGTGTATGAAAAAAATCCCCATTTTATTGCAGCAATTCACTAAGAATGAGCATCACGCGTATGCAGTATGGAGACGAATGCTTTCAACACTATGAGAAACTATTGCAACATAAACACGACATGTGTAATGAACAATAGAGTCGTCACAACATCTCGTATGCATGTTTACACTAGAAGACACATGAGTTCGCTACAATGTAGGTCAAATTTATGGGAACTTAATATCCGAAAATTGCTAAAATCTGTGATGAAGCACTGACCTTGCCTGCATGTCTCGTCGGTAACAAATTTGGGCTCACCGGGGACTAATCTAGGTAGCCCGAATTCATTACTATCACGCCTTGTGTTTCCTTGAGCTAGCTCTAGCAGGTGTATGCCTTCAATTTTGAAATCCAACTCGAGGTCACCATGAGGACGCCATGGCAACATGACGGACAGCGTCGCATGCGGCGAATAGTAGGGGCCTGGGGACGATGGGAATGGATATCGCCGGCAGTAGGGAGGAATTGGGTGGAACTGTGTAAGAGAAGAGCTTCATCTTCTTGACCAAACATGCTGAATCATATACGATTGAGATCACTTCAGGCCAAGTCAGGAAGTTAACCAACACGAGACCCACAAACAAAATCATCTCCTACACGAGATTCTACACTCTAGGTATATAGGTACTAACAACTGATCGTGTACGTGTTTCAAACACCTAGTACAATAATCTAGGTTTCTCCGAATAAGTAATTTTAGTCAGATTTCAGTGCTTTGTTTCAGATAGCGACATGAAAGTGTATATATTGTTCGTGTTCTCAAGAATTTTATTATAAATATATTTAGTAGATTTTCCTTCTCATGTGTGTGTATTTTATCATTACAGATCATGCTAGGGCATAAAACATCACTTTCTTGACATGTGAGTCCATGAACATGTCCTGGCTGCCATTTTAGTAGACTTTCCTTCATTTGTTGTAAAGATTAAGCATGGCTCAGAATTCCAATTTTTTTCTGACGGCTCTGCCTATGCAAATCATAATTTTGAAAGAAAATGCACACATGAAGGGTTGGACCATACTCTGATTTTATAGCAGGCAATAACCTATTGAAAATCTTCGATGATTGTAGTGGCTACTATTAAGATATGTTCAGTGTTATCTTCTTGGGTGTATATATATCCACTACTAGCTTGCAACTGGTAGGTTTTCGCCTCGCTTTTTTGGGTGCTTAACTTGACTAAGTCTCTGTTTTGGTGCTCTAACAGTTCTGAAATCAAATTTTGTTCTGAAGGTTTTGCCTAGGCCCTATGCATGTCTCTGTCCGAAAGAGAATGCAGACATGAAGGTTGAACCGTCCTCTGTTGGGGGAATTCTAGATATCAGAGTGGTTACTTATCAGCCTGAATCTGCAAGACCGGTGAAGTCTTTGTGTGTGCTACTGGACCAAGTTTCAGATAAGCGGTAGCGTTCAAGTGAGTGCGCCATCTCTGTTTGTCTGGTCTGTGGTGTAATTCAATTAGTTGTAAGACAGTTAATCCGATTCCTGTAACTGAGGCTAATGACTGTTATGGTGAATGATATCTAGAGACATGTTTATTTGTTGATTTTGATGTTCAGGCTTGCTGCGAAGTTGGTGGATCTAATATTTTTTATGCGAAACACTAGGATGTCTTACTGCATATAGTTATAAAAAAATTCCAAGTGCACAAATAAAAAAACGGATGAGCCCTTGTTGTGTGTATGTTCGTGAATCAGTTATGCGGTGCAGCTTCTACCAGACGCATGCAGGTGCAGAAATTCAGAGAGATTGCAACATGACTGATTATGAATTGGTCCAATTTGGTAGCAGAAATATCGATTGTGTATGGTGCCTTGTTGCAGAAGCGCTTGAGTGTGAACTCTTTTCTTGATGTGCAATGTAATCTCTCCCTCTTTTTAAGAAAGTTGTCCGGAGTATTATTAATAAGAAGGACATGAGGTTGTGGATTCGTTCCCCTTTTCGAAAAAATAAAAAGAAGGTCTAAATAAATATTCGTGAAAGAATACTCAACGGCAACCTAGGATCGATGGCCATTCAAATCAACGTGCTGCCAATGTTTCTGCGCACATTTTCAAATCACAAGGTCGCCAAGCCAGAGACGACCGCGATCAACCACCTGTGGGAGATGGATAAAAAGATGTACTCCACTTGCAATGTTTTATCTAAACCCTTTTTTAGAAGAAAAAAAAGTAATGTTATTACTCCCAGGTAGGTTCTGTACACAAACACAGTACTAATACTACAGAAAAAGGAAAAGACTACGTAATACCCCACGTTTTGCTACACCTCCTCCTCGGAACGACACGTGCCCCGAAAATGATGAGAAAAACTGCAGGTCCAACTACACCTTATTCTCTCCCAAGCACCAACAAATCCCAACAAAGAAGATTCCGCCGCCGCTTCCTAGTCCGAGCCCGCGCGTCACCAGCAGTGTGGCGACGCAGCTCACTCCTCCGGGGCCTGCCACCAACAACAACTCGACGGTGCCACTTCCTCCGATCCTCCGGTCCTGCCGCCAACAAAATCACGCCACCCGTACCTACTTACTATAGTTTCTCAAGAAACGATAAACCACCACCATGTAAGATTGTCATACAAGTATCTTGTTTATTTGGCCTACTCCAATATCTCACGACATAAAACTTCAAAGATCTACGCCAAACCTTTCTACATAGCTCTTTGATGTGTAGCAGAAGTGATCAATGCATGGGATGGCAATGTGTGTTCATATATATAGCTGCAACATTCGTATGGACTATGCATCAAGTTTTGGCACTCTCCTCATGCTGTCATGCAGAAGTAAATTCTCGGAGCTAGTAACTGCCAAGCCTTTTTTTTCAGAAGAGCGACGAAACCTGTGATCTGTTCACACCTGGCTCTTCTTTCCGACTCGTAATAGGTCCTGCGTGGAACGGATGACCGATTCCAACTCGTATTCACATTCCGACTCGGCCTACCACACGGAACCATATATAGTACTAGCTAGCGGGAGCACAGCTCGTCCATCAGAAAAAAGCAGAGAGGCCTCTTGTGAACATCTGCTAACGGAAGAACGAATTCGCAAGTACATGGGGTGGGCGAGGAAGCTGACGTTGCTCACGATCTCGGCCGCCGTTGTGCTGCTAGCCCTGTTTTCCACTCTCGGCGGCGATACTAGGGCCGACGACGCCGACGCCGGCCGGAGCCACCGTCTGCGCCCTCCGCGGTTCCACTACGAGTCCGGCTACCTATACATCGCCGACGCTTACATGGGGCCAATGCGGGTCGGGGCAGGTGGATACCTGTACATGAGGCGACAGTGCTCGCCGTGGTTGCTAACGATCTGCCCCTTGGCTTCACGCATGGAGCTGTCGTTGATCAGGGGATAGGCGTCGTACTACACATATTTTACTTTCCTCGCGGCTGTGAGTTGTGACGATTCAAAACACCCGTCGAGGCATCCGGAGAGGTGGCCATAGTACTCAAAGTTCACATCAGGTTCAGATTTTACATCGGACTTGCAGATTATCAGAGGGGGCATGCGTCTCTGGCCAGCAGGTTGAACCAGGGTTACATCGATCAAATCATCGATCGATCATATGTCTGGTCTGTAGAGAGAGTTGAAGTCGATGGGCCTTGATCTCAGTCCTTGTGGAGTCGTGTTTCTTTCTACATATCCTTAGATCTGAGATGAGTTGTTTCGGCTGACATTTTTCATGCACACTTCCTAATACTCAGTGTCGACATGCGCATTTTTTTGGGTCCACAGAGCAAAAGATGCAACATGATTGTTTATTTACTTCAGTGACGCTCCGTCGAGAGCCTCTGATGGCTATCGATTACCAAACTGTCTTGCTTTTGTCCAGGATTCATATATAGTTTAGAACAAACAACATTGCCAAAGTTTTTGACATGAAACGGTATGATTCATATCGTGCATATTTATATACTTTGAATTTACAAAATCTACAAAAAAGAAAGAAAGAAAAAGACGTAATTAAAAATACAAAAGGAAAAAACCGACCAGGCATGACCTCCCCTAAACTATTTTGAAAATGGCAGTTTCGTCCTAATTCCTTAAATCGTCGGTAAATCTGTTTGCTTCCAGCATACCTAAACGAAGTTTCTATTACACGCTAATCGTGCGTCATTATGCTTCAGAAATAGCCTAATAAAGAAGATATGGTAGGTCACTAATCAAAAATATAGGTCATGCTTCAGTACAACTTAGTTCTTGCTTTGACCATCATCAAACTGTGCTTATTTTGTCTTCCAATGTACTACAACCCAATGAAAACTTCAAAGCTCAACACAATATGTTCCAATTACTGTTATCACATGCCTTTTTTCACTGATGTAATAAATTCACTAGCGACAGATCATATTCAGATCGAAGCAGGTTTCAGATATTTTGGAAGCAAATTGTAATAATATTGGAAGCATGATTGCTTGCAAACAAAGCATACTTACATGCCGTGGAAAAATATTTGTCTCCAAAACTCAAGAACGCAAGAGTTCAAAATCGGGGGCAACTAATTGCAAATCCCATGTACTAATTAACATCACAGGGTTGTTAGTTATTACGGAAGCATGCAATTGAGTCCTTGTATCACGGAAGAGTCATCCGGACCTGTTTTAAAATCTGATGTCGATCTAGTGGTGCCCTAAAGTTAATTATTTTCTACATGTTATTTCTAGTGATATACTCCCTCCATCCACAAATAAGTGTACATGCATCTTTTTCCAAGATAAATTATGAAATGAAGTGAAAATAATATTGAAAAGATGCAAAACAATATCTCTCCTCTTTAGTTATTTCACCTCCAATGAGCTAATTGAGTGCAGAAAATAAGGAGAGCATATGCTCAATATTATTGGGTTCAATTTCTGTGCGATGAGAGAGAAATAATTTTTGCTACTTTAAAGTGCATTGAGAAGATATGGGTACACTTTTTTATGGACAAAATTTATAGCTAGATGTTCACTTATTTAAGGACAGAGGGGGTAAGTGTTTGTTGCCATATTAAATACCATATGGTCACAAAGCATGATCGAGGCAGTTCGATTCCTCTTCTGTTAACATCTAGTAATACTCAAATGATGAGGTTCATTCTAGCTTAGGAAAATGAAGATATTTATCTAATCGCATACCAAAAATTAATTCTAGGCAGGTCAATACACTAGAGCCGAGTTATGCGTGTACAAGTGATGCTTCGTAAATCACATGAAGAAGCATATGCTCTAAGTTGAGCAAGCATATGCACATGGTAAAAACTCATCAACAAAACGTGAAAGTTCATCAATATACGCATGACAATGTGAAAGCTCATATAAATGGCCAAGGAGTCTTGTTCGCTAGGTGGCATTTCATGAAAATCAATTCTACGTAAACATCCAAATGGTAGCTAACTATCTAAGTTCCCATTCCATTAAATTCTTCAGGACATTGTAGTAAAACCAAGCAAATCCATGTACTAGTTGCCGTGAATTATGCCAATCCGTTATGTTTGTGTTGATAGTGGATTTCTATGGTTTTAGGACTTGATCGATAGAAGGCGCGTTCGCCGGGGCCGGCGAATCGAGTTATGCTAGCTTAGCTATGGTGAAAGCCATCATTGTTTGCAATGCTCTTTCATGATATTGTAGACTCTCAAGCAGTTTGATCATTTGTGTGTAGGAAATTAAGCGTAAGAGTAACATTTTATCATAATAGTAGCCGGCTTCCTCATGTGTTTTTTCTTTTCTTTTTGACTCATTAACATTTTCTCTTAATTAATGGGAGAAGCAAATTTTGTGTCTCCATTTAAAAACTCACTTTTGTGAAGTTAGGTGCATTTCTCATAAAAAAATGAAAGTTATGTGTTGCAAGCAATCATATTGTAAGGTGCTCTAATAGTTTTCTCTGGGCCTCTGCAGTTGAAGATTGCACATATCAAAAGTTGCTAATTACAAAATATACAAAAGACATGTACCAACCACAAGACAAATCAGCTATGAAGAAATACTATAGCAAAATTAAATCGAATTTCAGGCTCACAAACGATTTCACGCAGCCTCTGAGAAAATAGGCAGCGCATAGAAAGGGAGGCATGATCAACGAAATTCCGTTCCTAATTCAGCCGAGGATCTGTTTGCGTGTGTAAGCTTTGGTTAGGAGGAGACGCACGCCAACGTTTGGGCCTTCAGCTTCGGACCCTTTGCTGATACATCATACAGGACCTGACTGAATTCTTGGTACAACACCTCAACTACTTTTTGTGTGAACCATGAGCTCATATTTGGTAGGCATATTTGGTAGGCTGGGCCAATATTTTGCACCACTGTACTAGTGGAAAGAAACCACCCGCGCGTATGAGACGGACCATGGGCCAGAAAAACCATGTTGTTTGGTCGCTTGGGCCGCTCATTTTTGCACCGGGTAGGGAAGCGAGCCCCAATTATTTGGTTCCTCGCATATTTTTTCTAGCCTCACCTATATAGCAACATAGTGATCATACCTCACCCATCACAAGTATGAGCACGTCGCCGACCACGAAGCAAGCAACCACCATGGCACCGCTGGTCACAAGCATCACCACGTGGCTGGCCACGAAGACGAAGACCACCATTACAACGCTGGTCACGCCGGTCACAAGCATGGACACGTCGCCAACCACGAAGATGAAGACCACCGTGGCACCGTTGGTTACGCCGATCACAAGCATCACCACGTCACTGACCACGAAGATGAAGACCACCATGACACCGCCGGTCACGAGCATGGGCACGTCGCCGACCACGAAGACGAACACCACCATGATAACGTTGTTCACGCCCGTCACAAGCATCACCATGTCGCCGACCATGAAGATGAACACCACCATGACACCGCCAGTCACAGGCATCACCACGTTGCCGACCACGAAGATGAACACCACCATGACACCGCGTTCATGCCCGTCACAAGCATCACCATGTCGCCAACCACGAAGCTGAATACCACCATGTCACCACCCGTCACGCCTGTCACAATCATCACCACGTCGCCAACCATGAAGACGAACATTACCATGCTGCCACCACCATGGATTATCACCTCTCACTTCTCACCTATCATCACCACATCGCCGTCCATAAAGATGGCAAGTGAGAAGTTGAGCAAAAGTACTCCAAAACATACTCACACATATGTAAGAATTACAATATACTAGCGAGTCATTTATCTATCCGTCTATGTCCACCGAAACAAAAACCTTTCAATACGAAAGTCATGCGAAATGGTGAGGTGAACATGCACAAAGAAATTTCAAATGGTTGAGCGTGTGCGACGTATTTGGCAAAATTCGCTCAAAACTTCATACATGAAAATGACGATTTATGACCGACGAAACTCGAAGCTGATTGTCGGAATTGATTTATATCATCGACACACATCTTTTTCATGTACTGCTTATTTTGATTTGGAGTATGATTGTGTTGATTTGAAGAGAGGGTGTGTGAAGTAGTTTAGGAGAGAGTGGGCCTAACCAAGTCCGCCTAAAGTTGCCATCAAGGTAAGACTTAGGTGACACAATTCATATTTATTTTGAAACTTGTATACCCTTCTGATTTTATTCAAGCTTTAGAGTTTGATAAGTTTACTCTTATAAACAGAAGGGGCAGCTGTAGTTGAGTTGCAAGTATTTCCAGTTTTAAGCTATTTTGAAAAGAATAAAGGTTTTGTCCATACTGTATTTTTTTTGACTGGATTTTGACCAAACTGTAGACGCATCCAAGTCTGAAAAACCCTAGCCTACCTAACGCCCCCTGAAGCGAAAGGGCACAACGGTCCGCTTCCAAGTTGAACATTGTCGCCTCATCTAAGAGAAATTACTTCATTGTGAGACATTCCACGCACGAAACCACTATGTTTTACCGCGTTTTAGTATGGCTCAGATATCCAAACATTTTTTAATAATGGAAATATATTAATAAAGATATCAGTTACATCCAACAACGCATCCCCGTAATGGCAGTACGGATACACACAGCTAAAAAAGAGAAAGGAAAACTAAGAAATAAAAGTCCCGCTACATTATCCCAGGCCTATCAACAACAGTACATCCACCACCAAGACAACACCTGAAATACAGACTCTCCAAAAGCGACGTCTCCAAGAAGGGAACAGTACACCAGCATCATCGTCACCCGATCAAACATCTTAGGTTTACACCCTAAAGATAGTCTCTGCTCTCAAAACAATGCCTCCAACAAGATCATTGCCAGACACAACCAGTTAAGGTAGACATTTGTTTTTCACCATGAAAGGTAGGACTCTAAACTTCACCTGTGCTGTCGCCCCCCACTTTCATACCACTGCTGCGATTACCGGAACACCAAGCAATCTCCTCAACATCACGAGGACTTGAACCTTCTTTAGCTAATCCCTCAATCCCGCCTTCATGATATTCTCTGCTTCTGACTTCACCATGGACCAAAACTCCTCTTGATGTCAACACAGAACAGAGCTTCGCGCCGCTCCCTCCGGAATCAAACGGTCGGAATAAAAGCATGGATGCGCGCGACCGAGTACCACCCGAATATGTGAACTCCAGGCAAAAGATACACTGCTACGTTCGCTTCGGAGCCTTCCGGTACTCATCACTCCGGCTAGATGAAAAAAGATCGGAATCTAGAACGTCTCCATCTTCACGAAAGAAGAACCTTAGGACCACCACCATGAAAGCCGGAATGGCTGGCCCCCACGCTGCCGCCATGGCTAGGAACCACGGTCCATCTTCCTCCTCCAACCCGGCCGGTGGAGGCCGGCAGCCATCGGGATAGCGGCTATGCACGCCCTCGACGCGGAGACGGACGGCTGCTGCCTGCCAGGAAAGCCTGGCCGAGCCTCAAAGCCGCCGCCTCACGACCATGTAACTTTCCATCGCTGACCGATCCTGCTACCGCCCATCCTCCCCGCCAAGATCCGCCACACCACCGCGTCCACCGCCATGATTCGGGTGATGTAGCCGAAGGCCACCACCACCAGACCCGCCATCCACCGTCGCCGCCCCTGAAGGACCCCACCTCCGCGCGAAGGGGAGTCCATGGGCGAGCCACCATCGCCCTACCTTTGGCAGCCGGACGCAGCCGCCACTGCCGACCCCGACGGCGGCCGCGGTCAGGAGGAGAGAGATCGGCCGGCCTCGATCTGGCTAGGGTTTGAGTCGTCGCCCGAAGCCACCTCGCGCGAGACGATCCGGGGCATGAAGAAACTTAATGGTACTTGGCAGCACAAATGTTCAAAGAAAAAAACAGTGTGAATTAAATGCAAGTACATGCACGGGACCTCCGGATAATCACCGCTTCCGTCATGTAGAGGTACCTGCCTGGCCCGACACTCACATTGGTCCTATGTAAGAGCATCTCCACTCGTTTGCCTTCCCCACGCCGAAATCCGGGGAAATTTACGTCCGGATTGGACGTAAATTTGGCGTGGGGAGGAGTAGTTTCCCAGCCGCGATCTCAGGCGAAGACGGCGATCTAAATTCGAAAAACGGAAACTTGACAAACTACGGCATAAAACGGTCGAATTTAGACTAAGTTTAATGATATTTACTATATAGAGGGCGAAGATCATACATAGAGGCCGAATTCGACTATATTTCGAATTCGGCTAGGGGAATACAACTGTAAATATTAAAACACGGCGCTCTACATGCCGAAATGGCGGTAGAACACCGTGTAGTCCATGTCGCCGTCGCCGCCATCATCGTCGGAGCCGTCGTCGTCGAACTGCGGCGGCGCCGAAGCCGCCTGGCTGCTGCCTTGGCCGGCGTCTCCCCACCGGCCACTGGTGCGAGGCGGGGACGGCGATGGCATGTATAGGTCATCGTCTGAGGCTTCGAGGTCGACGGCGCCGGATGGAGGAGTCGCAGGCCGGCGGTAGCGAGCGACGTCCTCGAGGAGCCTCGCCTGCCGCTCCTCCTCCTCCTTCTCCCACTGCTCCCTCGACCAGGCGCAGGCTGGTCGAGCGGCATGGCGTTCTCAGCGGGGACGAGGTCCTGGAGGGACCTCGCGATGACGGCCTCGAGGATGGCGGCGTCCTCGGCGCTTTCGGCCTCCTCTACCTTCACCTTCGCCGGCTTGCGCTTCCGCTCGCCGGAGGTGTCATCTTCGCGCTTGGGGTGGAGCCGTCCTTGTGCCATCCAGGGCTCACGGATGACGATGCCGCCGCCACGCGTGCGGTTGCTCGGCGGGGAAGCCGGCTCCTTTTTCACCGGCGCCAAGGATGGCGCCTACCTCGACCTCGACGCCGATCCGGAAGACGACGAGCTGGCAGCCATGCGCCGTGGCTGCCAGCTGTTTCCCCGGCGGCGGCTGGCCGATGCCCTCGATGGAGGGGGCATCGTGAGCACCGGGGAGTTGCCGCCTGATACGTCTCCAACGTATCGATAATTTCTTATGTTCCATGCTACTTTATTGATGATACCTACATGTTTTATGCACATTATATGTCATATTTATGCATTTTCTGGAACTAACCTATTAACAAGATGCCGAAGAGCCAGCTTGCTATTTTCTCGCTGTTTTTGGTTTCGTAAATCCTAGTAAAGAAATATTCTCGAATTGGACGAAACTTTCGCCCGTGGTCCTATTTTTGCACGAAGCTTCCGAAGACCGAAGACCTAACGAAGTGGGGCCACGAGGAGGCCAGGGGTGGCCGGCGCGGCCCAAGCCCCGGCCGCGCCGACCTATCCCCCGGGCCCCTCGTGTGGCCCCTCGCGTTGACCCTCCGCCTACTTAAAGCTTCCGTCGCGAAACCCCCAGCACCGAGAGCCACGATACGGAAAACCTCACGGAGACGCCGCCGCCGCGAATCCCATCTCGGGGATTCTCGGAGATCGCCTCCGGCACCCTCGCCGGAGAGGGGATTCATCTCCCGGAGGACTCTACACCGCCATGGTCGCCTCCGGAGTGATGAGTGAGTAGTTCACCCCTGGACCATGGGTCCATAGCAGTAGCTAGATGGTCGTCTTCTCCTTGTTGTGCTTCATTGTTGGATCTTGTGAGCTGCCTAACATGATCAAGATCATCTATCCGTAATACTATATGTTGTGTTTGTCGGGATCCGATGGATAGAGAGTACTATGATTATGGTGATTATCAATCTATTGTTTATGTGTTGTTTATGATCTTGCATGCTCTCCGTTATTAGTAGAGGCTCTGGCCAAGTTTTTGCTCTTAACTCCAAGAGGGGGTATTTATGCTCGATAGTGGGTTCATGCCTTCATTGAATCTGGGATCGTGACAGAAGGTTCTAAGGTTGTGATGTGCTGTTGCCACTAGGGATAAAACATTGATGCTATGTCTAAGGATGTAGTTGTTGATTACATTACGCACCATACTTAATGCAATTGTCTCGTTGCTTTGCAACTTAATACCGGAGGGGGTTCGGACGATAACTCCGAAGGTGGACTTTTAGGCATAGATGCAGCTTGGATGGCGGTCTATGTTCTTTGTCGTAATGCCCAATTAAATCTCACTATATTTATCATATCATGTATATGCATTGTTATGCCTTTCTCTATTTGTCAATTGCCCGACTGTAATTTGTTCACCCAACATGCTTTTATCTTATGGGAGAGACACCTCTAGTGAACTCGTGGACCCCGGTCCTATTCTTTACATAGCATACAATCTACTCGCAATTGTGTTTACTGTTTTCTTTGCAAACATCTTCCACTCGATACGTTTAATCCTTTGTTACAAGCAAGCCGGTGAGATTGACAACCTCACTCGTTTCGTTGGGACAAAGTACTTGGGTTGTGTTGTGCAGGTTCCTAGTTGGCGCCGGAATCCCCGGTGTTGCGCCGCATCACATTTCGCGACCATCAACCTTCAACGTGCTTCTTGGCTCCTCCTGGTTCGATTAAACCTTGGTTTCTTTCCGAGGGAAAACTTGCTACCGTGCGCATCATACCTTCCTCTTGGGGTTCCCAACGAACGTGTGAGTTACACGCCATCAAGCTCTTTTTCTCGGCGCCGTTGTCGGGGAGATCAAGACACGCTGCAAGGGGAGTCTCCACTTCTCAATCTCTTTACTTTGTTTTTGTCTTGCTTTATTTTATTTACTACTTTGTTTGCTGCACTAAATCAAAATACAAAAAAATTAGTTGCTAGTTTTACTTTATTTACTGTCTTGCTCTCCATATCGAAAACACAAAAAAATTAGTTACTTGCATTTACTTTATCTAGTTTGTTTTATTTATCGTTGCTAAAATGGCCAACCATGAAAATACTAAGTTGTGTGACTTCACAAATGCAAATAATAATGATTTCTTATGCACACCTATTGCTCCACCTGCTACTACAGCAGAATTCTTTGAAATTAAACCTGCTTTACTGAATCTGGTTATGAGAGAACAATTTTCCGGTGCTAGTTCTGATGATGCTGCTGCCCATCTCAATAATTTTGTTGAACTTTGTGAAATGCAAAAGTATAAAGATGTAGATGGTGATATTATTAAATTGAAAGTGTTTCCTTTCTCATTAAGAGGAAGAGCTAAAGATTGGTTGCTATCTTTGCCTAAGAATAGTATTGATTCATGGACTAAATGCAAGGATGCTTTTATTGGTAGATATTATCCTCCCGCTAAAATTATTTCTTTGAGAAGTAGCATAATGAATTTTAAGCAATTAGATACTGAACATGTTGCTCAAGCTTGGGAGAGAATGAAAACTTTGGTAAAGAATTGCCCAACCCATGGACTGACTACTTGGATGATCATCCAAACCTTCTATGCAGGACTAAATTTTTCTTCGCGGAATTTATTGGATTCAGCTGCTGGAGGTACCTTTATGTCCATCACATTGGGGGCGGCTACAAAACTTCTTGATGATATGATGATAAATTACTCTGAATGGCACACGGAAAGAGCTCCACAAGGTAAGAAGGTAAATTCTGTTGAAGAAACCTCTTCCTTGAGTGATAAGATTGATGTGATTATGTCTATGCTTGTGAATGGTAGATCTAATGTTGATCCAAATAATGTTCCTTTAGCTTCATTAATTGCTCAAAATTCTAGGCCATATCCTGCTAATGGTAATACTTATGGTAGATATGAGGGAAGGATGCTAGATATTGAAAGATCCACTAAAAACTTTATGCAATCGCAATATGAGCAAAATCAATTGTTTACTAAAACTATGAATGAACAATCTACCTTGTTGAAAAATATAGGAAATCAACTTGAAAATTTGAATAGGGAGATTTCTGGTCTGCAAACTAAAATTTCAAATGCTGAAACCCGAATCTCATACATGTCTGCATCACAATCCTCTTTAATTAATAAAATGGCTGCTAAACCTGATGATATTGATAGTAAGATTACTACTACAGCAAATGCCATCCAAGTTAGAATTAATGAGAATATAAGATTAATGGCTGAGTTGCGTGCTAGGTGGGATAGAGAAGAAAATGAAAAACTAGCTAAAGAGAATAATGTAGCTAAAGTTTGGACTATTACCACCACTAGTAATGCTAATTCATCACATGTTGCTGCACCTCCTACTATCAATGGTAAAATAATTGGTGTTGGCAATGTTTCTACTCCTAGTGCAAAGCGTACAAAACTGCCTGAAATTGCTAAAACTGCTGAAACTGCTTGTGATAAAACTGCTGAAATTTTTTCCAACCTTGGGAACAATGATCCCATTGCTGTAGCTCATAATGATTTAGGTTTTGATGATTGCCACATCTCTGAAGTTATAAAGTTCTTACAAAAACTTGCTAAAAGTCCTAATGCTAGTGCTATAAATTTAGCCTTTACAAAACATATTACAAATGCTCTCATAAAAGCTAGAGAAGAGAAACTAAAACTTGAAACTTCTATTCCTAGAAAGTTAGAAGATGGTTGGGAGCCCATCATTAAAATGAAATTCAATGACTTTGAATGTAATTCTTTATGTGATCTTGGTGCAAGTATTTCTGTTATGCCTAAAAAGATTTATGATATGCTTGACTTGCCACCATTGAAGAATTGTTATTTGGATGTTAATCTTGCCGATAATGTTAAAAAGAAACCTTTGGGGAGGATTGATAATGTGCATATTACGGTTAACAATAACCTTGTCCCCGTTGATTTTGTTGTCTTGGATATCGAATGCAATGCATCTTGTCCTATTGTGTTGGGAAGACCTTTTCTTCGAATCGTTGGTGCTGTTATTGATATGAGGGAAGGTAATATTAAATATCAATTTCCTCTCAAGAAAGGTATGGAACACTTCCCTAGAAAGAGAATGAAGTTGCCTTTTGATTCTATTATTAGAACAAGTTATGATGTTGATGCTTCTACTCTCGATGTTACTTGATTTGCACTTTCTGCGCCTAGCTGAAAGGCGTTAAAGAAAAGCGCTTATGGGAGACAACCCATGTTTTTACCTACAGCAATTTTTTGTTTTGTTGAGTCTTGGAAGTTGTTTACTACTGTAGCAACCTCTACTTATCAAGTTTTTGTGCCAAGTAAAGTTTCTATGTCAAAGTTGATGTTATATTTGGGATCGCTGCGCAGAAACAGCATTGCTGTCTGTCACGAATCTGGGCACAATTCTCTGTAGAAAATTCGAAAAAATCTGCCAATTTACGAGCGTGATCCTCAGATATGTACGCAACTTTCATTAGTTTTGAGTTTTTCCATTTGAGCAAGTCTGGTGCCATTTCTAAATTCGTCTTTACGGACTGTTCTGTTTTTGACAGATTCTGCCTTTTATTTCGCATTGCCTCTTTTGCTATGTTGGATTTATTTCTTTGATCCACTAATGTCCAGTAGCATTATGCAATGTCCAGAAGTGAAAATAATGATTGTGTCACCTCTGAATGTGTGAATTATTAATGATGCACTAACCCTCTAATGAGTTTGCTTGAAGTTTGGTGTGAAGGAAGTTTTCAAGGGTCAAGAGAGGAGAATGATATACTATGATCAAGAGGAGTGAAAGCTCTAAGCTTGGGGATACCCCCGTGGTTCACCCCTGCATATTTTAAGAAGACTCAAGCGTCTAAGCTTGGGGATGCCCAAGGCATCCCCTTCTTCATCGACAACATCATCAGGTTCCTCCCCTGAAACTATATTTTTATTCAGTCACATCTTGTGTTCTTTACTTGGAGCGTCGGTTTGTTTTCGTTTTTGTTTTTGTTTGAATAAGATGGATCCTAGCATTCACTTTGTGGGAGAGAGACACGCTCCGCTGTTGCATATGGACACATGTGTCCTTAGGCTTTACTCATAATGTTCAAGGCGAAGTTTCTTCTTCGTTAAATTGTTATATGGTTGGAATTGGAAAATGCTACATGTAGTAATTCTAAAAATGTCTTGGATAATGTGATACTTGGCAATTGTTGTGCTCATGTTTAAGCTCTTGCATCATATGCTTTGCACCCATTAATGAAGAAATACATAGAGCTTGCTAAAATTTGATTTGCATATTTGGTTTCTCTAAGGTCTAGATAATATCTAGTATTGAGTTTTGAACAACAAGGAAGACAGTGTAGAGTCTTATAATGTTTACAATATGTCTTTTATGTGAGTTTTGCTGCACTTGTTCATCCTTGAGTTTGCTTCAAATAACCTTGCTAGCCTAAACCTTGTATCGAGAGGGAATACTTCTCATGCATCCAAAATACTTGAGCCAACTACTATGCCATTTGTGTCCACCATACCTACCTACTACATGGTATTTCTCCGCCATTCCAAAGTAAATTGCTTGAGTGCTACCTTTAAAATTCCATCATTCACCTTTGCAATATATAGCTCATGGGACAAAATAGCCTTAAAAACTATCGTAGTATTGAATATGTACTTATGCACTTTATATTTTATTAAGTTGCTTGTTGTGCGATAACCATGCTTCGGGGAACGCCATCAACTATTGTTGAATATCATGTGAGTTGCTATGCATGTCCGTCTTGTCTCGAAGGTCTATCATTTTAGTGGTTGGAGCATGCAAAATTGTTAGAGAAGAACATTGGGCCGCTAACTAAAGCCATGAATCATGGTGGAAGTTTCAGTTTTGGACATATATCCTCAATCTCATATGAGAATAATAACTTTGCTACATGCTTATGCATTTAAGAGGAGTCCATTATCTGTTGTCCATGTTGTCCCGGTATGGATGTCTAAGTTGAGAATAATCAAAAGCGAGAAATCCGAAATGCGAGCATTCTCCTTGGACCTTTGTACAAGCGGCATGGAGGTACCCCTTTGTGACACTTGGTTGAAACATGGCATGCGAAGACCCGGTAGTCCAAGTTAAGTAGGACGAGGTGCGGGCACTATTAGTATACTATGCGTGAGGCTTGCAACTTGTAAGATATAATTTTCATAACTCATATGCTTTATTACTACCGTTGACAAAATTGTTTCATGTTTTCAAAATAAAAAGCTCTAGCACAAATACAGCAATCGATGCTTTCCTCTGCGAAGGACCATTCTTTTACTTTTATTGTTGAGTCAGTTTACCTATCTCCTTCCACCTTAAGAAGCAAACACTTGTGTGAACTGTGCATTGATTCCTACATACTTGCATATTGCACTTATTATATTACTTTATGTTGACCATATCCATGAGATATACATGTTATAAGTTGAAAGCAACCGCTGAAACTTAATCTTCCTTTGTGTTGCTTCAACACCTTTACTTTGATTTATTGCTTTATGAGTTAACTCTTATGCAAGACTTATTGATGCTTGTCTTGAAGTACTATTCATGAAAAGTCTTTGCTTTATGATTCAGTTGTTTACTCATGTCATTACCTTTGTTTTGATCGCTGCATTCATTACATATGTTTACAAATAGTATGATCAAGATTATGATGGCATGTCACTTCAGAAATTATCTTTGTTATCGTTTTACCTGCTCGGGACGAGCAGTAACTAAGCTTAGGGATGCTGATACGTCTCCAACGTATCGATAATTTCTTATGTTCCATGCTACTTTATTGATGATACCTACATGTTTTATGCACATTATATGTCATATTTATGCATTTTCCGGAACTAACCTATTAACAAGATGCCGAAGAGCCGCTTCGTTGTTTTCTGCTGTTTTTGGTTTCAGAAATCCTAGTAAAGAAATATTCTCGGAATTGGACGAAACTTTCGCCTGTGGTCCTATTTTTGCACGAAGCTTCCGGAAGACCGAAGACCTAACGAAGTGGGGCCACGAGGAGGCCAGGGGGTGGCGGCGCGGCCCAAGCCTCGGCCGCGCCGACCTATCCCCTGGGCCCCTCGTGTGGCCCCTCGCGTTGACCCTCCGCCTACTTAAAGCTTCCGTCGCGAAACCCCCGCATCCGAGAGCCACGATACGGAAAACCTTGCAGAGACGCCGCCGCCGCGAATCCCATCTCGGGGGATTCGGAGATCGCCTCCGGCACCCTGCCGGAGAGGGGATTCATCTCCCGGAGGACTCTACACCGCCATGGTCGCCTCCGGAGTGATGAGTGAGTAGTTCACCCCCGGACCATGGGTCCATAGCAGTAGCTAGATGGTCGTCTTCTCCTTGTTGTGCTTCATTGTTGGATCTTGTGAGCTGCCTAACATGATCAAGATCATCTATCTGTAATACTATATGTTGTGTTTGTCGGGATCCGATGGATAGAGAGTACTATGATTATGGTGATTATCAATCTATTGTTTATGTGTTGTTTATGATCTTGCATGCTCTCCGTTATTAGTAGAGGCTCTGGCCAAGTTTTTTCTCTTAACTCCAAGAGGGGGTATTTATGCTCGATAGTGGGTTCATGCCTTCATTGAATCTGGGATCGTGACAGTAGGTTCTAAGGTTGTGATGTGCTCGTTGCCACTAGGGATAAAACATTGATGCTATGTCTAAGGATGTAGTTGTTGATTACATTACGCACCATACTTAATGCAATTGTCCGTTGCTTTGCAACTTAATACCGGAGGGGTTCGGACGATAACCTCGAAGGTGGACTTTTTAGGCATAGATGCAATTGGATGGCGGTCTATGTTCTTTGTCGTAATGCCCAATTAAATCTCACTATATTTATCATATCATGTATATGCATTGTTATGCCTTTCTCTATTTGTCAATTGCCCGACTGTAATTTGTTCACCCAACATGCTTTTATCTTATGGGAGAGACACCTCTAGTGAACTGTGGACCCCGGTCCTATTCTTTACATAGCATACAATCTATTGCAATTGTGTTTACTGTTTTCTTTGCAAACATCTTCCACTCGATACGTTTAATCCTTTGTTACAGCAAGCCGGTGAGATTGACAACCTCACTGTTTCGTTGGGACAAAGTACTTGGGTTGTGTTGTGCAGGTTCCTAGTTGGCGCCGGAATCCCCGGTGTTGCGCCGCATCACATTTCGCGACCATCAACCTTCAACGTGCTTCTTGGCTCCTCCTGGTTCGATTAAACCTTGGTTTCTTTCTGAGGGAAAACTTGCTACTGTGCGCATCATACCTTCCTCTTGGGGTTCCCAACGAACGTGTGAGTTACACGCCATCACCGCCCTCGATGTGCTCGAGGACGTTATGGAGCGTCCTATTCGGCGCGCTCCACCAACGCCGGCGACCCGCGGCGTTGTTGCGTGGAGGCGGAGGCGGCGGGCCGTCGTAGGATGCCAGCTCCCGCTCCCACCGCCAGAGGAAGAAGGAGTTCCAACGAGTGTAGTTCTCGGGGTGGTGGCGCGGGTCAGCGCGCTCTTCCTCCATCATCGCCATACGAGCCTCGTCGATGGCGGCGTCGAGGGCGTGGCCCTGGGGCGGCGGCGGGATGGTACGCCGCCAGCACTTAGCCGCCACCCGCCGCGGGGAGGCCTCGTGTCCGGCGGGCAGGGGTACCCCGCCTGGTGGAGGAGGTGCCCCTCCCACGCGTGGAGCGACCGGCGGGGGAAGCCGTTGTTGGCTGCGCCGTCTTCGTCGTTGAACGCCATGGATCGGGAGAGTGGAGGGAGAGTGGAGCAGGGATACGCGTCGCGGCGAGCGGAGCGGCGTATGTAGGCGCGGCTGGTGCCGGCAATTAATGCCGCGTGGAATGCGACGCGTCCACGGCGAGCTGACCGGCGGCAGCCTTTACTGCGCGCGGAAGACGATGCGTGTGCGGAAGACGATGCGCGTGTCGCTGACCGGTCGGGGCCACCTCTGCGGCGAAGACGAAACGAAAGCGCGGGATAGATTTCTCGGCGTTTCGCGCGCTTTCGCTTCGTCCGGAGTCCCCGAGCGCTTCCCGGTAGGCCGGGGTTGGCGTGGGCTCGCCGGATGGATGAAAGTCCAAATCCAGCGAAAAACGAGAAACCGGGAGCGCGGCTGGGCCATTTTTCACCGTCCGGATAAAAAAAAGGCACGCCGGGGGCCTGTTCGGGGGACGAGTGGAGATGCTCTAAGTGTCGGCGATACAGCGGTCTTGTAGTTGAACTATGGACGACGCACACGGTAGCTCCGGCTGGCGAGACCTTTTGGTGCTTACTAGTAAGTCTGGCGCGGCGACACGCCGCGCCCGTGGTGTTAATAATTTGATATGCATAATTGGTGTTAATTTATGTGGAGTGTAGGCTTACTTCAAGTGTAACTGTTGAGAAACGTGGCAGAGTAAATTAGTTTTGATTTATGTGCCGCGGAAAAATAGAAGGGCAAAAATCTAACAGGATGCTGTATCAAATTTAGCCCATGCATGTTCCCTGGTTTAGCTAAATGGGCCATGCCGGCGGATCTGCCCATATGTAACTGGTCAGCTTGTCTCAGAAAAAACTGGTCAGCTCCGGTAGCTTCGACCACTCTCTTTTTTTTTTTTTTACAGCCGCTTCGTCCTCTCTTCGTTGGCTGTCCAAAATGCTTTAGAGACAAAAATAGCAGGAAGAAAAGAGGATCCAGGAGAAGAGCAATCCAGGGGCAAGTAGCCGAAGGGACCGCGATGAAGTAGAAATATGAAGGGGATGTAGATTTTCCTTGCTGGAGCTAGAAGGTGAGAAGAGGTCAGTACCGCCAGGAGAGAGAAATTGGGGATCTTGCGTACAGAAGGCGCAAGAGGAAGATAGGCCGGGGTGGGAAGAAGAGATGGGCAAGAGCAATTTTGAGCAGAGCTCGAGATAGCAGGGGCCTGTGGTTGCCAGGATGAAGGAGGAAGCGACCTGGCGGGTGTACGTACGCACGTGCAGCCGCTGGTGCCCACCCGATAAACCAGCTGGCAAGGCGAGACAGCCGTTCCGGTAAGAAGCTACGTCGGGGAAGCTGGACATCTCAGTGATGGCCGCGACGATGGAGCAAGGTCCGGCGCATGGCACGGCTCCCTGGGCGGCAGAGGTGGAGGAATGAAGAGATTGTAGGAGACTATGTCGGCAGTGTTGTCAGTAAGTTCTCGCCGTGGCAAGTTTGGAATAAAATTGACAGTAATTAGTATGATATCCTTCTCTCTGTAGTTATTTTTGGGCAATGTGTGCTGGAATATGTAACCGTAGCTATGTAGAACCATATAATTTTGTTTCTGACTACTGTTGTTAGGAGCTGAATCATTCCACATAAAATTCAACGCAGTTTTTCTACCCACACGTGGGTGTCCCTGGCTTATCCTAAGGTTACAATTACTTCAAGATTCGTGTTAGCAAATTTACATTTTCAACCTGTACATTGTCCATCTTCTCACCCTTAAGGAAGCCAAACTGTACATGTACACTTCCTTTTCTCGTCTGGTGAGTCGGTGAGCTCTCTCCTTATCCACATCCTCAACTACGCCGCCGTCGCCGCCTCTCGTCATCAGCCTCTTCCTCCGGCAGCAGTCCACCGAAAACCTGCCGCGCCTCTCTCCTCCGACAGCAGTCCACCGGAAGCCTGCCGCACGCCGCGCACGCCGGAGCCCATGACGAAGACGAATGGAGCACGGCGCCGGCGGCGAGTTTGGAGCTCCCATCCGTCGTGATTTTCCTGGAGATGGAGACGGCCTGGGTCTAAATCCATTGATTTTTTCCTCTTCTCTGTTTTCTTCCGATCTGATTTCTATCTCTTTCTTACGTGATTGGTTTCCATGTTTTCAAGATCTGATTTGTTTCTGTTTGATTCTTCTAATATGGATTTGGTCCAAGATCTGATTTTCTTCTGTTTGATACTTCCAATATGGTTTTGATTCCAGTCTGATTCGCTTCCATCTATGGTTCATGTAATTTTCTTTGAATCCGGTCGGTTCCTTCTCCATTCTTTCTACAGATAAAATTAAAAAATATGCATATCTAGGATGGTTGATTCTGTTGCTACATGGAATGGGAGAGATAAAAATACCATGGACGAAACACATGGAGGAGGAAAAATTCCGAAAAACAGTCCATAGAAGGAGGTCCAAATCCAACTAATTTTCGTGTGTATCCTTAATATCTGAACATAATCCCATTGATTTAGATGTTAATCCTTCAATCTCTTAATTTCACAACATAATTACATTGACTAATGGATCTGTAGATGTGGAGATATAGGAAAACATGGACGTTGTTCTGTAGGAGACAAAGGACTAATCAATTAAATTTTTCCAAACGTAGGGTGTTTTCTGCAATTTGTGGAAGGACTAGTCAACTGAATTGCACGAACATTACAGCAAAGTGGACGTCCCGGATAAGCCGGGGACGCCCACGTATATGTAGACAGTGATTTTCGCATAAAATTGAACTAAGATCGTCATATAAGGAAACAGAAAGACAAAAGTTACAGGAAGAGAACAACATCGTGATAGATGCTTGCAGCGACAATGAAAAGCAACATAAAACAGGAAAAAAATTCCAGCTTTTGATACATTCATCTAGTCCAGATACCTAGAATAAAACACATTACTTTTACTATCTGCGAGTGGGCCATTTCTATAAATAGCTTGAGAACTGAGAAATCATAATCACCGGCTGCAGAATTTCAAGTTGAAACCTTAGACACGACCCTGATCCTCCAATTAAATTTTCATGGTCAACTTTCAGTTCACGTATTTTAATAGAAATTACTAAGAAAGGTACTAACCTCCGTCTATAAAAAGATGTCTCAACTTAGGACAAATTTGAATGTATCTAGATACTAAAATGGGTCTAGATACATTCAAATTTTGACAAAGTTGAGACATCTATTTATAGACGGAGGGAGTAGTATTTAAGAGCTTACTGTTGCAATGCTCAGACAGGACGACCTCCATCAAATTCGAGCACTGGACACTTGCACTTGCTAGATCTACGCCAAATCAGCCAGATGTGGTATGAGAATTGCGAATAAGGTTTGCAAAAAAAGGCATATTTGGAGAGCAGCAGAACACGAAGAAGGACCGGTCGGTAGTACCAAGCAGCAGCAGGAAGCGGTAGAAGAGCAGCAGAATGCAAAGATGCACTGGTCAGTGGTAGCAGGCAGCGGCTGATGGAGAGCAGCAGAAGGAGAATTGGGGGCAAACGATTGAAGCGAGTTGTCCAGGCAATGCAAGCATATCCATCATCTGGCTGGTATGTTATTATTTCTTGAGTAATTATTATAAGGCCATATGGGCAAGTTTTATTGCTCTGCAACCCTGAAAGCAATAAAATATGAAAAGTGAGCTATAAAATTTGAATTTCAATTTGACAGTATTATACTATTTTGCTGGGAACAATTGAATTACTGTGTGTTCATATATTCATATTATATAAAGTAGTACCATCAAATTATAGGAAACAAAGAAGAAAAAGTTTCAGAGGAAAATTGACCATAGTTTCCTGAATTTTGTTCTTGAGTTGGATAATTGATCGGTTCTAATTTCGAACAATACATAAATAACTAATCTAGAAAAGCAAACTTGTTTTGGACAGTACATAAATCTAATCTAGAAAAGCAAGCCAAAGGTAATTATATATATAAAAAATAGCTTATTACCAAAGTAACCAAGCAGAACAGTAAACGATAATGTTGAAACAAAATAAGCAGAAGCTGTTCTCCAATACATACTCCCTCCGTTCTGTTTTATTCTACATTCTAGAAAAAATGAGACAAACTAGTATTGCATTTATTAGTACTACTTAGATATGTGAACAACCAATCCAAACTACATTGAAAATAACAACAACCAATAAAGAGAGCAAAACCACTTCGTTTTCAGTGTTATTGTTGACTAAAAGCTAGAATGTAGAGTATTTCAGAACAAATTTTGGAGCTAGAATGTAGACTATTTCAAAACGGAGGGAGTACTGATTATGTTACAACCATCCAAAATGACAATAATTACAGAAGCGGGACCACTGAACATGGCATAAACCAACTACTAATTTTGTACTCAAAAGTGCAGTAGTTCTTGTAGGTAGCTTAAGCATGACTGGCTGTAACAGCCATCTGCAAATAATTCAAGTTTGGTACTGGAGAAATATTTTGGTCCTGCAATCAGTTTCACATGCACCGGATGTTTGGTATTGAAAACCCCAGTTTTGCCTATCACTCAAAGACACTGCTTAACTGGAATGGAATTGACATAGAAGAGCTACTAATTCAGTAATAGCATCTTACTGACCCAAGCAGATATGCTAAAACTGGAATTAAAACAGATCCATAGCATTTATACCGGCAGGCCCCATCATCACAAAAGGTCCCAATAGGTACTACTGGTAAGACTTGTAGACCAGAGCCAGCTATCTTAAGCCTACTGCCATGGGAAACTTCAACGCTAGAATGAGCAGGAAACTTGATGTCCTCGGCAGAGAGTGACTTCTGTAAAACAAAATAACAGTGAAAAACAACGTTAATAAAATGATTTTGCAAAATACATATACTAATAGTCCAACAATATAAAATGATAGTGTTCCGTAAGGTGCAGAAAAAATGCAATATCATGTTGAAAGATTAACTCGCACACGAACACATATGTGCATGTGTGTTGAAAATAAGGCAAATGATGCAAAAAAACAACGCTGAAAAATATTTTTGAATAGGTGTGTGTAGCAAGTAACACGGTGGACTCTGTTTTCTCCAAAAAAAAGGGTATATTTGCTTAAGAACATAGGAGGATCTTCATAGAACAATACAAACAATTAAAAAACTCTAGTTGTGATGTAACATAAAACCAGGCATAACAGAAGAGCGCACACAACTTGGCAATAAGATGATATGAATTCAGTAAAGCGTATCCATGATCACATTAATTTCCATCAGAGGACCGAGAGTTGAATTTGCGTAGCCAGCGTTTGTAGATATCTGGAGCCAACTCTCGTTGTATGCCGGAGCTTTCTCTGTCCTTTGGAGACATTGCAGATTGCTTTCTCTGTACAGTTATACCTACTGAGTAACCGTTCCTGCCAAACATCATAGAAAGCTCTTGCAGCAGCTGAGCATGAAGGTACTCAGTAGGTACAACTCCAGGGCTGTGCAGGCATGAAAGGAGTACCAAGAACTGTAAACGGGAGGAAGAAACAGTTAGGAACACAACAATAGAAGGACAGCAAGAACATAGCAGTGCGGGCTAGCCATACCATATGAAATCCTCCCCTCACCACCAAATGGACGACCAGACCGAGGCGACAACCTATTGGAAGAGTCATCATCAGAAGAGTCCATGTAAAGGCCTGGAAAAAGCAAAAGATACAAAATGAATAAATGGAGAGTAAATGAATTTCCTTAAGACTCTTCTAATTCATGCAAGGTACATCCTTTGAAACAGCATGAATGCCTTACTGTTTCAAAGACGATGGTTGTAACTACAATAATCATGCTGAACATGTCAATATCAAAAGGGAAAAAATAATTAGCAGCAGGTTGATCCTGCAGTTAGTCTGAGCCGGCACATAATAAATTATACTCATTCTGACAAAACAGGAGACATGGAAAACCCAACTGGTGCTGGCTACAAAATGAACTCCGCAATTCAAAAAGCAAGCCGGCACATAATAAATTATACTCATTCTGACAAAACAGGAGACATGGAAAACCCAACTTGTGCTGCCTACAAAATGAACTCCGCAATTCAAAAAGCATTACTAAGGCGAAGCCCTCATAAAGCCCTGGCAAGCTGGGACCTCAAATTTAAAGGGCAAGATGATCAAGGACACCAAAACTTTCGCTCTGAACGAAAGATCATATATGTAGACAAAGAAGACTACATATATTTACACCAACAACGTGCTGTTTAAGAGCTAAATCTTGATTGCACCAGTACTGTGTTACTGTTCCCATTACTATAGCCGAAGAAGCTGTGTGTAATTTTCCACTCTCCTAAAATACTGGTGCAATTTCTTACTTGGCAATAAAAATGGCTAATCTGAAGTTTGCTGGATCATCTCTTATTCTTCTCTTGCAGTCCAATCTCTCAGTGAACACCACAGCAAGGTAACCTCCTGCCTATCTACAAATAGCACCACATTTTTGTGCATCCAAATGCTTAACTACTATATCCTTGGTTTACACATCCCACCAAGAACACCAAGAACTATTGTCATTTCTCGGCTGCTACACTATGATTGTGTTCTGCAAATTAGATAAAGCCAGAAGGGAGGGAAAAATACACCGATGTCTTCATAGAAGGCACACGCCGATCCTAAAAAATAGCAGGAATGTGTTGCCAGCTTGATACAACCTTTTAACTGATTCTCATACCATTTAGACAGACTAAAACCCCGAAGACATTCACAGTACATATAAAAACAAACCTTACAGGATACAACCGATGACCACCTAACAAAACCACACAACAGGGCATCTACACTATAACCGAGTGCATATAAAGGGCCCTTGCACATACGGGGGGAATTCTAGAGAAATGTACAACTATGTAGGATCATAGAAGAACAACACAACTGTAGAACAACTGCAATTTGCCTTAAATATCACTGCGGCATGTATGTAGCTGACTTTCAAAATTTCTTCCTAAGCACGACTAATGTAAGAATTTCAAATTTGCAGAGGCAGGGGACACCACAGGCAAGACAGAAGAAGAAATTACCGCCGACAGCAGCAGCAGGAACCACTTCAACAGGGCGGTTGCCTAACCTTATCTCCCGCTTCCGAGCATCTACATCAGACAATACAGGCAATGCAGCATCGTTGGGCAAAGTCACCTGCCTTAAAGAAGTGACAGTAGAGGAGGCGGCAGAACAGGCAATAGTAGAACCACCGCGGAGGGAGAGCACGGGTCGAAGGACCAGTATTGCGTGCAGCAGGCGACGAAGCAATACTCACAGCCACCGAAGAATGGGCACGGGCAACACCTACGGCAGGAGCAACATCTTGCAAACCACTACGCCGGCGCGGAGGTGGAGAAATCGATGTGCAAAGTGGGCGTCCACGCCGATGACCAAATCCCCGGCGTCCATCTCCAATGCGCTGGGGCTGGGTAGCAGGCCGAGAACCACCAGCAAGCACAGCAGAAACTCGATCCAGACAGCGAAAGATCAGAGGAACCAGAGGCTGCTCCTGGATGAGGAACTGCAGAGAAACCGCATGCACACCTACGCGAACGCGATGAGCAGCGGCGAGACGGCGAGACGGCATGGAAGACAGCTCACAGCTGCGCCACGATGACAACGCGGCAGAAGAGGCGGAGGCAAGGGAAGAAATGGCATAGCAAACATTGAGGATGCCAGCTGAGCAGGAGAAGAAGTTGACTCGCTGAGGTCATGGCGAGAACGCACAACCGAAGGAGGAGGCGGCGACGCAGAAGGCGGCCGGTCTCGCCTATGGCCACGGGTGACATCCCTGGTCATACGAAAACCTACAAAAAAGAAGATGAAATCCCAGAAGATGAGAAGACGAAGAAGGCGGCCGGTCTGGCCTATGGCCACGGGTGACATCCCTGGTCATACCAAAACCTTAAAAAAAGAAGATGAAATCAGGGCAGCCCAGAAGATGAGAAAGGAGCATAGCAGAAACGAGATCTAAACCACCAAAAGCAGAAGCCATGAAGCAGGAAATCTAGACTCTCCGAGGCGGCGGCGAAAGGCAGGACAGAAACCAGAAACGGAGGAAGAAGATAATTACAGGAAAGGAAACACGGCAATAGAAATTTGGGGAGTGAAAAGCGGTGGCGAGACACGTTGACAGTCGAGAAAATAATGGCAAGGCAACACGTATCCCCTGTAAAATTTGTACGTGTCACGGATGGAAGACCCATGATCGGGCAAAACCGGAACCACCGGAGATCAGAGGTACAGATAAGGAAACAAATTGGGAGAGAAACAGGGAAACCGGCATAAAAATAGTGGGGCCACCGGATGACTTCCGCTTACCTAGCATTGCACGAACTGAAAAAAAGGCAGAAAAGAAACAGCTCGCCCGGATCTACAGGACTGATGGCTATCTACAGGAAAAAAGGCTGAGGTGGCTATACGCTGTTGGAGGAAAGGAGCGATGGAACAGTATCCAAATCGCTCTCCGCACGGTAAAAGGGGTCAGCTTTGATATAGTTAATAATGACGTGCAAGTTTGCTTTTCAGTCGTGAGTATACAACACGGCCTCTAGATTTCCCTCATGGATGCCCGGCCCGTGCAGTCCTACTTGCACGTTTCGGTGATCTGTCCCAAGTCCGAATGGGCCTAGCGAGTCGGAATCGATGCGGCTCGGACAGAAGAGAACCACGTGAAGCAGTCACAGGTTATGTAGAAAGTTTGCTCACCGGGGTTCATTTCTGCATGCATGACAGCATGCGAACAGGGCGATCCTTTTAATGAGCCATACTCCATAGTCCATGCGAATGGAGCAGCTATATATATGAACACGCCATGCCGGCCACTTAATATTTCGGTCATCGAAGGTGCAAATACTTAGACTAGTCACAATGGGAAGTATCATATACTAGTATCATGCATATGGTACTAGTGTGTGATACTATCTCCATAATGCATAGTATCATGTAGTAGTATCATAAAGTAATTATATTTAGTGATTTGTAGAATCTCAATGCAAAAGTGTGTACAAGATTGGTTTGACATTAATTTTTCTAATTCTACGTGCTATGATACAGTATCTACCTATGATACTAGTACCATCTCTTTCTTTATTTATTGATATGACACATCAGCATTTTGCATGCATGTGATGCATGATACTAGCTATGATACTCCCATTGTGGGTAGTCTTAGGTTTATGAAATTGCTACTACCTCCATTCCCATTTAATCGACGCGCCTCTCCGCGTACGATACATGCTAGCTCGCCACCTCTCTGGGTTAGTTAAATAGGAACACAAGGAGTACCTGTCAAGGAGTTGTGAAGAAATGGCTGGTGTAGGTCTCTGGAATGTGTTATTGTGAGATACTGGAGTAGGCCAAATGATTAGAATAATTTTCTATGAATTGCGATTACGAGGTAGCCTAGATCCTGACGGGGGCCAAGATTGAGTGTAATTGTTTTCCCTATTGCATTCCCTCTTGATAGGTTCAGCCCATCTTGTGTCCTCATGGCGGAACTGTCATTTTGGGGAAGCAGAAAGGCGCCCCAGTTTGAGGCAGAGAAGGGAGCATCGCTTTCCCTCGTGTAGCTTCGATGCCATGAAAAAAGCAGAAAAAATATATACAAGCAAAGGAAAAAAATTAAATGTATCTTTGGGAGTCTTCCCATCGCTTAAAAATCTTGGTTTGCCATAAGCGAGATGGTGTGAACTCGGAGACTCTCAAGGCTTAACGAGGAAAAGAGTTGTGTAGAAATATTACTTTTGGCTTACAAAATTGTTACCGGTTAAGGAGTTTTTTTATAAAGAAAATATAATAATGTCGAGAGATACCAAGTACACTTATACACCTAATGTATGCAATAAAATAATATCCTAACGACACTATAGATGCACACGGTAAAAAAAAAGTAAAAGAAGCTAAGAAAAGAAAAAACCTGCTACGGTATTTGGCCCTAACAGCAACAATGCATTCACACCACCAAGGCGGCACCTGAAGTGTAAACTCTGCAAAAATGACGTCTCCAAAAAGGAAACAGTACACAAACACCATCGTCGCTCGATCAAGAATCTTAAGTTTTCACCCCGAAGATAGTCCCTCACCAGCGCAGAGACTCGAACATCCATTGTTAGTCCTCCAATCCGGCATTTATGATATATTTCGCCCTCTGACTTCACCATGGACCAAACTTTCACCTAAGAGCATCTCTAGCAGTAACCAAAAAACGGACCAAAACCGAATAAGCCCGGCGACAGTACGGGTTCAGGCCGAAACAGACCTAGAATGGATCCCGAACTCACGGCCTGGCCCGTAAAACGAGTTCGGGGGCCTGAGAAACTCGGCGGCCACCCCGTATTAAAACGGACCGCGGAGGGGAGTTCGGTTTCGAAACCCTACTCCCCTCCACCGCTAGCACTCGCTGTGCCGCCGCCAGCCTCCTCTCCGGCGAGCAATCCAGCTCGCAGCAGCCCACCTTCGCCCCAGCTCTGCGACGCCATGGCCTTGCAAGGTGGCTCTGCAGGACGCGGCGCGGGATTGGGCGGCGGGGACTCCCGCCGCGGCCCCCCCGTGTTCCGCACGGAGGCGGAACGCCGGAAGTTCAACCGGTGGACGAACTGGGGGCTCACGCCCCCATGGAAGCTCGCCAAGTACAGCAACGGTGGCGAGGGCTCGTCGTCCGGTTGTTCGAGCCGCCCCCCGCGACCACCCGTGTACGACAGCTCCGACGAGGAGGAGCTTGTCCCTGCGCGGGAGCCCATGTTCTCCGCGGGCGATTACGTTCACGGCTCCGACAAGGAGGACGCCATGGTCGCGCAGGTGGCGGCGATCTCGGAGGCGGAGGCCCGCGCTCGCCTCCGCCGGGAGGAGGCGGATGCCGTCCGCCAAGTCCGTGAGTACGAGGTGGCGCACCGGGAGGAGCGCGCCCGCCGTGTCAAGCTCGAGATAGTCGAGCTTGACGACGAGGAGTGAAGATCTTCACCCGCGTCCACGCCGTCGTCCGCCTCGATGCTCCACCACCACCGGCACAACCCAATCGGGCCATCTTTTGCTCCAAATTAGGCAGCGGGTGTATGGGGATCTATGGGGTCGAGGGTGGTAGGTGGTGTGGATGGCTGGGTGGTGAACGCGTAAGGAAACGTGTGTTCATCGAATGTAACATGGCGTGATATTAGGATGTGTCGGGAGGTCAAGTCGAGACACCGATAGCCTTTGTGATGGGATGGATAGCCGAGAAAAACACATTTGGTGACGCATGAGGCTAGTTTGTTTGGACTAGTGGATGAGACGTTTACGTAGCAGAGACAACCGAACATGCGTATGTGATCATAGGATGGATGTGTGCCGTAAAGGGTGAAGTGTGGGGTTTGTCTATTGAGGGCTGCCGTGGGACAAAGATTGAGAAGATGAGTGGCGGTGTGGAGGGCCTCGGCCCAAAAATTGGGAGGCATGGAGGCTTGGAAGAGAAGGATGCAAATAACATCATTGATGGTGTGAATGACTCGTTCGGCTTTACCGTTTTGTTGAGAGGTGTAGGGGCAGGAAAAGCGAAAAAGAGTGGCATGGGATTGAAAGAATGAATTTAGTCTAATGTTGACAAATTCTTTTCCATTGTCGCTTTGGATGGTTAGAATAGGGAGATTGAAGTGAGTGGTAACAAAGGCATGAAAAGTAATGAATGTAGCAAAGACATCGGATTTCTTACGAATAGGAAAGCTCCAAAAGTAATGAGAAAATCATCGATAATGACTAGATAATAAGCAAAACCAGACATGCTGAGAACTGGGGATGCCCATAGATCACAAGGTAAAAGTTCAAACAGTCGAGTAGTAAATGACTGCGACAAAGAAAATGGGAGCCTAACATGTTTGCCTAATTAACATGCATGACACAGGGAGGGTCCTGTTTTATTCATTGAGCTAGTGGGTAGTGATGGCATTGAGATGTGGCCGGGGTGTCCAAGGCGGCGATGCCAGATGTCGTGGGAGATGGTGGCGAGGAAGGCGGAAACGTAGGCAGGTGGGTTGACGGTGTAGAGAGGATCCGGGCTGTTACATCGAAGAATCACGATCCCGCTAGGAAGAGCCTTCACAGAAAAACCAAAATGATCAAATTCAATGGTGCAATGATTATCGATACAGAACTGACAAACAGATATGAGATTTTTGATGATTTGTGGGACTAGGAGTATGTTGCGAAGATAGAGAGGTTTAGTGAGAGTGTTAAGAGTGTGGGAACCGACGTGAGTAACAGGAAGAGTTGCACCGTTGCTCAAAGATCGAGATGTCGCCTAGAGGGGGGTGAATAAGCAATTAAAAACTCTTACGGATTTGTCTTGTATGAATGCGGAATTAAACTATCGTTTAGTTTACAAGCACAAACTCTAGATATGCTAAGCTCAACTAAGTGTAACAATAACAACTAGAGCTAAGCAAGATAGGCACAAGATATATGTATCACAAGTGATAGCAAGATATATGTACTTCAAGCACGATGGCTATCACAAGGAAAGAGAGCTCGGGTATAGAAATAACCGAGGCACGCGGAGACGAGGATGTATTCCTGTGTTCCCTTCCTTTGCAAGAAGGTACGTCACGTTTGGAGGAGTGGAGGTCCACGAAGGATTCCCCACGCCACGAAGGCTCACCCTATTCTCTGAACCACACCCACGAAGGATAATGGCCCTTTCCTTATGGTTAGCTTTTCCTCCGCTCCGGAGATGGCAAGCTCCACAACCACTTCACAAGCTCCACGAAGGAGAAGCCCGGGCCTCTTCACAATCTTCTTGAAGAGATCACCGGAGCACCAACCGCCAAGCCAACTAGGAGGTCTCCCTCCAAGAGTAACAAGCTCACGGTCTCTCACTCGAACTAATCGTGGTGGAGAGCTCAACACTATGCAATGATGCAAAGCAAGAACACTAGAGGTGTTCAAATCCTTCACACTCAAATCCCACCCAAACAACAAATGCTAGGATGAGATTGGAGAGGAAGAACAATGGGGAAAGTCAACAAAAGACTTCAAGATCAAGATCCCAAGAGTTCCCCTCACTTAGAGGAGAAATGGTTTGGTGGAAGTGTAGATCTAGATCTCTCTTAGATCCCTCAAGAAAGAGCAAGAATCATAGAGGGGAAAAAGAGAGAGAGCAACTTCTTCAAATGCAACAATGGAGGTGAGAGAATAGGAAGAAGTAGTTAGCTCAAGGTGGAAGAAAGGTCTATTTATAGCTAGGAGCAAATAAAACCATTGGGGGGGGGGAAGACAAGGAAAATGCAAGAAAAACGGGCAGAAAAAGTGGCCCAGCCGGCCGACCGGATTTGGCGCTGATGAGGCCAGTGGCCTGTCCGGTCGGGCCGGCCCGCCAGCCGGGCGGGGCGCATGGGCCGCGCGGAGGAGACAGGCCCAAGCGGGGCGAGCCGGCCGCGCCCACCGCGCGTGGGCGGCGCGTAAGGGAGCGGGCCAGGCGCTCGGTTGTGTGCCCGGTTAGGCCGGGGGGTGCGCCGGGCGGCCCGTAGGCCGACCGGAGCCTGGGCCGAAAGGGGTCGGGGGCGGCACAGTATACCGCCCGGTCGGCGTCAGCGCCCGGGCCGGTTTTGGCCGGGCGGGCCGGCGTGTGGGCCGGCAGGCAGGCCGGTCGGTCGGCCGGCCGCCCCTCCCCCTTTTTTCTTTTCTTTTTATTCTTTTCTCCTTTTTCCTTTTTCTTTAATAACTAAAGCTCCCGAACCCCGATTGACATGAAACCAATTTTGTTGGAAAGATAACGACGAATAGAACCCCACCGTCCTCACAGGATATTTTTTAGATGTTTTTAGAGAGGGAGTCTCCCACCGTCAAGAAACGGTGAAGACGTCCAAACTCGAAAACGCAATAGAAGATGCATGCGGATTCCGTTTTCGATGAACTTGGGCTTGTTGTAAAGCTAGCAACAAGCTCAAGAACCTCTCACAGAGAAACACCAAGAAGCAATAGGGATATGCAAAGTATGCAAAGGATTGAGCTCCCTAAGACGATGCGATCAAGTTACCCAACCGAGAGCCCCTCTTAATAGTGCGGCTATCTATCCTATAATCCGGTCTCCCATCAACCACCTTGAGACCGGTAAAAGGAAAACCTATCAAGGTCATACCTTTGTCTTGCGCATCCCGCTTGATCTTGATGATAACTCTTCAAGCTCTACACTAGCCGGAATGCCTTACTTGATCATCGTTGCTTCGTGAAGACTCGCAGATGCTCCCCCATACACCATGATGGGAAAGCTCCATTGATGCACATCTTCACATGTCCAATATCACCAAATGGACGGCAAGATTCAAGCATGTGATCCACTTGAGATGCTCATCTTGAACTTGCACGACTCAACCTTGTATCTTCTCATACTCACTTAAGATAGAGCATGGCTAATATTGAGTTCCACATAAGAACTTCATCTTCATTTCTTCTTGTTGATCATATCACATATTTATCTTCAAACCGATGATCTTGATGCCAATACACAAGGTATATCTTTATCTTCATGGCATCCATACTTGAATCCAACACATGGAGTACAAGTAGTACCTATGGAATATTTCTTCATATAAACTCAATGAAAACATTAGTCCATAGGGGTTGTCATTAATTACCAAAACCACACATAGGGGCAATATACCCTTACAGTTGCCGACGGTGACAAATTGTGATAAAGATGGAAGGAGGGATTGAAAATTACCGGGATCAGATGCCATGTTAGAGGATGCACCAGTGTCCATGTGCCAGTCGCCTCCGGGGAGCTGCAGGTTGTTGAGGGCAGCGAGGAGAGCCGGGTCGATCTGCGGTTGCTGGTTGGCGGTGGGGATGTAGGGGCCCTGGGCGGTGTACGCATGTGGTGTCATGCTGGGGCGCGGACCGAGGAGGCCTGAAGACGGCGCCTGCCATGCCATCGGTGAGCGAGGCTGCCACAGTGTCGATGGAGGTGGCTGCCACGGGGAATGCTGAAGCTGAGCGCGAGTAAGGGCCCCTGTCCAGGGGTTGAACTGCAGGGGTTGTCGTGGCCGCGCCCACATCTGCGTCCGCTGCCACGTCCACGGCCTCCGCCGCATAAGTTGTTGGTGAAGTAGTTGGTGTCGCGGTCACCGGTGCGGTCGCCCCCGAAGGGAGCAGGCGAAGAGCGATCGCTAGAAGAGGGGGCGTTGACGCCCCCGTTGTTGGGCAGTACGCTCTGGTCCATGGCCCAGAGTGCGCGGAGGCGGCGTTTGCGGACGTCGGTGCGCCGTTGAGTTTCTTCCAGGATGAGGGCGGAGCGCGTATGAAGAAACGAGGGGAACGACACATGAAAGGGGAGAAACGAACGCATATGGGCGTAAGTATCGTTAAGGCCTCGGAGGAGCGTCAGAACCAGCGTCCCACCGCTGATGGGCTGGCCAACGTCAGTGAGGGAGTCGGCGAGGTTCTTGAGCTTGGCGCAGTAGTCGCTGATGGAGAGATCGCCCTGTGGTGTGTTGCGGAAGTTGGCCTCGAGCTGGATGGCGTGGTGCGCGGAAGAGATTCTCGATGGCGCCCCAGATGGTGCGCACGGCCGGGACGCATGACGATGCCGAGGAGGCCGGAGTCGATGGAGCCGTAGATTCAGGAGAGCACGGTGTAGTCATCACGGCCCCAAGAAGAGGTGGGGACGTGGCGGCGGGAGTGGCCTCGCCGGTAACATGGGCGGTGAGATCGTAGCGGCCGAGAGCGACGAGGAAGAGCTCCCTCCAGCTGGTGTAGTTGTCGTCGGTGAGGCTGAGGGTGATCGGCACATGGAGCTTGATGGAGGTGGCGTAGGTGGAGAAGCTGGTGGTGGTGGGTTCGGTTGGGTTAGGGTGTGGGGGAGGGGTTTGGCCGGCCGAAGGGGAGATGGCGGCGGCGTTTGTGGTGGCGGAGAGTTGCAGGTTGAGGGAGGCTTCACGATCATCTAGGGCTTTGGCACGGGCCTCGAGCTCGCGCTCCTTGGCTGTGATCTCTTCGGGAGTCATGGTGGGAGAGAGGAGGCTGGCGGTTAGGGTTTGAGGAGGGAGGAGGGTGCGACGGCTGCTAGGGTTTTGGGAGGGAGCGGTTTAGGCGGCGGGGGTGGATGACCCGCTCTGATACCATGAAATAATGGGCTGCTCGATGGCGCGCCTCCTCTCCCTCTGTCTCTATTTATATGCACAAGTTTACAACGGTTGTTACACAAGAAATATCCCAAACTAATTCTAGTTAGCCACACGGGAGGATGTCTCCCTAACATATAGAAAACAAATAAATATAAGAAATGTGAAAACGCACAAACTCCAATATTTGTTATCTAAATGCATGCTCAGAAGATCAAGCAAATTGTGCACCAGCCAATTGTCGACCGGAGTGTCAGTGGCATCTACCTCGGGTTATCCACTACCACGCTGGTTTGTTTTGTTTCAAACATTTCAATTCATAAGCTGTCCAGCTCACTTGCAGATGATACAAGAGAATCTAATTGAATCCCATGGGTCATCATGAGTTAGTCGACCCACTGTTCAAAGAAATGTCTGCACTGTCTGCTGAAGTTTCAGCTGCAGAAGCACAAAAATAGTCTCTGGTTTATGTAATTTTCTTGGGCATGCAGTCAGTTGAGTCACAAATTGACAAGAAAAATTACTTGTAGTAAGTAGGCTAATACAAGAAAATTTATGAATCATTACAAGTGCAATACACTCACAAGGTTCTGCCAGCATATACACTAAGCTAAAGATGGCCCTGCATAGCTTAAATTTTCTACAGCTACATAATGTACAAGTTGAGAAATTTATCCAGGAGAGCTTCCCGTTTTGGTACTTACAGCTGGAAGCATCAGTTACAGGGTTAAGTGACCTGCATGATAACATAAGCACGTGAATGTTTGGATTTGACAACATAACATGCAAACGAAGCGTATGGACATTTAATGTATTTAGAGCTACAACCATCTAGAGAAGAACGAGCTGCAGACCAACAACTTTATATCCATCTCCAACCAACGAGTTGGTGTAGTAGAGTAAGGGGCAGATGAGCTTACAGATTGGAGAAGGTTGGACCGTTGGGGTCGGATGCGGAATCGGCAGTCACGGCAAAAAATTCTCTCAAGAACCAGCAGAGGCCGACGAAGCCTTCTGTCCCGGCACGCGCGGCCGTGGCCCTCGGCCAACTTCTCCTGAGGGCATCTCCAGCGGCACGACGCATTTTAGCGTCCGCGTGCGTCCGTTTGCGTCAGTTCTTTTGGTCGAAAACGACCGTGCGTCCGTTTGCGTCGGGGGTGGCTCCAGCGGCACGACGCATTTTTTTTTAGGACGAATCATTTTTTTGAACTGAAACATAATTTACAAAAACTGAAACATAACTTACATACTTGAAAACATAAAAAAAACCTAAAACGCCTACTGCTGCGCATCGTGGCCGTGCTGCTCCTCGTCGCTGTCGAGCACGATGATCTCCGGTATGTCCCACGGCCAGTAGCCATCCAGGGGGAGCGTACACCGGGCGCGATCGCGGTGCTCGAGGTTGAGGAGGCTGCGGCTGAGGCGGCGATGGAGGCGCCCGTGGCCGCGGCCGTGGCGGCGGATGAGGAGCCCAGCCATAAGGCCGTGGCGGCGGCGGGGAGGAGCCCAGCCATAAGGCTGTGGCGGCGGTGGGGGAGGCGCCCAAGGCTGTGGCGGCGGTGGAGGAGGCGCCGCCGAGTCTAGGAGCGCCTGTCGAAGGGCTTCATCCGCGGACAGGCCCGGCGGCATGACAGCGGTCGCGTAGCGGGGCAACGGCGGCTGCACTGGCGCGTCGTACTCGGAGACGAGGAGGCCGAGCTTGGCCATCTCGTCGTCCGTCATGTTGTCGGGGAACTCGATTCCGGCCCTCCGCCATGGCCTGCTGCCATTCATGGAAGACGAGGCCGACGTAGTCCTCGCTGTCGTCCTTCACCTCCTCGCTATGGTACGCGAGCGCCTCGATGTAGTCGTCGTCGTCGTCGTACACGGCGTAGGCTTCGTCGTCGTCGTCCTCGTCCTCGCGGTCGTTGTGCTGCGGCTGCTCACGTCGCGTCGGCGCCTGCTGACGACGCGTCGGCGCCTGCTGACGACGCGTCGGCGCCTGATGACGACGAGCCGGCGGTGCAGGGCCGAAAGGATAATCCCTGTCGCCCATGAAGCCAGCCCTTCGTCTGCTGTCCGTCTCCATGGACAGGTACGATACGCCAACTCTCCGAGTCGATGGCGTACGCCGGATCGGCGCGGAGGTCCGCCGGCAGATATCGCCTCCTGCGCCGGATCTCCTTGGTCCGCTCGTGCTCGCGCGCGTGTACTCGGAGGGATGGGCACCCGGCCGGCAGGCGCCGCACGCCGGACCAGGCGGCCGCACGGCACCCATTTGCCGTGCATGAGCCTCCCCACCGTGACGGGGAGCGCCACCTTCTTGCTGCCGCTGCCGGAGGCCTCGAGTCGTTCTTCTTCCCCATGGCGCAGCGGCGGTTGTGGTGCGAGTGGAGCTGTGGGCGAAGGAGCAACGCGGCCGGTGGACTTTTAAGGGCGGCAGCGCACGGGATACGATGCCATTGAAGGCGCCGCAGAAGCCCAGCCGCCGCCCCCCAGTGCACGCGCAGAACAGGAAGCTGCGGCATTCATGGCGAAGGCTACGGTGCAAACGCGGAAGCGCTGATCGCGGAAGCGATGGCCAAGGAAGCGATGCCCTCCATGCAGGCTCGCTGCCAGGCGGGCCCGGTGGAGACCGCAGCGGACACTTTGCGCGTCCGCGCAGCGTCCGCCGAGACGCAAACCTGCCGCATATTTGGGCCAGGTTTGCGTCTCCGCGGACGGCCCGGTCACTTTGCGTCGTGCCGCTGGAGAGGGTGCCAGACGCATTTACGACCAAAGCGGACGCAAACGGAACGACCGTTTGCGTCGCGCCGCTGGAGATGCCCTGACGCTGTTGTGTGAGGAGGTAGCGGCGTGACGGCCACGACCAACCGACGGAAGGGGCCTTCCCAATGGAGCATACATCGGCAATTTTTCTCTTTACTGCTCCTCAACGCGTCGTCTAAGGGTGTGTTCGGTTTTCAGAACCAAGTGGAATGGAATGGAACCATTCCGCACCTAGAGCCCATTGTTGTGTTCGGTTGTGGAATGGAACGGAACCGAGTGGTTCCTCGAAAGGGAATATTCTCCCCATATGCAGAATGCACCCATTCCACCGAATCGATGGAATGTGATGGAACGGTTGTTACTTAGCATCTATTAACTTCATTCCGTTCTACTCTCCAAATTCCCCGACCATACAAAAAATAACATTAATTACGATTTTAAGATTAAAAAGGCCATTAGGCGTTGTTAATTACGATTTTAAGATTTAAAAGGCTATTTGCCATTGTTAATTACGATTTTTAGACAAAAGTTTAGTTTAATCATATTCCGTTCTGCTCTCCAATTCCTCCAACCGAACAAAAAACAGTATCATTCCGTTCCTCCTTTTTGTCCAAACCGAACGCGGGGATGGAACCATTCCATTCCATCCCACGCTCTTCCAGAACCGAACACACCCTAAGCCGATGGCGATGGTACCCGACGGCTAGATAGCAGCGCGGAGACACTCCCACGGCGGGATCGACACGGCCTGAGGCTGAGATGCAGTGTAGGGACTGGACGAGGAGGAACAATGGTAGTATGCGGACGAAAGAGATGCCAATCGAGGAACTGCCGTGGAGGAATTTTCGCAGCACTTTTGGTTTTCGAAGGAGTCGCCCGTGCATGTACAACCGCCCCTGGCTTTTCTTCGGGTCTTTTTAGCCGACGCTGACGGGTTGTGGAGATCATGCGTGAGAGTCTTCGTCCTCCCAGCTGCTCTCGTAGACCGGCGGAAGAGGGGGGCGGCATGACCAGCCGGAGGAGGAGCCCTTGCCGCCATTTGTGTAGCGGGCGAGCTTCCCCGGGGGCGTAAGCCCCAAGTTCGTCCACCTCCGGGCACTGCGCTTGCGCGCGCCCTTGGATAGGTTTCATTTCTGGCGCTCCTCCTCCGAGCGGAAAATGGGGGACGGGGCCAAGTTTGTCCAAACCGAACCCGTAAACTGGCCGAAAAGGTTCAGTTGCGACGAGATTTTCAGGTTCTGTTAGAGATGCTATTATTATATCAAAATTTTAGCAATTCGATATAGCATTCTGTTGGAGCATCTCTAACACAGCCCGTAAATCCCGCCGGAACCGAACTTTTCTGGCGGATTTACGGGTTCGGGCCAAAACACGCGCCGATCAGTGACCGAAAACGTGGGCCGGCCCGAATACGGAGTTCAGGGGCCCGAACAACTCCCCGCACGACCTCTATTAAAAGGGATCGCGGAGGGGAGTTCGGTTCACAAACCCTACTCCCCTCCGCCGTCTCCTCTCCCTCCGCCGCCGACAGTAGCGCGCTCCGACGAGCAATCCGCGCTTAGCCAGACACCTATCCTCCGCCCGCCGTCGCGCGATGGCCTCTCGTGGAGGTTCGGAGGGCCGTGCCGCGGGATTGGGCGGCGGCGATTCGCTGCCGCGTCCACCCGTCTTCCGCACCGAGGCGGAGCGGCGGAAGTGGAAGCGGAGCGAGGGCGCGCGCAAGAGGAGCACTCGCCGGTGGACCAACTGGGGGCTCACGCCCCCAGGGAAGCTCGCCCGCTACGGCAACCAGGCCGGGGGCTCCTCCTCCGGGCAGTCGAGCCGCGCACCGCGGCTGTCCGTGGCAGCGGGCATCGAGGAGGACAAGCTCGTCCCCGCTCGATCGCCAACATTCTCCGCCGGGGAATACGTCCACGGCAACGACGAGGAGGAGGTGGTGATGGCACAGACCTTCGCCATCAGCGAGGGCGCGCTTCCGTATGAAGGAGGCCGACGCTGTCCGCCAGGTACGGGAGTACGAGGCCGACGCCGTCCGCCAGGTACGGGAGTACGAGGCGGCCCGCCGGGAGGACCGTGTCCGCAAGGTCAAGCTCGAAATAGTCGAGCTTGACAAGGAGGACGCGTCAAGACTTCACGCCGCCGCCGATCTCCGCCAGCACCGGCACCGCCGCGCGCGCCATAGCTCTAGTAGGCCGCATTTTGCTCATTATAGCTAGGTTAGGTTGCCGGTGTACCAGTAGTATTGTCAATTCCCCGCACTATGTAAGTATCGATGATCAATTAGAGCATCTATTTCATCTAAACTATGATCATCGATTAAAATTACCCGCGCCAATTTGAATTCCTGTTTTCGGTTCCATTTTACGAGTGAACTCGCGCTTTTCGGTTTGCGTTGTTTTTCCGTCTCTACCAGAGATGCTCTAGCCTGCAAACAGCAAGTCCCTCCGCAACTGGACCTCTCTCACCCACCTTCTATTCCCCATTCAACGGCCCACGGCAAGCTGAGCAAAACTGAACAGATCGTGCACTGATTCTAGCTTTAGACTTGCAGTTTCACCATTAATCTCCCCTCTCCCGTCTTCGGTTGACCGGTTGTAACTTTCTAACCTATGGCCGGCGGCGAGGGCGGCGGCGGACGCGCAGAGGACGGCGGGAGTGCCAGGTGGCTGCCCATCTTCGACCGGCTGGAGGCGATGGTGAGCAGGAGTCAGGCGGAGGCCGAGGCGCTCGCCGCCGACCGCGCGCGCCTGGAGGCAGCCAACAGGATGCAGCGCGAGTCCTGGGAGGCGGCGCGGAGGCTTCAGCGTAGCGTCGAGGAACTTCAGGTGGCGGCGCAGGAGAAGGACGCCGAGATGGACAGGCTGCGAGCGGAAGCCGCCAATGCCAAGAAGAAGCTGCAGGTGATTCGCTCGCGTCCCAGCTCCTTCAGATCTTCTCTGAGTCTCTTCTCTTCCTGATCCAAGCTACTGTTCTTGTGGAAGGAAAGGCGGATGCGCGCATGAAGATGAGGTGGGAGGCGGCTTACGTTGAGCTGCTTCTCGGGGCTAACCAGAAGCTCGCGGGTTAGGAGCTCTCGTTTCTTGGGCTAACTCTTCTGTTCATATGAGGAAATTTCAGATTAGTGCTATGTGGTCTGAATGGCAAGTTTTCTTTTTTGGATATTTCATACTGTTAACTAGCTCGAACTGAACAACACTTCTCTTTTTCTTTATTTTGTTAGATGTAGATAACATCTAACATCTATGAATTTATGTTGCTGCTGATGATCATCGCGTTCTTCATTGAATTTAGAACTCAGAGATACTGACTTGGATGATTCCAGTACTTGTGCAGAAACCCCAAACCCTAAGGTACTTAATTACCAAAAGCTTAAGCTGGGTAGCTCAGAACATGCAGTCCAGGTTGTGCATCTCATTGATTTACAGAATTGTTGTTTTGCATAGCTGAATGAAGTTGAAAGCTGCGCAAAGCTTAGAGGAAACAGTCGTTATGATGTACACATTACAAGCAATATAAGTGTGGAGCTAAGAAAACTAAAGCAGGCCTATGAGACTCTGAGCTCAATAAAGGACATGGAAAATTCTGCATTACTCTTTGAAAAGGATTCTATGCGTAGCCAGTTGAATATAATGCAGCAGGACTATGCCGCACTCCTAAAGAACAAGAAAGCGGAGGCAGCACAAGCTACAGAAGCAGCACTAAAGCTTCAGCAGAGTGTAGATGAGCTTAAGGTGTTGGCCCAAAAGAAGGATGATGAGATTGGCAAATTGCAAGAAGAAGCTGTTGGTGCCAAAAAGCAGCTAATGAAAATGCAGTCCTTAGTCAAGGAGAAAGATGATGAAATCCAAAGACTCAAAGGTTGGCATCCTCAGTATATTCAAATGTCCAACAAGGATATCAATGGGACACATAAAAAGTTGAGGTCCGATGATCCATGTGTAAGAGGCAAATCAAAAACCAATGTAGAAAACTATGGGCAAGATGAAACTAGTCAGAAGCGCAGGCGTGTCTCTTCCCTATCAAATGTACAAAAGCCTCTAGGGAGCCCCGAGAGAAAGAGTGCAGCTTGTAGTGCCCAAGTCGCCAACGGCAAAAGCCACACTGAAAGCAGGTAAATACACTACTACTGTTGTAAAGTTGATATTATAATGGTTTGTAGGAACTTTATTTGACTGTAGTCGACTACAAAAGTTTAGACGTTTGCTAGATACTATCTGTCAAATAAGTGGTGTCAGAACACCTTCTCAAAGCTGATATATCTAATTACATGCAGCACAAGGTGGCATCTAACGTCACACACAATCCTTGAATACATACAACATGAAACAACTTAAGTTCGTGGAAACATTGCACCTTTTTATGATGTGCATTCGGCTTTTGCAAATTTTCATTTTTATTCTTTCGCCTTTGGTGATGAATGATCGGCATACTCAGGCAGACGCCTTGTTTCCAGCCATTCTTCCTTCCTCCATAGATGTTCTCGCTATTTGCAAGCTGAATTGCTCCAACAAGTTATTCCTGTAACAGCGGAGTCGATCATATGAGTTATCAAAAAGGTCAAAAGATAGTTGCCGAAAAAGAGTGAGGTGAAAAGATAGCCATGCTTCTTTAGCAATTACAGGAAGTACTGGTTCTAATTGACACAAAATCATTTGCCAAATTCAGTATAAGTGGGTGTGAATTGTATTTGGATTCTTTCATTTCAACCTTCATTCTTCCTTCCTCCATAGATGTTCTCGCTCTTTGCAAGCTGAATTGCTCCAAGAAGTTATTCCTGTAACAGCGGAGTGGATCATATGAGTTATCAAAAAGGTCAAAAGATAGTTGCCGAAAAAGAGCGAGGTGAAAAAATAGCCATGCTTCTCTAGCAATTAAAGAAAGTACTGGTTCTAATTGACACAAAATCATTTGCCAAATTCAGTATAAGTGGGTGTGAATTGTATTTGGATTCTTTCATTTCAACCTTCATTCTTCCTTCCTCCATAGATGTTCTCGCTCTTTGCAAGCTGAATTGCTCCAAGAAGTTATTCCTGTAACAGCGGAGTCGATCATTTGAGTTATCAAAAAGGTCAAAAGATAGTTGCCGAAAAAGAGCGAGGTGAAAAGATAGCCATGCTTCTCTAGCAATTACAGAAAGTACTGGTTCTAATTGACACAAAATCATTTGCCAAATTCAGTATAAGTGGGTGTGAATTGTATTTGGATTCTTTCATTTCAACCTGCATTGAACTGAAATTCGGGAAGATCATTCCACTTTGGCCAAGAGCAGGAACATATGTAAGTAAAAAAAATTGCTATCCTAAGTGGCAATATGAACATTCTTTCGAACTGCACTGTTAAAGCCAATCCCAAGAAAGACCATATCAACTACTCTCCAGGAGAAGGTAGAGAGAACACATCATTGTGAATAGATAATCTGATCTCTGTGGGCTTGTATGTTTCCTCAATCCTGATAGATCATATCAGTAGCTAATATTACCCTGTTACAGAAAGTAAGCCAACAGGCAGCACAAAGTGTTTTCTTCATATTGTGGAAACAAAAACAGAACAAAATTTAGAACTCCTGCTCTTTCTGGGTTGCTTGTTCTGGGTTTCTTATGCAATCAGCTAGTAGACTTGTTACATTCCGCAAATAAAAGCTGTTGCCAATCAGATCAAATGTCATTGTATTTCTGAACCTTGACGGCGTTCCCTGTTTAATCCTGTTGTTTTTGAAGAGCGGTCAAGTGTTGGTACTCCTATCGCATGGCTCCACAGCCGCTGCGTTCAAGGAATTTGAAGATTGCCAACGGCCGGCGTTCAACGATCGGCACCGGTCACTGGGGTAATTACGTCAGGCTCGTTAACGACAGCCTGGTAGACCAACCTGACAAGCACAAGATGTTTGTCCAGTTCCTGTGCAATTTTGAGAACTGGAGGTCGGTGATACGTGAGCAGTAACATTTACAACAATCTACCAGTTCATTCAGTTTTGAGTTGGAATGTGTTAAAGTTGAATTCTGATAATTTTGCAGAATTTGTCAAGTGGCTAGAACCATGGAGGTCGTGTTAGATGGACAGCCCAAGCTGATCCATCAGTTTAACAGGTTCTTGCCTAACAATTGTCAGATGGAGGTTGATGATGAGGAGGAGGAGAAACAGCAGCCCGAGGAGGAGCAGCCGGTCTGATCATCTTTGGTCATTTATAACTGCTGCTTGTTAGAAACAACTGATCTGATTATTAATTCCTGCCGGCTGTTTCTGTTCTGCGTTGGTCTTGTGTGTTTTGCAGTGCCCGCAAGGAGCACCGCAACCTCGTGGCCAACATCCATCAGCTTCACCATCAGCATCAGTGCCAGAGTCAGAGTCAGAGTCGGAGTTAGCGTCAGCCGCGGCGGGCTTGGTCAAGCTCAAGGAGGCAGAACAGCAGCCAAAGCGGGGGCGGGTTTAGTGGTGTTTACCAGTGTTTGATGTTGGATCAACATCTGATACATGTGGCATGCACGGAATCTATCGGCCCAAGGAGTCATTAATGATACTAGCAAAACTTTATCTCGGGCCAGTTTCTGCTGACTTGGAAGCTGGTGTCACGCTTCATGATGATCTTAAGGGCAGTCCCAATGCTCCACCGTGTCCTGTATCTAAAACTGCCACCTCAGACTTTTTGTCTATGTGGAACACTAATTAAGAAGAGAGAGGTGACGATCGTATCTTCTTTTCGATACGGCTCTTGTCCGCGCTCCCGAGGCCATCAATTAATTTCCCGGCCGCTCGTCGTCTACCTCCTGCTGTTTTGCTTGTGCACTTCTCCTTCCCCCGCTCCTTGCTCAAATCATCTCCCGTGTCACCCTCTCCGCCATCCCATGCCGTCCATCCTCCTAGCATGTTGAAGCTGATCTGCCGGTGCTGTTGTCAACCGCCGCGGCGCTCCCCTGCTCCCAGATCCCGTCGTCATGCACACGACGGACCAGGTGCGGCCCTGGAGCACTTCGTGGTAGGATTTGCCATTGCAGATCGATCTAATCCCCATTGCAAATGAGAACTCAGGTCAGCAGCTACGCCACACAAATTTGCTTGACGCGATTGGAAGTTGGCGAACAGGACAGAGGAGAGGGAGAGGAAACCAATATTAAGAAAAAATTCCATCGTGAACTTGCATGATGTTTGGATCAGAAAGTTGAGGAAGAAGGGGCATTCTCTGCACATGGCGTGGAGGCATTTAACGAAGGGCCCCACCGTAAGATACAACCCACTGTGAGGATCTGTATCTAAATGACGTGGACGAAATTAGATACGGTCAACCGTATCTGCATTGCGGGCGCCCTAACTTGTACAATAGTTGACTTTAAGGATTGATAACTTTATGTGTAAAAGGCCCACCACACATACTCACAAAGTCTAGGAGCACGTGCAAGAGCTGACTTTTGCATGAGAGCCCACCTCTCTTCTCTCTCCACTTCTCTCTCATCCACCAAAGCAAAACAACACTATTTTAATTCTTATAGCCTCTTTGAGTCAGCCTTATTGTACTTGCTCTAATATGGTGGTATCTCTTTCTACCGGTCGCCACATCTGGCTAAATAAACCTGAGTTTTTTTTTTTTGAGATGAATAAACCTGAGTTTTGTATACCTATGAACATTTTGATCAATAAAGTGGCGGCTTATCCTTAAAAAAAACACGATCCTGCCGGCTTTCTGAGATCCTGGAAACTCCCGCCAAATCGTCATGGAACGGCGCAGCAGCAGACAGCAAACGCAGAACCACGGCCGCCGGCCGACGAGAGGAGGCCGCGACTGTCGACCGGCAAAGGCCGCGAGCGGCAGGAAGGATATGGTGCCGAAGAAGAGAATCAAGTACTAGTACTCCGTATATGATTTTGAAACTGAAACTGCACTTGAAATCCTAAAACCAATCGGCAGCCTGTGGTTGTTTTTTACTGCGCGAGGTGCAGCTGAGTCCCTTCCATTTATAAACTGCGCCCCCGTGCCGATCGGCAGCGAAACCCTAGAATCGAATCTGAATCGAGGCGAGGCGGCGGCGGTGGAGACAAGCGAAAAGGAAATCGAGGAGTAGTAGAAGGCAGAAGAGGCAATCATGTCCCTACGGCGGTCCGTTGGTTTCCTCCTCACACGGAGGTTCTCGCCACGGGCGACCCCAAGGACGGCTCCTGCACGCTCTCTCCACTCCTTGGTGAGTTTCCCCCGGCCGTTTGTTTTTCTCAGATCCGATCTGCAACTTCAGGCCCTAGCTCCCTCATGTTTCTCACCCCGGTCGATACAGAAGGATTTCCACGTTCCTGGTGGCATTGGTCGTGCTACTGGCGTGGCCACGGCTGCGGTTGCTAGTGCTGCAGCGTTGGCGCTTCAGTATTTCAGGAAAGACACAGCAGATGATGAAGGTAGACAATTCCCTCGTCGTCAGCTCCGTTTGATGTCAGGAACCACCATCTCATACCTGTCTTTTTGTCTTGGCAGCATCTCGCAAGCAAGAGGAGGAGGACATGAAGGCGAGGTTCGAGGATTGGGTGAAGAAGTACAACATGACATACCCAGACGAGGAAGAGAAGGCTATGCGGTTCAATGTGTTCAAGGACAACATCAAGTCGTTCGAATCGCAGGGTTTGCTTCCAAACTGTTTTGCAGACTTGAAAGATGAGGAGCTCCCTTCGCGCCGGTCCTGTATCGCTGACATAGACCAAGACATCGAAGAGTGCCTCCAGGCCAAGATTCTCGCTGAGACAGGTCTCTTCTAATTTTCCAATCATATGCACGATGCACTTGCTAGCTTAAATCATGTATGTCTTGCCCTGTTTTGTTTTGGCTGTCAAATTGGACATATTGTTATTGATATAGGTTATATGGTTTTACCTTGTTTTAGATGTCAAACTATACCCATACGCTCATCCCTAGCTTGAACATATACTCTTCCTTTTCCGTAGAATTTTCCAAGAAATCAGATCTGCTATTTCTATGGTTCTACCTTACATCTTGTTACTTGCAATTGTTTTGTGGACAACTCAAATATAAATGGAATTGCTTTTATAGCCATCCATTGGGCTGTCCAGATTGCTAACTTGTAGTTTTCTCCTGAAAACAGGAGAATTTACGTGGACACCAGACGTGATGCAGGGCCACAAGAAGGCAACCCAAGTCTCTGCCTAGAATTTCTGCTTCTGCTCAGAATTAGCTTACTTACGAGCAAGCAAAGAAGATTATTGGTGTGAAACATGGCTCTTATGCAAAGAAAAAGTACCGAGTCGAAATATTAGTCAGTTTCTCGTAATCATTCAGTGTAACAAAATTGACAGTAAACTCTCAACTTGATTCAGAACTACAGTGTACTAGATGGACTAGGCGCGTGTTGTCGCGCCCGCTTTGTTCATATAGTGTCTAATAACTTCATTATCGAAGAAAAAAGATGGCACGAATCAGGACCAAGGAAGTGAGGAATCAACATATGATACACTATCTTTGCCATGCTGCCTGCATGGATGACCAATGAGAAAAATTGGAAATAAACAACAAAATGGATGTCCCAAATTTAGAACCGGAGGAAATCAGGTAGTGCAACCAAGCATTTTTACTAATTCTCATGTCAATGGCTACCAAAGCTTCAACCAAAAAACACACAAGAGCGATGCTATTGACGCTCCACTAGTACACATCAGTATTAAGAGCATCCCCACTCGTTGGCGCTCCCCACGCCCAAATCCGGCGAAATTTTCGTCCGGATTGGATGAAGATTTGGCGTGGGGAGCGCCGAAGTTCCAGCCGTCCCCCCGGCAGGAAACCCCCAACCTCGACCATTTGACATATTTCAAACAAATTCAACATAAAATTTAACAAGTTCGGCAAACAAGAGGACGAAAATTGCTGAAACAAATTCGGCGATAACGAGTACAATGTTTAACAAGTGCTGAAACAAATGAAGCACACAAATTTCACAATTTTTCAAACAAATTAAGACAGACTAGTTTGCGTCGGCGTTGGCGTTGCCTCGGAGCCTCCATATGTGCTCCACCGGATCATCTTGCAGCGAGCTGGTGCATTGTAGAGTCTCGAATCTCCTGGCGCATAGCAATGAAGGCGGCCCATGATGGAGGCACCTGGTGATTAGGCTGTGCAAGAGGACCCTCTCTCTCATATGGTGCTTCTTGCTCAGCTAGAGGAACCGGATGCTTTCGCTCATCTTCAATAATCATCTTGTGTAGGCACACACAGCAGATCATCACCTCCCACATCTGATCTTTGGACCAAGTCATAGCGGGGAACCGGACGACAGCAAATCTCTGCTGGAGGACACCAAATGCTCGCTCGACGTCTTTTCGGCAAGCTTCTTGTTTGTTGACAAACTCGCAAAGTTTGGGGGTGCTAGGGTTGGAGATCGTCTTCACAAATGTTGCCCACTTTGGATAGATACCGTCTCGCAAGGTAGTATCCTTTGTTGTAGTGCCGACCATTGATCACATAGTCCACCGGGGAGCATGACCCTCAACAAGCTTGGAAAAGACCGGGGAGCAGTTTAGGACGTTGATGTCATTGTTGGATCCAGGCATACCAAAGAAAGAGTGCCAAATCCAAAGATCATGGGTAGCCACTGCTTCAAGTATCACGAGTGCAGCCTTTTTCCGACCCTTGTACATTCCCCGCCACGCAAACAGACAGCTTCTTCCATTGCCAATGCATGCAGTCAATGCTTCCAAGCATCCCCGGAAAACCTCTAGCTTCATTTGTTGCAAGGATCCTCCGAGTGTCTTCGACAGTGGGTGATCTCAAGTAATAGTCTCCGAACATCGCTTTGACGGTCCCGCGAACCGGTAGAAACAATCAAGGGCGGTGGACTCCGCCATCCGAAGATAGTCATCCGCAGTATCACCGGGAGCTCCATACGCCAAGCATCCTCATAGCCACCGTGCACTTCTGCAGATGACGAAAATCCAACCAAACCAGTGCAATCCGCCTTGCATCCGAAGTAGGGATCAAAGTGGCGGATGTCATACACAATTTGCGAAATAGCTTTCGCTCATCCTGAAACGACGCCGGAAAACACTCTCACCGTGCAATGGATTGTCGGCGAAGTAGTCGGCGTACAACATGCAGTAGCCCTCCATTCGCTGTCTCGGCTTGCACTTCCGGCGACCTTGTGCCGACCCACCACGCCGATGAGTTGCCAGTCCGGCGTACATGCTTGCCAAGCAACCAAGGATCATCATGTGCTCGTCGTCTTGGGCGGCTGCTGCCATCTCTTCTTGCATAAGCTCGACGAACATCTGCTCCTCCTCTTCGTCCGAGTCCATGGCCGGCGAGGCAAATGGACGAACACCTGACGGGCGTGGTCGAGGCAACCCGAGCCGCGAGCGACGACGAGCAAGCAGGCCGAAAAACAGGCCGGTGGAAGAGCAGCCAGATAGGCCGTCGTCCAAACACGGCGGAATATTGGCAGGTGGGGAAGGAGTGGCGGCGCAATCTGGGCAACAAGACGGCGGGGTGGTGCCGGCGGCAAGAGAGATACGAGGGGTGGGGGAGATTTTGAGCGACGTGGCGGTGGGGTTCGTGCGTCGAGTCACCGACAGATCGGGCCCTTCCCCGCTTTTCACTCGTCCGGAGTCCCCGAGAGCTCCCCGGGGGGCCGGGGGTGGCGTGGGATCGCCGGATGAATTTAGGCCCAAATCCGGACGAAAACGAGGAACCGGGGGCGCGACTGGGCCGAATTTCGCCGTCCGGATGGAAAAAACGCTCGCCGGGGGCCTCCTCGGGGGGACGAGTGGAGATGCTCTAAGGAGAGAAAGCAGCTGCTGATTGTACATGGATACATTATGCAGTCCAATTCTGTAATGAGATGAACACAATGATAATGCATACTACTTTTCGGAGCTTGACACTTACTATGCCATGAAAGTGATAGCAATACACATACATTTATCTTTTTGGTAATGCTATATAGTATATACAACATGATTAACTAAACACGAAGAAAATAGCTAAAAAAAGTGAATGTGAAGAAAGAAGTTAATTAAGAATTAAAAATCTGTATGACATTGCACAAAGTCCAGTAGATAAAAGTCCCTAAGATATTACAGAAACTCATGAAGCCACAGCCATGCTAACTCGCGTTCAACTGCAGTTTCTTATTTCACTCAGAAGGCATTATATTCATATGCTCACTTTCAGAAGTAGAGTAGAAAATAAGGTGCATGTGAGGTCTGGAAAGAAATGAAGCTATTGTGCCCTGGTTTGGCCTGATGTAAACCAGTACTAAGAAAAAAGGAGACATTTGCATTGTGGTTTACTTGGTTCCCTTTTTTCTATATGAATTGATGTCGTATGCATCTAATGAACTAAATGTGCATTTATGATGTCACCATTTATCCTCCAATCTGCAAGCATGTAAATACTGTTAATAAATAAATTTATGCAATGAACAAAAACAGACAGGAAGCATATTTAGTATGAAAAGGTCACTACTTGACACTAAGATTCCCACAGTACAATCCATCCTTCTGTCAACCTAGACCATTCAACAACAAAATTCCCTCACTGAATGAAGTAACCAGGAGCTTATGCGGTTATGCCTGATCGTGTGCTTGCCATCCTCAATCCTTGTTTGTATCCAGAATCAACAAAATGGTGCTAATGAATTTTGTGCTTGGCCTCAGCATCTAATTTTAATCGCTAGGCCAGAAACATACTACTACAGTTTACTATCTCCAGTGCAAATTCCAGTAAGCAAATAGAGCACAGAGAAGTACACCGCGCGTCATGTTCCTTGTCCCTGGATGCAACAAAGTAGACGGCGACACGTGACACCCGTCCAACACGTCGCCAAACCTGGAACCCCCAACACCAAGTAAATACATACGGGCGACACCCGCCCAACACATCGCCGAATCTGGACACCCGTCCAATTGATTGGATCAAACATTGAAATTGTACAATGAAATGCTATGGAAAATGTCTTGAATGGGAAAACATTGAGCAATCAAAGCTGGTTGCTGTAAATGTTCCCTGAAAGTTACTAATGGTCTGATTCGTATTTGTTTAAATAAACCTTTCTTGGCAATTACATTATAAAAATGCACTCAGGATCACAAGTTAATGACATAATATATATTTAGTGAACAATTATTAGGGGTAAACATTATTTGTTACAACCTTGACTGAAATTGTATCATTCAGGTCCATAATTTGGAGGAGACATGCTCATGGCTAAACTGGAGTATGGCAATACATTATGCGTAAATGAATGGGAGGAACCAGCTATGGTTCTAATCTACATAGCAGGAAGTGTAGATCATTCCAAGACGTGAATCTACAAAGAATTATTATTCGAAGGGAAAATTTCAAGCCATCGTAATTTAGTACACCAAAGGCCATTAAGCCACAATTCAATTCATCGTACAAACCATTGCTCCTGAATTACACATAGGTTTCATGACATTGCCCATCTGCATCTAGAACTTAGTGGCAGCAACTCAAATCAATCTATCGTGGTTTAAGTTGATGATCGAAAGTACGATCAATATTAATATCCCTCCAGGTAATCAATGGAGCACCAGTCTCCCCTCGCTCATCTGAAAACAACAAAAAGTACCTGAACCGTGCAGTAGAAGACTGTGAATAAAATTTCAGAAACATTCTTTGATCTCCATAGGCAACAACAAAAACTGCCCATGATCAAATTCCTGCTGTGGCCAGATAGAAGATAGAGGAGTGGTGAGAACCGCCTACTTGCCTCGCCTCGCAACCCCTGCATCTTCTCCTGAATGGTCGCCCGACTACGTCTCCAACAACGGCCAGAAACGCACACCAATGAAGAATCGCCTGCAAATTGATACATACCGCCATGACTGGTTTGGTGTAGCACTGCAACGCCCCAGCGTTGATCAGGGGGGTCTAGACCAGGACGGGTCGCCCACGACTTGGTGCAATCCAGCTCCGTCCTCCTCGCCCTCAATAAGTCCTCGCGGTGGGCGAGGCTATGGTGGGAGTGACTGCGGGAGGGAAGCTTAGATCAGGCAGTAGCCGCCGGCGCCGCTGCAGCTAGCCCGACACCCGCTGGATCTCCGCCGCTAGGCCGGCGCCACCGCTCGCCCGCCGCTCAACAGGTGGCTGATGGAGTACCGGCTCAACAGTCAACACGGAAGCGACCGCCTTCTGCGCAGCGCACCCCGAAGCGGTGTGCGTGGGCCTTGTGCGACCGCCTTTGACACCAGTGGGCCTCGCGAAAAGGACGTGCAGCCTCATCAGGGGCATCGCCAACCCTGGGAGCTTAGTGCTCTTTAAGAATAGATCATGCTTCAAGGTAAACAACCACTAGCTTTTGATGCCTTAGACCAAAGCTATTGCAGCTGAATGTGTCGTGTACATGACAAATGAGCTTGTTATTTTCACATTCACATTAGCTGCTCGCTGCAGATCTGAAAGAGGGGCCGACAAAGAATATTGGTGTAAATGCAGTCATCTTTAGCCTTTTGACAGCTTAAATCATTATACCTGGCTGCCCACTTTTAGTTGCTCCATATAATTCTACCTGGCCTTCTACTTGCCAAACTAATATGGAGAACGGTTAATTTCACTAATAATCTCCCTCTGCCCACCAATATTACAAATATGTTTGGAAATTGGTTAAACGGTGTTGACAAACAATCAAAGGTTTTAATTCGCATTGGCGTATCAGTCTTATGTTGGTCAATATGGAGATGCCGCAATGATATAATTTTTAACAACAGGAAAAATTTCAATTTTTTACAGGTGATCTTCTCCCTGGTGCATTGGATCCAACTCTGGGCACTCCTTTCGCCGCAAGAGCAACGGGATGTCATGGCTTCTGGATGCACACGGCTCCAGATGGTCACTCAGAATATCTTGTGACGGGCTGACTGGCAGCATATTAGTCGACTAGAGGGTGCTTAGTCACTTTGTGTTGTTTTCCTTTTTTCGCTGGTTGATTTTTGTATCAACTTTAAGCGAACCTTGAGATGTAATAAGTACTTCTGAACAAAATATGATGGGTTTTAATAAAAAGCTGTGTGCATCATCACGATGCAGAAGCCGGGTTTATCCCTTTTCAAAAAAAAAAAAACTTGCCAAAAATTTAGGGGATATTGTCAACTAAATTAGGATGACTACTTTACTATTTTGTTGATGTATATAGGCATGATCATTTATTGGATTGAGTATGTGTAAACTCCGCGACAAAGAAAAACAAAAACGGGTACGGCAAAGCGCGCTAGATCCTTCTAGTATATGCCTAATTGCCGGCTATGAGCTACGCTTCAGACAGAAGAACCACATGAAGCAATCACATGTTTTGCTTCTCCTATACAAGAAGTTGGCTTGGCTCCAAGGGTGATTTGTGCATGACAGCATGAGAATAGGGCGTGAACGCACTAGTGGAAAACAGGTCTAATGTCGCGGGTCGTATGACCCTTTTGTCGCGGGCGGCCAGCCGCGACAAAGGAGGCGCGACAAAAGGTCCCCCTTTTGTCGCGGGTCGCTTACGAACCGCGACATAAGGTCCACCACGTGGCAGCCGCGGGGCTCGCAGGGGACAGGCCCTTTTGTCGCTGGCGGTATTACCACCCGCAACAAAAGACCCTCTATGTGGCGGGCGCACAACGCTGCTGCTTTAGGGTTTGAGAGGTGCAGCACCCCCCCCCCCCGCCACCGACCGCATGTTATTTCATTTTTTCATTCGAAAATAAAAGTTGGATATATTTGTACGCTACTAGAAGTGGTACACGTTCATTCATTATATATATATAGATCGATCAAACAAATATTGGAAGAAAAAGTCGATTCCCCTTACATATATATATATACATTTAGCTCACGATCGACAAGCGGTACCAACGACCGTCTATTTGGAGGTAGAGCATCTATTTGGACTAAACAAGCCTTTGTTGTTTAGTACTTCTCTAACCAAAAGTCCCGCCAATTCCTCCGCAATTCCTAGTAGGTGTTCCTTTGGTTGGAGTCTGTCCCGCATGTAGTCGACCTATATACGAAAATGAGATGATCATGACTATATCAATCTTGATAACGAAATATTGACGATAATAAATAAAGTTGTGAGTGTTATTGCTTACGTTGAATTTATTTTTGTTCTGCTTCTCAGTGGTTAACATGCGAATGGACTCGCAAACGTAGTATCCACATAGATTCGTCCCTTGTGGCTGCCGAGGGCACGGTACAGGAGTAAATGTTAGCTTCTCCGCCTGGGTACCATCCTGACGATGTCTCTTGAAAGCGGTCCAAGCCCTGCCAGGCAAAAGAATGATTGAATGAGTGGATAATTAATTGATATCTCACGAAAGATATAGCGCGGCGATGAAGGAAATTACACTTGGAGCAACTTCTGCAAGTCGCTGAACCCGTCCACGCCTCTACTCAGTGGGTCTCTTACTTCAACTATTCCCTTATCAGGTTGAATGTCTAGTAGAATCCAGTGGAAGCTGCACATGTTATGTATATACGTCAGGAATTACACTTAACATCGAGTAAGAAAAATTGGATGTGCATAAAAGATCATTAAGACTCTCACTCGTAGTTGTAAGGAAACAATATTGAATCACGTAAATATTGCTCCCCCAAAAACCTTAGTAGGTTTCCCCCGTATCTTCGCGGTTATGCTTTACCGTTTGAACATGTATTTTATCCGGGTCAATAAACTCAATATTGATAATATTATTACTTTTGCATTCACCGATCTTCGTCTGCATAATAGAGAACACATAAGATATAATGAGTATATGCAATGAGAACGAACATGAACTGAATGAAAATGAACTTATATGTAGTTAACAACTTACAAGCAATAGCAACTCATGAGAGATTTGTCGAGGGCTTCTAAATTGAATAACTGCCAGAGTTCATTCATCTCAATATGGATCTCCTCCTTTCGGTAGTAATATTCCCATGGTATAGTCGCCACAATGTACATTATGTTCTCCTTGCATGCATCAAGGTACCACTGATGCAAATTCCGCATGTGTGTTGGCAGTTTATGCAGCTGCTCTGTGCTGACCAAGTTGGCCCCGTAGACAAATTTAGGAGCTATATCAGCAGTGGGTAGTGCAACATCTGCTGCATACATCAATTCCTCCACGGTAACGTCACAGTGCAGCCGCTAGCTTTGCAGCCTTCTTCCATATCGAAACCACCCTGTTCCTGGTACAGCTTGGGAACATTAAACACTTTGAGTGCTGGAATCGATTGTTTGGGCTGATCTCCGAGGAGGGGAACTTCCTTTCTCTTTTTGCCTTTTGTCGTTTGCTTGGCCTTGAGGGGTGCAGTTGTTGAACTTGACTTCTTCTCGGCTGCACTTCTAGCTGATGATTTGCTCGTGGTAGCAATATCCTTTGTGTTTCGCAACAGCGGCCGCATTTTCCTCGACAGTAAGATCCCAAGGACGGGGGGGAGGAACCTTTGGTACTTTTGGGAGGGGCGACATCTTGCGGATAGGACTCTTGAAACGCTTCCGGTAGGGTGCATTTCGAGTCTTAGTGGGCGGAGGCGGCGGCGCTGGAGATGGAGATGGACTACAGATGTCGTGGTCGACGTCGTACCCATGGGGTGATGGTGGCGACATGTGATGAGTAGGAGGAGGTGATGGTGGCCTGCGATCATCTGGAGGAGGTGATGGTGACCTGCTCGGACGACCGGGTACTAGGGGCTACCCAGCCCGGCAGCCCGATGTTCTTCTTTTCCCGGAGAATGATTTCTCCCAACGACCTCTCCGAGTGTAAGCCCCCCATCACCTCCAGGGATTTCGAGCTCCAATGTCTCCCACGACGGTACAACCGAATCCACCCCGACACGAGCATAGCCAGCTGGAATCTCATTGCCATGCCATGTTGCCGGCTCACCTTCGAGTCCAAATGCGGGTAAGACATAGCCGACCGCCACCTTAACCGTACATGTTCCCGAACACCACATGGAGATCACAAGGTGTTTGCTCCTTGATTCCATCCACGGGGTCGCCAGGACCGCCATCTATCATCCGTGTAGGAGGGGCCTCCGAGTCGGCCACGCTGTCTGTCTCGTCGCCGAGATATGCCGGCGGTATTATCCGGCTGGCGCTGTCCTTTTAGTTCATTTATCTCCCACTGCTGCTGCTGAATCTCCCGCTGCTGCTGGTCAAGTTGGCGTTGGAACTCGGCCATCCGGTCATTCTGCACCTCCAGCTCGCGTTGTTTAGCTCTCGCTTGGCTTCTATAAGTCTCCGCGTCGGCCGGAAACCCAAGCAACCACGGAACACTAGGGCCGAAGCCTCTTGTTCGTCCTCCCTTCTCAGGATTACCGAGGACAAGCGTCAGCAAGTCTTTCTCTCTATCGGGAGCAAACTTTAGTTTTCCCGCCTTTATATCTGTCGTCACGGTAATCCATTTTTCCCTGGGTACCCTAACCCTGCTGTCACTTTCAACAATGTTCCCTGTCTTCATGTCATACTCACAGCCATGCGCGAGGAACCAATTTCGAGCCCTAATGTCCCATCCTTCTCGCGTGGGTTCTGGAGTGATCCCATTCCGCTCCATCTCAGCCTCTTGTGCATCCCACTTAGGCATGGCTACTTCGTAGCCCCTCGCCCCGTATGATGGTGATATTTCTTTTTGCTTGCATTCTTCTTGTTTTTCTTGGACAGGTTCACAGACCTCCTCCGATTCTTTGTACTTCACAAATTCTTCCCAATTATGCTCCTGCTTCGCTAGGTAGTTTTCGAATACTGGAGGCTTCTTCTCGGCCTTATAAGCTTTCCATAACCGGTTCTTATACGCTAGGAAAAGTTCCCCCATCTTCTTAAGAGCCCATTTCTTCACTAGCGCCCTCTGCTTGGCATTCTCAGAGTCCGATCCCAAATTTGGCAAAGTGAAATGTGACATGAGGTCGTCAAAAATGTGTTCTTGTACCTATCGGCAACCTGATCTTCGGACACATTCTTGGTCTTGTTCCATTCTCTAACAGTGATCGGGATATGATCTCTAACCACAACTCCGCACTGATTCTTAAATGTCACTCGACACTCGCGGGTGCCACAGAGTTGGCCTTCCGGTGATATAGCTTCAATGTTGAAGTGGTCTTTTTGCCCGAGTCTCTTTGCCGGGCCTCGTTTCTCCAACTTATCTTCGGAGGCCTAAGAGAATAAAAATCAGTTAATTTATATACATATGTACATATAGAATTCCATTAATGCCTCAACTGATCGTATACCTCGTCATTACCGGAGCCGTCGGCTTCTCCATCACCGGAGCCGTCGGCTTCTCCATCACCGGAGCCGCCGGCTTCTCCATGATCACCGGAGCCGTCGGCTTCTCCATCACCGGAGCCGCCGGCTTCTCCATCACCATCGCGGATTATGTTCTCGAAAATGTCTTCCTGTTCCAAGTCTCGTTCGAATGGATCCATTGTTTCTGCAAAAAATTAAATCGATAAGTACATGTTCTAACCCTAACCCTAATCAAACACTAAGCAAACCCTAACCCTAGCTAACCGAACACTAACCTAACCCTAACACTAATCGGCGTCGGTTGTTCGCGAGAGGGAGAGGGCCGGTGTCGGTGTCGGTTGTTCGCGAGAGGGAGAGAAGATGGGAGTTGCGGCGTCGGTGGTTTTCGCGAGAGGGAGAGAGAGGTTTTTGCGAGAGGGAGAGGGCCGGTGTCGGCGTCGGTTGTTCGTGACAGGGAGAGAAGATGGGTGTTGGCGAGTGTTGTTCGCGAGAGGGAGAGGGGTGTTGGCGAGTGTTTGCGTCGGTTGTTCGCGAGAGGGAGAGGGGTGTCGGCGAGTGTTCGCGAGATGGAGAGGGGTGTCGGCGAGTGTTGTTCGCGAGAGGGAGAGGGGTGTCGGCGAGTGTTTGCGTCGGTTGTTCGCGAGAGGGAGAGGGGTGTCGGCTAGTGTTCGCGAGATGGAGAGGGGTGTCGGCGAGTGTTGTTCGCGAGAGGGAGAGCGGTGTTGGCGAGTGTTGTTCGCGAGAGTGTTTGCGTCGGTTGTTTACAAGCTAACTAATATAAAATTTAAATTAATACAAAATTTAATCTAACTAACTACAAGATTGAATTAATACAAAATTTAAACTAAGTAACTACGAAATTTGAATTAACTATCTACAAAAATTTAAACTAACTAACTAATACTAAATTTAATCTAAATACTAATACTAATACTAACTAACTAATACTAATTAAAACTAAATACTAATACTAACTAAACTAACTATCTTAATTAAAAAACTTAATGAAAAAACTTAACGAAAAAAAAGGCCGGGGCATGGCCGGCCGGCACCGGCGGCCGCGCGGGGCGGCGGAGGGTGGCGGCTACCTGCAGATCGAGGGTGGCGCAGAGGGAGCGGCGGCGGCCGGGGGTGCCCCAGAGGAGGCGGCGGCCGGAGGTGGCGCGCGCGCGAGATCTCGTCGGAGGTGGCGCGCAGAGGGCGCGGCCGGCGCGCGCAGAGGCGGCGCAGAGTGGCGGAGGCGGCGCAGAGGGCGGGGGCGGCGAAGAGGCGGCTCAGAAGTGGCAGGGGCGGCGGCCGGAGGCGAGGAAGATGGCCGGCGGCGGCGGCGGTGAAATTGGGCAGCCTGGCGGTGCAAATTTTGCTAAGGATTGGCCTCCGGGTGTCGCGGGTGGGGGCTCAGCCCGCGGCGGTAGGTATTTATACCTTACCCCTTTTATCGCGGGTGGTGGCACGACCCGCGACAAAAGGCCTTTTATCGCGGGTCGTGCCACCACCCGCGATAAAAGGGGTCCTTTATCGCGGGCCGTGGCTCGACCCGCGACAAAGTGGGTAGGAGCTGATCCGTGGCACAGCCCATCCAACGGCTCGGCCGTTTGAATCCAACGGCCTAGAGCCGTTGGATGAGCTGTGCCACGGATCAGCTCATCTCACCCTCTTCACCCCTTTTCTTTTTTCTATTTTAAATTAATAAAACTATTATTTCAATAACTTTTGAATGGTAACTCAAATACAAATGTTTTATATATGAATATTGATCAGAAAAAGCTAATGAACATGAATATGACATCCATATACCTATTCCACGTGCCTCTATGCACCACCGCCGTGCCACACGTGTCGCGTCCTGTCGATGCCGTCGTGCGACGTGTCGCCACCGCTTCCACGTGCCTCGCCCCGCCGACGCCGGCGTGCGACGTGTAGCCACCGCTTACACGTGCCATGCCCCGCGTGCGCTATATAGAGCGACGAGTGCGGGCGCAACCACACGTCGCCACCGCCTCCGCTCATTCATCTCCGGGATGCCTCCATGTCGTCGAGGGGCGTCCGGTTTCCGTGGCGTTCGAGTGCGTCCGAGCGGTAGGTTCACCGCCGAGATACGCGCCGGTGGCTTCCGCCTCACCCTCGGCACGTACAACACGCCGGAGCTGGCGGCGCGCGCTTACGACGCGGCGGCGTGGCGCTTTCGGCGGCCAGGGAACGACATGAACTTCCCGGATGTTGAATCGCTAGAGGAGGCGGAGTTCCTCGCGCCACCGCCGTGCCTCGTCGACAACGAGGACCGTCGCCGGCACCGCCAGGTGCAGCGCAGGATCGCCATCGCCGAGTGCGACGAGCAGTTGATGCGCCAGTGGAGGGCGCAGTTCCCCAACGATGTCGACAACACCGACGCGTTCTTTGCTAACCTTAGGGCACAACGCAGGTCCAACAGCGCCACCGTCGGGCCGTCGCCGCCTTCGAGCTCGAGAACCCGAATACAACTTGGACCGAAAACGACCCTCGGTGGGATGACATTTGGATGGAGACAACCTCCGACGACGAGTAGAGACTAGACTAGTAATTTATCTATTTTATTGTAATTTCAATAAAGTCGTTGTCGGTTCTATTAGTTTAAATTTAGTTTATAAAGTCATTGTCGGTTGTTTTTGTTCAATAAAGTGGTTGACACGAAATTTATTACGATTGAACTGAAATTAAAGTACAGAGCTCAACTGAAAAATAAGATACATGGCCGGATTCGAATGTTGGAGCCATTCAATCATAGTCGTGCCTAGCCCTTTAATAGTCGCCACTGTAGTCATCATAGTCGCCGACGTCATCGTCGCTAGCATCGGGGTCGCGGTTGTCGAACCTCGGCGGATGACCACGCGTGGGCTGGGATTGAGGGTAGCGCAGGCGGGGGCCACGATAGGCCATGACGCTCTGGAGAGTCCGGCCGCGCCACCACATCCGACGGCCGGCCTCGTTGAAGTTCGAAGGAGGCGGGCCGTCCTCCTCGTACTCGGCAACCGCCCTCTCACGCCGATTGATGAAGAAGCTGTCCCAAGTCGGGCTGTAGTCGGGATGCCACCGGGGATTCCTCCGCCTGCTCGGGCGTGAGCTCGAAATAGTAGTGGTTCGTGATGGCCATCTCGCGTGGCACACCTACAGGGATAGGAGGGACCGGTACGCCTCCGACGCTCAGCAACCAACCGGTCGGGACGCGGTAGCCGGCGGGCAGGGGTAGTTCGAGGCGCAAAGCGCCTCCGCCTCCCGGGTGTTAGACATACGATGGAAGCCATGGGAGAGAGTGATGAGGTTTGCAGATATGAGTCCAAGCCTACATATATATAGTGGGAAAATGGCGGGAATGCGGGAAGAAAATAGGCGGGAACGAAGTGGCGCGCGAAACTTTCATCCCGGTGGAGGCTCAAACCGGGACAAAAGACCTGGGGAGGCTTATCTAGGAGGGCCTTATCTGGGGGGATGATGTGCGGGTAACCTTTTGTCACGGTTGGTGGCTGCAACCGGGACTAAAGCTATCGGAAGGATAAGGATGTGTCGGTAACCTTTTGTCACGGTTGGTGGCTGCAACCGGGACTAAAGCTGTCGGCAGGATAAGGGCGCGTGGGTGGACGCACTGCTCGATGAGATAAAGCATGTAGCGCACGACGCCCTGTCGAAGGAACAAGACAAAGTAGAAGCGGTGCCGTGCCTATAAAAGGAGCATCGATACGCCTTGCCAAGCGGATCAACAAGCCAAGCACGCTTTCATTCCCATGGATGAAGGAAAGGGTTGGGAAATCCCCGTGGCGCAGCTTCTCGAAGATGTCGTTGGTGCACACGCCCTACGGCATCTTCGGAAGCTGCTCCTCGGAAAAATTTCCCTGCAAGCCCGTGAAAGACTCCGTCTCCTCTAACAGTGTTGGGGAAAGGGTTCTTATTATTACATAAATGTAGAGATTGTCTTGGGAACTATATATGAAGAATACATTATTACATCGCCATCTAGTGTTGTGATCTTCTACGCCGTAGCCATGGAGAATCTTCATCATTTAGTAAGATGCTTGGGTCAATTTTCACCGTGAAGGGCGGAATTTCTTTAAACTTATTATAATCTTCTGACATGTCTGTCTTGTCATCCACTCCCATGATGTTTCTTTTCCTCGAAAGAACTATGTGGCGCTTTGGCTCCTCGGTTGATGTATTCTTTTGTTGATTTCTTTTTCTTGATTTGCTAGACATGTCCTTCACGTAGAAAACTTGAGCCACCTCGCTGGCTAGGACAAATGGCTCGTCCGTGTACGCAAGATTGTTGGGATCCACTGTTATCATACCGTACTTATCGTCAATATGTATACCGCTGAGCTTCACCCATTTGCACCGAAACAAAGGGACCTTAAAAGTGGGACCATAGTCAAGTTCCCATATCTCCTCTATGTATCCATAATATGTGGTGGTCTGCCCATTCTCGTCTTTTGCATCGAAGCGGACACCGCTGTTTTGGTTGGTGCTCTTTTTATCTTGGTCGATCGTGTAAAATGTATTCCCATTTATCTCGTACCCTTGGAATGTACATATGTTTCAAGATGGTAACATGGCCAACAAGTACAGCTGCTCCACAACAGATGGGTCATTAATGAGATGTCTTTGCAACCAACTGCCGAAGGTATTCATGTGTTGACGTGTAATCAAGGACTCGGGCTGGCCCGGTTTATTTCTCGTAAAGCATTCTTATGTTTCTCGATGTACGGAGCCACCAAGATGGAATTGTATAGAACTGTGTAGTGTGCTTGATTGAAAGAAATCTTGTCCCTGCTGACAAGGTATTCACTTGTCAATGCCTACGGATTGTAGACTAGGGTTTAGTTGGATGTAGAGGGCAAGTAGATCTCGAAGGTTTCAGCCGAAAAGTACTCGACGAATATGAAAACTAGGGTTTGTAAACAATGATTCGATGATCTCTGCGTCCCTCGACTCCCCCTTATATAGGAGGCGGAGCCGAGGGATTCGTGCTGTACAAGTTACAAAGTCCGGGAAGGTTTCAAACTCATCCCGTAAGATTACAAATAAGACTTTCTATTACAACTCTAGCTTTCCTTAATAATATCTTGGGCTTCCGAATCTTCTTATTCTTCGGGTAATGGGCCTTCAGTAAACCGCGGGTACTATCTTCGGCAGGCCCATTTGGGATGCCTATGTCAGTAGCCCCCGAGATTTTGCTTGAATCGTAGAGTCAGGGAAAATCTCCACTGTTTATTTTTACTCGACAACTTAAACTTTTCTATATTTCTTCATATAAATTTCTATATTGTACAGGGATAATGGTAATTGGGGCTAGTTCATCTGACGGATCAGGTACTAGTTAACTGCTCTAGTGGCAATCCGCAAAAACCTACTTCAAAATCACGTCCCTGGACATGATTTCGGGATACTCGGTGTAAACTTCGACGAGTGCCGCTTAAGGTCTTACCATTCTGTCGAGTACCAGTCATATTTATCCGGTACCTAACGCGTCCGTTAGGATTTTTATTCGTATCTGTTGATACGGATAAAAGTAGCAAACCGACGTCAGAGACAGCGCCACGCCTCACAGAATAGATCTGGGGTCTTACCTTCGCAAAGTTTTGCGGCATTCAGAAATTGATCGCAACTTCGGCGTTCTGAGAATATATTGTCGAGTGCTTATTCGGCTGATGGAATGGCACATTTTATCGAGTCAAAGATGACTTATATTGCTCTCCCGATGGGAGTATATGCAGAGTTATTTATAACTCGAAATATACTCTTTTGCTTTTCTATCTTTCTTCTTTTCATCCTATCTTTCTCTCTCTCTTTTTTTTTATAATTTCATCGGGCACGCGAACAGCGTTCCCGATGGGAGTAGCCCCCGAGGCTACAGCCAAGAACTTGTGCTTGGTTGTAGGCTCCACACTTTATGCCGCTATATTTTTTCCTCTCCCGAAGTTTTATAATTTCTCGGGTGCGCGAACAGCGCTCCCGATGGGAGTAGCCCCCGAGGCTATGAACAAATACTTGTATTTGATCATAGGCTCACGCCATTTCTATTTTGTCTTTCTTGATCTTTTCATTTTTCCAAAGTAGCCCCCGAGCATTTGACCAAAAACTTGTATTTGATCAAAGGCTCTCCAATTTTTTTTGTATGTCGCCTTTTGATGCAGCTATTGAGTCGAATTTTTCCTTCTGCCAAGGTGACGTTATTGCTGACGATAGCCACGATTGTAAGTCCAAAAATCGCGAGAAGTTTTTCTCCCGCTGCCTTGTGGGCCCAATTGATCCACTATCTTGACACGTCGTGCAAGTGGGGGACACACATCCTCCGCTTTTTCTGGCGCACGCACCGTAACTTCCCCAACGTTGAATTACTTTTTTACCCTTGTTGCCACGTGGCTATCATCTTCCACACATTTTCCTTATCCAACGGTTCGTCGTTTCACCGCACCCCTATATAAGATTATCTTCTTCCTCCTTGAGCACTTCCGCTCGCGCCGTCCTCCTTCTCTCATCTGCAAATTTCCTTCTGTGATCCACAACCCCTTGAGCTCCTCGCCTCCAAACTGCAAACCCTGCGCCATTGTTGATGCCACCGCGTCGATTGACAAGGCACAGCACGCCGGAATCCTCCATGGCCGCTACGGATCTTGGGGCGGCGGAGTGGGAAAGATCGAAAATTTCCACTCAAGATATCAACATGCGGAAGAAGCTGGAGATCAGCAAGAAACCCAAGGCATTGTGCTTCCCCAGTGAGGAGAGCTACCCAACCCCTCCAATGGGGTACCGGGTAAGTTTTGTCGATCATCTCATCCGTGGTCTGTCCGCCCCCATTCATCCTTTTCTCCGTGGACTGCTTTTTATCTACGGTCTGCAACTCCACCACCTCACGCCAAACTCCATTCTTCACATCTCAATTTTCATCACTCTTTGCGAGGCCTTCCTTGGCGTCCAGCCTAACTGGGCGCTATGGAAGCGCATTTTCTTCTCGCCGCCGTAATGGCTCTCCCAATGTCGCCTATAATATAGGCGGCGTTGTTATTTCTGTTCGCCCCACAGCTCAATTACTTCGACGTCAAACTCCCTGACTCTGTTCAAGGGTGGCGCAAGAAGTGGTTGTACATTCAAGAGGAAAACCATGGATGTGCTGAAGACAACATCCCTCCGTTTGATGGTGCCGAGAAAATCCTTCGTCGCCGTTCTTGGGAAGCAGAAGCTACCGAAGAAGAAAAAGCTTCGACAGAGGCCTTGATGACTCGCATCCATGAGTTGCAAAATACTCGTGGCGAAGAATTGTCATGTATCCAAATCACAGCGTATTTTCTTAGAATCGAGTGCAGCCTCTTCGTGCTCGCAAAAATCCTCTCTGGAAGTATGCTGGCGACGAGGATGCAGATCGGTTGTCGGTGGATTTGGAGGTCAAGGATTTAGAAAAACTTGTCCGAAAAATCTCCTCTCTCAGCAAAAAAGATTCTGTCCCTTCTTCTTGTCATGTAAAACCGTACAGCGCCGACAATGCGCTTCCCAAGGTAAATTTTGTTGATTGATTTGTTATTGTGTTGCTATCTTTTATATCTCCGTTGTTGACATCTTCCCTTGTTTTTATATAGAATCATCCAAATCTTGTCTCGCTTCCTCCCCTTCCTGAGGGTGGAGATGTCGAAGAAAGGGCCATTGTCACTGACGACAACCAAGATGCCCCCCCTTTTGCGAATGAGCCAGCAGATTCTCGAAAATCTGCGGGATCTATTGAAAAGGAGGCTGCCTCTGAAGGTACTGCATCGGCACAATCTCCTCCTCCTGCTGTTTCTCCAAAGAACAAAAGGAAAAGGAGTGATGTTGAAGATTCCGGTACCTCCAAAGCCGAAGAAGCTGCTCCTTCACATCAGAAGGCAGCTTATGATCCATACCTTGAGAGCCTCATCAGTTCGTGAGTTCCCTCTCTTTCTTTTTATTTTTATACTCGAAGAAATTTGTCTGTCTTGATTTTTATGCTGCCACTCTTTTACCACAGTGATGATGAGGAAGAAACACCAACTTTGGATGTGGCTGCTCGAACGAGTACGTCACATACTTTAGTTGTTTCGGAGCCGCCAGTTGAAGGAGAAGAATCCTCGCCTCCTCAACAAAACGTCGGCGCTTCTACTCCTCCTTCAAGCTCCCTTGTCCCTTCACCAAAAAGGGCAAGGACTGAAACAATCCCGGAGCCTTCTCTCCAATTGAGTAGCTCCTCTAACCCTCTCTTGGATGATGTAAGTTCTTAATATTCTTGTCACTGTCTGAACTTCCCGTGTTTGCTTTTGTGTGCCATTATATCCTTCTCATACCGACATTTTCTTTTTTTGCCCCCCCCTTTTTTTTAACAGCCTATGATCAAAGAGCTTATCCGTATCGGTGCCCAATTCATTGGGTACCGTGAATATGCCAGCCAAACTGAAGGTGATGCCTTGCTGCTTCTTTTTTGCCGCTGCTCTCTTACTCCTTTGTTGTCGATATTTTTAACTAAATTTAACTTTCTTGGCAGAAAAACTGGCGGCGGCCAACGAGCGTGCCAATACGCTTGCTCAAAAATTAGAGCGAAGTGAAGAGGCTTGTAAGAAAGCCGAATCAGATGCTGTTCAAGCTAGAGCAGAGGCTGACAAGGCCAAGACTGATGCTGCTGGTGTCGAAGATCTTAGGAAAAGACTTCACGATGCAGAAACTTCGCTGAGCGAGCATATAGCTGCACAATCTGCTCGCGAGGAAGCCGTCCTTAAGCGCATAAGGACGCAAAATCGTCGCTTTGTCAGTAAGTATTTGAACCACTTCATATCCTTTGGACTTTCTTTTTCTTCGATCATTTGTTGCTCAATAAGTTTTTATCTTGGCAGATAGAACGGCTCAAGAATTTGAACTTGAAGATCCCGACAATGATCCTCTTCTTGATGCCGTTTCATTCCTTGAATTTCATGGAACAGAAGCACGCGATGGCATTGATCAAGCTAAAGCAGGTCTTGTCGCGACTCTTCCCATACTTCTTCCCGAAGAAAGAGGAACCTGCAACTTTCCTTACTCTGGCTAAGTGCTTTAATCCACCAGAAGATCTTGGGCTGAAGATGCGCCAGGAAAATATGAAGGTCGCTGTTGAAAATACTGTTGCCTTGGTTGCTGATAGTCAGCAAACTATCGACTGGGCGAAAGTAGGCGACACGGAGCAGATAGAACAACGAAAATGGCGATCGCTGATCAAGGCAGCGAAGCCCAACACGAAGAAAATCCTGTCCTATCTCGGGATCAAGCCATCTTCGACTCCTAGCTCATCAAAGCCGGAGGTCTAGTTGAATGCCCCTTTGCTTTTTCCTTTTTTAGCTTATTTCCTTCTTTTGGCACTGTTGCCATGGTGTTCTTTGCGATGACTGCTTTAGTAGGTCTCTAGAGGTCCTTCTTTTGTAATAGACATGTATATATTATGGGAATGAATGGAAATCTATCTTTGCTCAATGATTGATGTCGAAATATCTCTCTTTTTCCAGTTAAATTTTGACAACTATACGTCAACTCCTGGTCCCTCCGAGGTTTTTCCTTTGCCTCCTTCAAAGAAAACCCCTGGCGCTGTTAATTTTGTCGACACTTCTGCAAGTAATACTTCGGCAGAAAATTTGAAAGAACTTCGACAACAACTCCAGTCCGTGAAGAAGCAATCACTTATGCTTATGGAACAGTCTCGGAAATCCTCCGAGAGGGAAAAAGTAGCACTCCAACACGCGCAAGATGCTGTAATCGAGAAGGATGCCGCCATTGCTGAAGCTGTTGCGGCTATGTCTCGAGAAAATTTCATGCTTCAACTGCTAACAGATGCTAGCCTGGATATGGCAGGTGTGCTTCGGTATCTTTGTCCCACTTTATCTTTCTTTTTTCCTTGTCTTCTTGTTGCTCGCTAAGTTTTTCAAAATAGGTCCCTTTTTGAATGTTGCTACAGAAGATGAACGCGTTGAAGCTCGTTCCAATGCTCTTCTGAGGCTTGCACGTGATCATGGTTCAGATTTTTGGGGCACACCTGAACGGACTCGCCAAATCGTCAGATTTCAAGATCGTGCGCTGCAGGTCTGCGATTTTCTCGACTTTTGTACGAGGACCTTGTCTTTAGTTTACGGGACCATGTTTCCACGTAATAAGATGCCAGAGACGCTTCCCTCTTTGATGGAACAATTTCAAGATGCTCCTCGAATCCACGGGTTTGTGCGAGCCCAATTAGCTGCTGGCGCAAGGTTTGCCATGATCATGATAAAAATCGGCTGCCCGAAATTAGATATGAGTCAAATTGTTCTGAAGTGTCTGGCGAAAATGGCGAAGAGGAAAAGGAACTTCGGCAGATATGATGACATTGTGACTCCTGTTGCCGAAGATATGATGGATGAACTTCTTCGACTGGATGCTGAATTCTTCGTGAAAGGCAGTTATGCGGAGCATAGCACTCGCGCTATAAATAATGAACGGCTGACGATAGATAATATATTGGGTAGCTCTTGAAGTTTTGTTGCTCCAAGGATTGTATCTTGTGTGCAGGAAACATAATCTATATTGTAAAGTTACTATATTTCTGTTATTCAATGCCAAGCCCCCGGGCGTTGTGATGGCAATATTTTTCTCTTTTTGCGATGCGAGGTTTGTCCCAAGGCAAGATAAATTATATTTGTACACCATTTTTGCGGGTGCGAACCCTGAGCTTTTCTGTTGATTGCTATTTTGCGACGTATTTTTATTTGGCGAGGTACTTTATACCAAAGCGAGATATATATATTGTATCTTCTGGGTGAGAGCCCCCTGAGCCTGTCGAAAAGATATATAATTCCACTATCTTTATTATATTGCAGCACCGCGAGCCCGCCTCATTAAAAACCTTTCCGGCCCCACTCGGTGCCCCGAAAAGGAAAAGAGTGCGTCTGAAAACTCGCGGGCGTTTCGAGTACATTGTATTTTTACGAGAGGAGGACTATATTTCGACTCTAGGCGTAGAACCGCCCGAGCTGCGCCACATTCCGTGGGTTTTTCTCGGGAGCCCCTGTCTTCTTGTCCTTGATCCTGTACGCTCCTCCGTCGATGACTTCTGTGATGATGTAAGGTCCCAACCATGGCGACTCGAGTTTTTCAGTACGCTCTTGATTGAGTCGCAAAACTAGGTCTCCGACTTGGAAGGACCTTGGTCGCAAACGTCGACTGTGGTAATTTTTCAGATCCTGCTGATATTTAGTTACCCTTGTCAATACTTCGTCCCGAGCTTCTTCAAGTGCGTCGACGTCGTCTTCCAATGCTTTCCTGGAAACTTCTTCGTTGTACTGTGTGACTCTGGGGGAATCGTGCTCTATTTCTATCGGCAGTACTGCCTCTGCTCCATGGACCAGGAAGAACGGGGTCTCCTGTGTTGCTGTATTTGGTGTGTTTCGGATCCTCCATAACACACTTGGTAATTCTTCTGGCCAGGTATGTCGAGCTTTTTCCAGTGGCCCTAACAAGCGTTTCTTGATGCCATTGCAGATGATACCATTGGCTTTCTCGACTTGACCATTGGTTTGAGGATGTGCAACTGATGCGAAGTGCAATTTGATGCCTACCTCTACATAGTACGCCTTGAACTCCTTCGATGTAAAGTTGCTGCCGTTGTCTGTGACGATGCTGTGAGGTACTCCAAACCGAAAAACAATGCTCTTCACGAACTTTATTGCTGATGCTGCATCTGGTGAATTTATCGGCTTTGCTTCTATCCACTTGGTGAATTTGTCGACAGCCACCAACAGGTACTCATATCCTCCTGGCGAAGCTTTGTGCAATTTTCCCACCATATCGAGTCCCCATAGGGCGAAGAGCCACGACAATGGTATTGGCATTAGCTCTGCCGCCGGAGAGTGCGGTTTTGCGGCAAATCTCTGGCACGCGTCGCAAGTTCGTACTATCTCTTTTGCGTCCTCGATTGCTGTCAACCAGTAGAATCCTGCCCGAAAGACCTTGGCTGCAATAGCCCGACTGCTTGCGTGGTGACCACATATTCCTTCATGTACATCCTTTAGGAGTATTCTTCCTTCTTCGGGTGTGACACACCTTTGCAAGACGCCCGAAATACCGCGCTTATATAACTCCCCTTTGACCACCGTGAAAGCTTTGGAACGTCGAATAACTCGCCTTGCCGCAACCGGGATCGTCGGGTATTTCCTTCCTGAGGATATACGATATGTACGCTTGCATCCAAGGGACTTCTACCATCATCACAAGTTCTTGATCCTCTTCGTCCTCCACGGTTTCTTTGAGAGACGCCGAAGTGTTTTCTTCTTTTGCTTTTTTCTGCATCTTCTTCGGCTTCGTTGATCTCTCCGCTATTTCTTCCCAAAATACGCCTGGTGGGATTTCTAGGCACTGCGACCCGATGTTTGCAAGGACGTCGGCTTCATCGTTGCTCAATCTACTGATATGATTTACCTCGCATCCATCAAACAGCTTCTCAAGCTCATTGTACACCTCCTTGTATGCTATCATGCTATCATTGACTGCATCACATTGGTTCATAACTTGCTGAGTTACCAATTGTGAATCGCCGAAGATTTTTAGTCGAGTTGCGCCACAAGCTTTCGCCATCTTCATCCCGTGTATGAGGGCTTCATATTCCGCTTCATTGTTGGATGCGTTTGGGAACGTCATCCGTAGGACATATTTTAACTTGTCGCCTTCAGGTGATATAAGTATCACTCCTGCGCCAGCTCCTTCTACTCTCTTGGATCCGTCGAAGTTCATGGTCCAAGTTCTTGACAAATCTGGGGTCCCGTGTTTTGCGGCTCCATCCATTCTCGCGATGAAGTCCGGCAAAACTTGCGACTTGATTGCCTTTCTTTTTTCATACGTGATGTCCCGAGGGGAAAGTTCTATTCCCCAAAGGGAGACACGCCCTGTAGCTTCTGGATTGTTCAGTATATTTGAGAGAGGTGCTTCATTGACTACTATTATTGGGTGTGCCGAAAAATAGTGGCGCAACTTTCTTGCTGTTGTAATCACTCCATATGCTAGTTTCTGGTATCGCGGGTACCGCTGTTTGGAAGGCGATAAAACTTCACTAATGAAATATACCGGCCTTTGCACTCCATGGAGTTTTCCTTCTTCTTCTCTTTCGACAACTAGCACCGTGCTAACCACTTGGGGTGTGGCTGCGATGTACAATAGGAGAGGTTCCTTTTCCTTCGGCGCCACCAGGACTGGTGGTGTCGAGATTTTGCGTTTCAGATCCTCGAAAGCTCTATCGCCTTCTTCGTTCCACTGGAATTTCTCCCCTTGTTTTATCAAAGCGTAGAACGGTAGTGCTTTTTCTCCCAGCTTGGCGACGAATCTACTCAAAGCTGTGACTCGCCCAGTTAATTGATGTATTTCTTTTAACTTGGTTGGCTTCCTCATCGTTACGATGGCTTGTATTTTGTCGGGATTTGCTTCAATCCCTCTTGCTGAAACTAAGAACCCAAGAAGTTCTCCTGTTGGGACGCCAAAAGAGCATTTCGTCGGGTTTAGCTTGAGGCAGAATTTGTCGAGGTTGTCGAAGGTTTCCTTCAAGTCCTCAATTAATGTTGCCCCCTTTTTTGATGTGATGACGATGTCGTCAATGTATACTTGTACATTTTTCCCAATCTGTGTTGCCAAGCACTTCTGCATCATCCGTTGATATGTTGCTCCCGCGTTTTTCAACCCGAAGGGCATTGTTTTATAACAAAATACGCCATACGGTGTGATGAACACTGTTTTGGCTTTGTCGTCTTCTTTTAATCTGATCTGGTTATAACCAGAGTATGCGTCCAAAAAGGAAAGATGTTCACATCCTGCCGTGGAGTCGATAATCTGGTCGATCCATGGGAGGGGAAAGTGATCCTTTGGACAATGTTTATTGAGACACGTAAAGTCGACACACATGCGAAGGACTTTCGTGTTTTTCTTCGGCACCATCACTCGGGTTAGCTACCTGGGTGGCCTCAGTAGATATCTCTTTAATGAAACCAGCTTCTCTGAGTCGATCAATTTCTGACAACATGGCTTTGCGGTTTGGTTCCGAAAAACGCCGTAAAGGTTGCTTGATTGGTCTCGCAATAGGATCCAAGTTTAGGTGGTGCTCGGCAAGTTCCCTGGGTACTCCCGGCATGTCAGCTGGACACCATGCGAAGATTTTCCAGTGCTCACGGAGGAACTCGACGAGCGCGCTTTCCTATGCGAGGTCCATGTTTGTTGCGATGGACGTCGTTTTCTTCGGATCTGTCGGGTGAATTTGCACTTCCTTAGAATCTTTAGCTGTATTGAAAGTTGATTCCTTGTTGGGCCTCCCTACATCTGGCAGCACATCATAATCAGTCATGAGCCTTGACGCTGCGTATTCTGCCTGCATCCCGAAAGTTTCTGATAGTCGATGAAAATCTTTGTCGCATTTATCGGCTAGCGCGAAGCTTCCTTTGACTGTGATTGGTCCTTTAGGTTCAGGTAACCTCTAAAGTAAGTATGTGTAATGTGGTACCGCCATAAACCTGGCATATGCTGGTCGCCCCAACAAAGCATGATACTGCGACGGGAAATCCACAACTTCGAATTCCAACCTCTCTATCCTGTAGTTTTCTCGGGTCCCAAACTGAACGTCGAGATTGATCTTTCCCGTGGGTAACTTGGCTTCTCTGGTGTGATGCCGTGGAAACGTGTGTCGGTTGGTTTCAAATTTGCGAGGGAAATATTCATCTTCCTTAGCGTATCTGCGTACATAAGGTTTAGACTGCTGCCGCCATCTATGAATACTCGAGATACATCGAATCCCGCAATTACTGCTGGTAAGATCAGTGCTGACTGCCCTGGTCGAGGAACTTGCTGTGGATGATCAGCTATTGTGAAGCCAATATCTTGTCCTGACCAGTTAAGGTACTCGACTGTTGGTGGTGGCATTTTCTCTGCCATAAACACCTGTCGCGAGATTACTTTCTGAGCTCTATTGGATGGCCTGCCTTTCTGAATCATCGAGACCGCTCCGTTAGAGTTAGGATCGACGTAGGGCGGTGGAGCAGGTGCTGCCGCTATTCTGAGTTGATGTCGATTTTCATCTGTAATCGCGGGAGGAGGTGGTAAGTGAATCTCACTCCTGGGTCCTTGAGGATTTCTATGTGCTGCCTGAGCATTTGCATGTCCTGCCCATCTTAACATTGCCTGAAAATTTCGACAATCTTTTTGCAAATGTCCCGATTGTCTTTTTCCGTTGCTGTCGAGGAAAAAATGCATCTGACACGGCCCATTCATCATCTCTTCGGGGGACACGAAAGGCCTTTGGAACCTTGGCCCGCTGTTTTGGCTATTGTTTCGAGGTTCATCTCTATTGTCGCCTTGTTGCTCATTACTTCTCTGGTAATCATCTCTGTTGTTTCCTCCTGCGCTTGCTCGGAAACCAGCCGAGATTTGCCCTGGAGCATCGTAGCTCGAGTACTGCCGAGGAAATCGTCGCCTTGGTTGATAATTTCGACCGCGGTCTTCCTCTGGCGACATGTGCCGTTTGTTGTGGACAGCATCTTCTCCATCTGCCCATCTGTTTGCTATCTCCATTAAAGCTGATACTGTTCTTGGGTTTGTCCTCCCCAAGTCCTCTACGAAGTCTCCTCGTCGAACTCCTGCAACAAATGCATCTATCGCTCTTTCGTCAGATATATTTTCTGCCGAGTTTTTGATGATGTTCCACCTTTGAATGTACTTCCTCATTGATTCATCATGCTTTTGTCGACATGACCTCAACTCCTCTAGTGTCGCAGGTTTCTTGCAGGTTGACCGGAAATTCTTGATAAAAACGTCCTCGAAACTTTCCCAGCTGTCGATGGAACCTGGGGGAAGCTTTTTTATCCATGATCTGGCGGCTCCGCTCAGATGTATCTGGATGCTCTGCATAGCTGTCGCTCTGGTTCCGCCTATCAATTTCACTATCTCGAGGTAGTCCACAAGCCAATCCTCGGGGTCTTGCAGGCCATCGAATTTCTTGAAACTATCGGGTAGCTTGAATCCTGATGGGACTCGAGTTTTTCGAACTCTCCTCGTGAAGCATGGCAAACCACACATATCCTCGTCATTTAACTCTGGGGATTGCCGATGGTCCCTTCTGCTTTGTCGCGCTCTGTCGACCCTTGCTTGTGCTACCGTGTCCCTTGCTCCACTTGGCCCTTCGGGAGCTGTTGCTGTTGCTGCCGCAGGTCGTGGACTGTTTTGCCTTGCCGTTCCTTCGGGAGGTGTTGATATAAACGCCGTTCCCGTGGCTCCAACTCCTGCCATTGCCATGTTATATAATGCCTCCCTTGGATCTCCTGGGGGTGGCCTGGACGCTAAGATGAAAGCTTGTGTCGCCATGTATCCTGCTTCCGGTGTTTTTGGGATAATATTCCCTCTCGTGTCGATTGACATAAAGGACATGTCGAGGTTTTGGATTAGAGTCTCTCTTTCAGCTTCCGGTATATTTTGCAGCCGAGATCTTGCTCTCCTCCGAGTTTCTCTGTGGCTATCTCCCGAAGTTTCTGAGTGTCGACTTAATTCCGCTCGTCGCCTGCTTGATGCGGAAGCTGCCTCCCTTCTTCTGTTCAAAGCAGTCGTCTGTTTTTCCAGCTCTCTTCCAGCTCTAGCGAGTCTATATTGATAAGCTTGCAGTTCTTCGACTGTAGCAGTTGTCTCCATTGGTTCAGAGCCATCTAGAGCTTTCGCAGCTCTATCCCAGGCTGCTTGTGGAAGTTGAACTCTGACACGTGGTGTGGGCCCAACATATTTAGTGCCCAAACCTCTCCTTAGATCTGAGGGATCGACATAAGGATTTCCCAAATCGTCGAAAGCCTCTGATGTTTCCTCTTGTTCGCGACTTGCCTCTCCAATGGCATAAACTTGGTGATATTTTGGAGTTTTCACTTTGCTTGGTTCGGTGACACCATCATAGAGATTGGTGAAGACCTTCCCAATAGAGATTGATTTGTCGATGAAGCTGTCGACGCTGTCAGAGTCGCTGCTTATAAAGGAGTCCGCAGTCGACCCGAAGGATGTGTCGCTGAAGATCTTGACGAACTTTTCGCTTTCCTTGGTGTCGATGAAACATGGCGACGAAAACTCTTCATCACTTGTCGAAAAGTCAGAATCGATCGCTGAAAATTTCGACGAGATCGGAACTTCGAGGCGATAAGATCCTTCCTTGTTGACGCTGAATCGGAATTCTCCGAACTTCATAACGATGGGCTCCTCCAGATACGCACATGCATCCAAACGGGAGGGCGGGTGAGGAATAAAATCGACTAGATCAGTTTTTTCATGTTTACCTCGATCCATCGCATTGCTTGCTATCGACGAAGTCGACGATTCTGGACGTGCCATCGAGATCAGCTCCTTGTCGCCTCTAGACCCCACGGTCGGCGCCAATTGACAAGGTATTAACTTGTCAATGCCTACGGATTGTAGACTAGGGTTTAGTTGGATGTAGATGGCAAGTAGATCTCGAAGGTTTCAGCCGAAAAGTACTCGACGAATATGAAAACTAGGGTTTGTAAACAATGATTCGATGATCTCTGCGTCCCTCGACTCCCCCTTATATAGGAGGCGGAGCCGAGGGATTCGTGTTGTACAAGTTACAGAGTCCGGGAAGGTTTCAAACTCATCCCGTAAGATTACAAATAAGACTTTCTATTACAACTCTAGCTTTCCTTAATAATATCTTGGGCTTCCGAATCTTCTTATTCTTCGGGTAATGGGCCTTCAGTAAACCCCGGGTACTATCTTCGGTAGGCCCATTTGGGATGCCTATGTCACCTGCACACCATTTCTTTCCTTCCTAGTGTGCCTTTTCCAGTCAGCCTCCCCTCATACCGAGATTCAGGAACACCAATCGGCTTAAGGTCAGGAAGAAAGTCAACACAAATCTCAATGACCTCCTCAGTTCCGTAGCCCTTTGAGATACTTCCTTCCGGCCTAGCTCGGTTATGAACATATTTCTTTAAGACTCCCATGAACCTCTCGAAGGGGAACATATTGTGTAGAAATACAGGACCGAGAATTCTAATCTCTTCAACTAGGTGAACGAGGAGGTGCATCATAATATTGAAGAAGGAGGGTGGGAACAACAACTCGAAGCTGACAAGACATTCGACCACATCTTCCTGTAATCCTGACAAAGTTTCTGGATCCATTACCTTCTGAGAAATTGCGTTGAGGAATGCACATATCTTCACAATGGCTAGTTGAACATTTTCTGGTAGAAGTCCCCTCAATGCAACCGGAAGCAATTGTGTCATAAGCACGTGACAGTCATGGGACTTCAGGTTCTGGAATTTTTTCTCCTTCATATTTACTATCCCCTTTATAATCGACGAGAAACCAGACGGAACCTTGTTACTGAATAGGGCATCAAAAAAGATCTCCTTCTCTTGTTTGGTAAGAGCGTAGCTGGCAGGCCCTACAAACTGCCCTGGATGATTGCCGTTTCGTCCTTTATGACGTTCTTGGTCCTCCCGTGCTTCTGGTGTATCTTTTGTCTTTCCATACACGCCCAGAAAACCTAGAATATTCACACAAAGATTCTTGGTTAGGTGCATCACGTCGATTGCAGAGCGGACTTCCAGGACTTTCCAATATTCTAGCTTCCAAAAAATAGATTTTTTCTTCCACATGGGCGCGTGTCCGTCAGCGTCTTTCGGAACAGGTCGACTGCCTGGACCCTTTCCAAAGATAACATTTAAATCCTTGACCATGTCAAATATATCAGCACCACTACGGGGGATAGGCTTTGGACGGCGGTCTGCCTCGCCATCGAAATGCTTGCCTTTTTTCCTTAAGGGATGCTTGCTTGGAAGGAAACGACGATTGAACGGGTACACAACTTTTCTGCTTTTTTCCAAATATTTACTTTCAGTCTCATCTAAACAGTGTGTGCATGCATTGTATCCTTTGTTCGTCTGTCCTGAAATGTTACTGAGAGCAGGCCAATCATTGGTGGTTACGAATAGCAATGCTCGTAGGTCAAATTCTTGCTCGGTGTGCTCATCCCACACACGTACACCTGGTTTGGCCCACAACTCCAAAAGTTCATCGACTAATGGCCTTAGGTACACATCAATGTCGTTGCCCGGTTGCTTTGGGCCTTGGATAAGCACTCGGCATCATAATGAACTTCCGCTTCATGCACAACCAAGGAGGAAGGTTGTAGATACATAGAGTCACGGGCCGGGTGCTATGATCTGCAGCTCTGCTCCCCAAAAGGATTCATGCCATCCGTACTTAGACCAAAGTATAAGTTCCTTGCCTCACCTGCAAAATCCGGGAACTCTCTCCCGATGTTTCTCCACTGCCGACCATCAGCGGGGTGCCTCAACATCGCGTCTTTCTTACGTTCTTCCATGTGCCATCGCAACAACTTGGCATGCTCTTTGTTTCGAACAAACGTTTTAACCGTGGTATTATGGGAGCATACCACATCACCTTCGCAGGAACCCTCTTCCTGGGTGGCTCGCCCTCAACATCACTAGGGTCATCTTTTCTGATCTTATACCGCAATGCACCGCATATCAGACATTTATTCAAATTCTCGTACTTCTCACCGCGGTAGAGGATACAGTCATTAATGCATGCATGTATCTTCTGCACATCTAATCCTAGAGGGCAGACAAGCTTCTTTGCTTCATTGGTACTGACGGGCAATTCGTTATTTCTTGGAAACAACTTCTTTAATATTATCATCAATTTCTCAAATCCCGAGTCAGTCACACCGACCTCTGCCTTCCATTTCAGCAATTCCAATATGCTACCCAGCTTTCTATGTCCATCTTCACAACCTCGGGTACAACAATTTGTGGTGGTCCTCTAACATCTTGTCGAACCGCAAGCTCTCCTTATCCGTGGCACAGTCTCTTCTTGCATCAGAAATGGCCCGACGAAGATCATCATCAACATGATCATCTGATGCCTGTTCTTCACCTCCTTCTTCTTCATTGTCGTCCATTGCGGTATCATTGCATTCAGAGAACATAGATCGGTACTGGTCATCGTTATCTTCTTCTTCATCGCCGTCTTCCATCATAACCCCTTCTTCTCCGTGCTTGGTCCAAACATTATAGCTGGACATAAATCCGAACTAAAGCGGGTGGCTCTTAATGTCTCTTGAGCAAGAGTAATCCTTCTCATTTTTACATTTCAGACATGGACAACACATAAAACCTTGCTTCGACTTGTTGGCATCGGCCACAAGCAGGAAAGAATTCACGCCCTCTCTGAAAGCGGGAGCACATCGGTTACCGTACATCCATGGATGACTCATCTGCATCATAAGTGTATCAGATGCAATCACCTTGCTAAAATTAGTATTATACGGACTATGTATATACGAGAAAATAGTTGCTAACCTTTTAGCATCAAAAAGAGGAGAAATCTTATCAAATAAAATCAAGTGGCATCCCTCACAAGCATTCCATCAAACACCTCTTGTGCACATCAAGAAAAAAATGAGCTAGCATACACCTCCACCTTTCACCACCAAGGAAAAAAATGTAGGGGGAGGTGGGGGGGCTGGCTGCGTGTATATATAGGCATGGACCTTTTGTCGCGGGCCGTATTACGACCCGCGACAAAAGGGCGCGATAAAAGGCCCGGCTCGCTCCAAATGGTTTCGGGGCGACGTGGCCAGGCCATTTGTCGCGGGTGCAGGCACGCTCGCGACAAAAGGCTCCCACGAAAGCCCTGTTTTCCACTAGTGACGTGAGGACCCATACTCATGAGTCTGCTCCAATGGTGCAGCTACATAAATGAGCATGCGTTGCCTGAGTTACGGCCGCACTGGTAGTTAGATCTTCGAACTTACAAAGAACTTCTGTTTAACAAAATAGTACTTTCAAATGAGTTAGACAATCTCTAGCCGCGTCCTCCAAAGCGTTCCCCCAAACAGCGCCAGATCGAGCGTTTGTGGAACGTATTTTGTTCGTGTCGCGTTTGGGGGATAACGCTCCCCAGTCGCGTCCCCCAAACGCCGCCCCAAATTTTTTTATAGGATTTTTGAAAACATAACCATTTATTAAATATAGCATACAAATAAATATGTTTGCCGAGATTGTTTTCAAATTAAAATACAACAAACAATAAAATAACTAAATAAATATAATAAATGGGGCTAGATTAAGGTGTCGTGGCATTTGTTGATAATCCTTTGATCCTCCACATATGCTCAACGAGATCATTTTGAAGTTTCTTGTGATCATTGGTGTCACGGATCTTTGCGTGCATGGAGAAGAAATCAGCAAATTCTGGAGGCAACTCATGATCAACCTCCACAAAAGAGCCCTGACACTCATAGGGATCAACATGTCTCCTGACATGATTCTTGCGGTCATCCTCGATGATCATGTTGTGCATGATCACACAAGCCTGCATCACTTTCCACATTTGGTCGTGAGATCAGCTTAGAGCAGGGTACCAGACAATTGTAAATTCATCTTGAAGCACACCAAATGTCCGCTCGACATCCTTCCTGCAAGCCTCCTATCGTGAAGCAAAGTGGCAATTCTTTTGATCTGATGGAGCCGAGACTGTTTTGACAAAAGTGGTCCATTTTGGATATATACCATCGGCTAGATAATAGCCTTTGGTATATTGGTGGCCATTGATCTCATAGTTGCATGGTGGATCATGACCTTCCACTAGTTTGCTGAACACCGGAGACTGCTGCAGCACGTTGATGTTATTCTGTGATCCCACCATGCCAAATAAAGAATGCCAAATACACATGCCATAATCTGCCACAACTTCAAGCACCACACTGCAATATCCATCACGCCCTTTGTATATACCTTGCCAGGCAAACGGGAAGTTCTTCCGTGACCAGTGCATGCAATCGATGCTTCCAAGTATTCCAGGAATCCTCTGGCAGCATTTTATGCAATGATCCTTGAAGTTCCTTCTTCAGTTGGCCCTCTCAAGTAGTACTTGCCAACTTTCCCACCATAGCTCGTTAAAACTTGTACATGCACTAATGGCAGTAGACTCACTCATGTGAAGGTAGTCGTCATGTGTATCAGGAGGTGCTCCGTATGCAAGCGTTCTCATGACGGCGGTGCACTTCTGAATCGACGAGAACCCGGCAACACCTACAGCGTAGTACTTCATCTTGAAGTAGTTGTCGAAATCTCGAACGCCGTGAAGGATATTCATGAACAAACCTTTGCTTATCCTATACCGGCTCCGAAAATTGTCGGCATGTTGCCTCATATGCGAAGTAGTCGTTGTACGTGCATTATGGTATGCCCCTCCATCCTCTGCCGGGGCTTCGACTTCTTTCTCCCCGGCTATGATCCTCCGCGGCACGGCCTCTTCCGCTTCTCCGCCTCAGCATCAATCATGTCCTGGAGGGACGTGACGATCAGCAAATGCTACCGGATGTCATCGTCGAAGGCTTGCTCGTCCTCCAGTAGTCGGACAAGAATCTCGTCGTCGCTATCCATGTCTGAAGCAAAATTAATGGTTAAAATTGCGCCGCGGCAGACGAGGCAACGAACAATGGTCTATCGCGCCTACCTGACAAGTCGTCGAACACCTTATGTGCGTGGAGGTGGGGTGGATTTGACGCCGCGTTCTGGGACGCACTGGCGAAGCGACGGAGGGGAAAAGGCCGGCAAGAGAGCCAGCCGCGACAACGGTGCCGACTCAGAAGAGATCAGCCATCGGAACGGCCGACAAATCGAGCGACGGTGGAGGGGTGGGAGGAGCGGGAGGGAAGGCGCGACGAGAAATAAAAGGCGTGAACCAACGGTTATGAAAATATTCGCCGATTGGTGGGAGCCCGCTGATGACGCGTAAAGCACACGCCCGTTGGGAACCCCAAGTGGAAGGTGTGATGCGTACAGCAGCAAGTTTCCCTCAGTAAGAAACCAAGGTTTATCGAACCAGTAGGAGCCAAGAAGCACGTTGAAGGTTGATGGCGGCGGAGTGTAGTGCGGCGCAACACCAGGGATTCCGGCGCCAACGTGGAACCTGCACAACACAATCAAAATACTTTGCCCCAACGTAACAGTGAGGTTGTCAATCTCACCGGCTTGCTGTAAACAAAGGATTAGATGTATAGTGTGGATGATGATGATTGTTTGCGAAGAACAGTAAAGAACAATTGCCGTAGATTGTATTTCAGATGTAAAGAATAGGACCGGGGTCCACAGTTCACTAGTGGTGTCTCTCCCATAAGATAACAGATGTTGGGTGAACAAATTACAGTTGGGCAATTGAAGAAGGCATAACAATGCACATACATATATCATGATGAGTACTATGAGATTTAATCAGGGCATTACGACAAAGTACATAGACCGCTATCTGATGTCTACGGGAGCTTCTATTCTTGTAGACAGTGTTGGGCCTCCAAGAGCAGAGGTTTGTAGAACAGCAGCAAGTTTCCCTTAAGTGGATACCCAAGGTTTATCGAACTCAGGGAGGAAGAGGTCAAAGATATCCCTCTCATGCAACCCTGCAACCACAAAGCAAGAAGTCTCTTGTGTCCCCAACACACCAAATAGGTGCACTAGTTCGGCGAAGAGATAGTGAAATACAGGTGGTATAAATAAGTATGAGCAGTAGCAAAGGTGCCAGAAAAGTGCTTGGCGCGTAGTTGATGGTGGTGGTATTGCAGCAGTAGTAACGCAGTAGTAGTAAACAAGCAGTAGTAACTCGAGCGGTATTTAGGAACAAGGCCTAGGGATTACACTTTCACTAGTGGACACTCTCAACATTGATCACATAACAGAATAGATAAATGCATACTCTACACTTTTGTTGGATGATGAACACATTGCGTAGGATTACACGAACCCTCAATGCCGGAGTTAACAAGCTCCACAATAATGCTCATATTTTAGTAACCTTTAGTGTAAGATAGATCAACACGACTAAACCAAGTACTAGCATAGCATGCACACCGTAACCTTCATGCATATGTAGGAGGAATAGATCACATCAATACCATCATAATGATAATTAACTCCACAATCTACAAGAGATCATGATCATAGCCTACGACAAGAACCACACGGTGCACACACTAGTCACCTTTACACACGTGCGGGAGGAATAGAACTACTTTAATAACATCACTAGAGTAGCACATAGATGAATTGTGATACAAAACTCATATGAATCTCAATCATGTAAAGCAGCTCATGAGATCATTGTATTGAAGTACATGGAGAGAGATTAACCACATAGCTACCGGTACAGCCCCGAGCCTTGATGGAGAACTACTCCCTCCTCATGGGAGCAGCAGCGGTGATGAAGATGGCGGTGGAGATGGCAGCGGTGTCGATGGAGAAGCCTTCCGGGGGCACTTCCCCGCTCCGGCAGGGTGCCGGAACAGAGATCCTGTCCCCCAGATCTTGGCTTCGCGATGGCGGCGGCTGCGGAAGGTTTCGTGGTTTTCGTCAATTGGTATCGGGTTTTCCGATCCGGGGGCTTCTTATAGGCGGAGAGGCGGCGCCGGAGGGTCGAGGGGTGCCCACACCATAGGGTGGCGCGGGCCCCCTGGCCGCGCCGGCCTAGGGTTTGGTGGGCCTGTGCCCCCTCCCGGTGGTTCTCGTGTGTTCGGAGGCTTCCGGGTAAAATAGGAACTTTGGCGTTGATTTCGTCCGATTCCGAGAATATTTCGTTACTAGGATTTCGAAACCAAAAACAGCGAGAAAACGAGAACGGCACTTCGGCATCTTGTTAATAGGTTAGTTCCAGAAAATGCACGAATATGACATAAAGTGTGCATATAACATGTAGATAACATCAATAATGTGGCATGGAACACAAGAAATTATCGATACGTTGGAGACGTATCACTATCCAGCATGCATCTATGCCTAAAAAGTCCACCTTCAGGTTATCATCCGAACCCCTTCCAGTATGAAGTTGTAAACAACAGACAATTGCATTAAGTATGGTGCGTAATGTAATCAACACAAATATCCTTAGACAAAGCATCGATGTTTTATCCCTAGTAGCAACAGCACATCCACAACCTTAGAAATTTCCATCATTGTCCCGCATTTAATGGAGGCATGAACCCACTATCGAGCATAAATACTCCCTCTTGGAGTCACAAGTATCAACTTGGTTAGAGCCTCTACTAACAACGGAAAGCATGCAAGAACATAAATAACATATATGATAGATTGATAATCAACTTGACATAGTATTCAATATTCATCGGATCCCAACAAACACAACATGTAGCATTACAAATAGATGATCTTGATCATGATAGGCAGCTCACAAGATCTAACATGATAGCACAATGAGGAGAAGACAACCAACTAGCTACTGCTATGGACCCATAGTCCAGGGGTGGACTACTCACACATCGATCCGGAGGCGATCATGGCGATGAAGAGACCTCCGGGAGATGATTCCCCTCTCCGGCAGGGTGCCGGAGGCGATCTCCTGAATCCCCCGAGATGGGATTGGCGGCGGCGGCGGCGTCTCTGGAAGGTTTTCCGTATCGTGGCTCTCGGTACTGGGGGTTTCGCGACGAAGGCTTTAAGTAGGTGGAAGGGCAGGTCAAGGGGCGTCACGAGGGACCCACACAACAGGCCGGCGCGGCCAGGGCTTGGGCCGCGCCGCCCTGTTGTGTGTCCACCTCATGGCCCCACTTCGTATCCTCTTCGGTCTTCTGGAAGCTTCGTGGAAAAATAGGACCCTGGGCGTTGATTTCGTCCAATTCCGAGAATATTTCCTTACTAGGATTTCTGAAACCAAAAACAGCAGAAAACAAGAATCGGCTCTTCGGCCTCTCATCAATAGGTTAGTGCCGGAAAATGCATAATAATGACATATAATGTGTATAAAACATGTGAGTATCATCAATAAAGTAGCATGGAACATAAGAAATTATAGATACGTTTGGGACGTATCAAGCATCCCCAAGCTTAGTTCCTACTCGCCCTCGAGTAGGTAAACGATAACAAAGATAATTTCTGAAGTGACATGCTATCATAATCTTGATCATACTATTGTAAAGCATATGAGATGAATGCAGCGATTCGAAGCAATGATGAAGATAATGAGTAAACAAATGAATCATATAGCAAAGATTTTTCATGAATAATACTTTCAAGACAAGCATCAATAAGACTTGCATATGAGTTACTCATAAAGCAATAAATTCAAAGTAAAGGCATTGAAGCAACACAAAGGAAGATATAAGTTTCAGCGGTTGCTTTCAACTTCAACATGTATATCTCATGGATAATTGTCAACACAAAGTAATATAACAAGTGCAATTGGTAAACATGTAAGAATCAATGCACACAGTTGACACAAGTGTTTGCTTCTGGGATAGAAAGAATAGGGAAACTGACTCAACAATAAAGTAGAAGATAGGCCCTTCGCAGAGGGAAGCATGGATTACTATATTTGTGATAGAGCTTTTCATTTTGAAAACAAGAAACAATTTTGTCAACGGTAGTAATAAAGCATATGTGTTATGTATAAGATATCTTATAAGTTGCAAGCCTCATGCATAGTATACCAATAGTGCTCGCACCTTGTCCTAATTAGCTTGGATTAACACGGATTATCATTGCATAGCATATGTTTCAACCAAGTGTCACAAAGGGGTACCTCTATGCCGCCTGTACAAAGGTCTAAGGAGAAAGCTCGCATTGGATTTCTCGCTTTTGATTATTCTCAACTTAGACATCCATACCGGGACAACATAGACAACAGATAATGGACTCCTCTTTAATGCATAAGCATTCAACAACGGTTAATATTCTCATAAGAGATTGAGGATTAGTTGTCCAAACAGAAACTTCCAACATGAATCATGGCTTTAGTTAGCAGCCCAATGTTCTTCTCTAACATTATGCATACTCAAACCATTTGATCATGAAAATCGCCCTTACTTCAGACAAGACGAACATGCATAGCAATTCACATGATATTCAACAAAGGTAAAAGTTGATGGCGTCCCCAGAAACATGGTTACCGCTCAACAAGCAACTTATTAAGAAATAAGACACATAAGTACATATTCTTCACCACAATAGTTTTTAAGACTATTTGTCCCATGAGCTATATATTGCAAAGACAAAGAATAGAATTTTAAAGGTAGCAATCAATTAATGTACTTTGGAATGGCGGAGAAATACCATGTGGTAGGTATGTATGGTGGACACAAATGGCATAGATTTTGGCTCAAGGATTTGGATGCACGAGAAGAATTCCTCTCAATACAAGGCTAGGCTAGCAAGGTTGTTTGAAGCAAATCCAAGTATAAAAGGTGCAGCAAAGCTCACATATGAACATATTGTAACTATTATAAGACTTTACATTGTCTCCTCGTTGTTCAAACACCTTAACCAGAAAATATCTAGACTCTAGAGATCAATCATGCAAACCAAATTTTAACAAGCTCTATGTAGTTATTCATTAATGAGTACAAGGTACATGATGCAAGAGCTTAAACATGATCTATATGAGCACAACAATTGCCAAGTATCACATTATTCAAGACATTAAACCATTTACCACATGCGGCATTTTCCGTTTCCAACCATATAACAATGAATGAAATAGTCCAACTTTCGCAATGAACATTAAGGATAAAGCTAAGAACATATGTGTTCATACGAAACAGCGGAGCGTGTCTCTCTCCCAAACAAAGAATGCTAGGATCCGATCTTATTCAAACAAAAACAAAAACAAAAACAAACAGACGCTCCAAGTAAAGCACATAAGATGTTACGGAATAAAAATATAGTTTCACTAGAGGTGACCTGATAAGTTGTCGATGAAGAAGGGATGCCTTGGGCATCCCCAAGCTTAGACGCTTGGGTCTTCTTAAAATATGCAGGGATGAACCACGGGGGCATCCCCAAGTTTTGACTTTTCACTCTTCTTGATCATATTGTATCATCCTCCTCTCTTGACCCTTGAAAACTTCCTCCACACCAAACTCAAAACAAACTCATTAGAGGGTCAGTGCATAATTCATATATTCAGAGGTGACATAACCATTATTAACACTTCTAGACATTGCACAAAGCTACTGAAAGTTAATGGAATAAAGAAAGACATCAAACATAGCAAAACACGCAATGTGAAATAAAAGGCAGAATCTGTCAAAATAGAACAGTCCGTAAAGACGAATTTTTTTGAGGCACCAGACTTGCTCAGATGAAAATGCCCAAATTGAATGAAAGTTGCATACATATCTGAGGATCACGCACGTAAATTGGCATATTCTTCTGAGTTACCTACAGAGAGGCATATCGAAATTCGTGACAGCAAGAAATCTGTTTCTACGCAGTAATCCAAATCTAGTATTGACTTTACTATCAAAGACTTTACTTGGCACAACAATGCAATAAAATAAAGATAAGGAGAGGTTGCTACAGTAATAACAACTTCCAAGACTCAAATATAAAACAAAGTGCAGAAGTAAAATAATGGGTTGTCTCCCATAAGCGCTTTTCTTTAACGCCTTTCAGCTAGGCGCAGAAAGTGTGAATCAATTATTATCAAGAGATGAAGCATCAACATCATAATTGGTTCTAATAATAGAATCATAAGGTAACTTCATTCTCTTTCTAGGGAAGTGTTCCATACCTTTCTTGAGAGGAAATTGATATTTAATATTACCTTCCTTCATATCAATGGTAGCACCAACAGTTCGAAGAAAAGGTCTTCCCAATATAATGGGACAAGATGCATTGCATTCAATATCCAAGACAACAAAATCAACGGGGACAAGGTTATTTTTAACCATAATACGAAAATTATCAATCCTCCCCAAAGGTTTCTTTATAGCATTATCAGCAAGATTAACATCCAAATAACAATTTTTCAATGGTGGCAAGTCAAGCATATCATAAATTTTTTAGGCATAACAGAAATACTTGCACCAAGATCACATAAAGCATTACAATCAAAATCATTGACCCTCATCTTAATGATGGGCTCCCAACCATCTTCTAACTTCCTAGGAATAGAAGTTTCAAGTTTTAGTTTCTCTTCTCTAGCTTTTATGAGAGCATACGTAATATGTTTTCTAAAGGCCAAATTTATAGCACTAGCATTGGGACTTTTAGCAAGTTTTTGTAAGAACTTTATAACTTCAGAGATGTGACAATCTTCAAAGTCTAAATCATGATGTCCTACAGCAATGGAATCATTGTCCCCAACAATTTGAAAAATTTCAACAGTTTTATCACAAGCAGTTTCAGCAGTTTCAGGCAATTTTGCACGCTTTGCACTAGGAGTAGAAACATTGCCAACACCAATTATTTTACCATTGATAGTAGGAGGTGTAGAAATATGTGAAGCATTATCATTACTAGTGGTGGTAATAGTCCAAACTTTAGCTACATTATCTTTAGCAAGTTTTTCATTTTCTTCTCTTTCCCACCTAGCATGCAATTCAGTCATCAATCTAATATTCTCATTAATTCGAACTTGGATGGCATTTGCTGTAGTAACAATTTTATTATCAATATCCTTATTAGGCATAACTTTCAATTTTAAAAGATCAACATCAGAGGCAAGTCTATCAACCTTAGAAGCAAGAATATCAATTTTATCAAGCTTTTCTTCAACAGATTTGTTAAAAGCAGTTTGTGTACTAATAAAATTTTTAAGCATGGCTTCAAGACCAGGGGGTACACTCCTATTATTGTTGTAAGAATTCCCATAAGAATTACCATAACCATTACTATTAGCAGCAGGATATGACCTATAGTTGTTACCAGAATTATTCCTATAAGCATTGTTGTTGAAATTATTACTTTTAATGAAATTCACATCAACATGTTCTTCTTGGGCAACCAATGAAGCTAAAGGAACATTATTAGGATCAACATTAGATCTACCATTCACAAGCATAGACATAATAGCATCAATCTTATCACTCAAGGAGGAGGTTTCTTCAACAGAATTTACCTTCTTACCTTGTGGAGTTCTTTCCGTGTGCCATTCAGAGTAATTTATCATCATATCATCAAGAAGCTTTGTTGCCGCCCCCAAAGTGATGGACATAAAGGTACCTCCAGCAGCTGAATCCAATAGGTTCCGCGAAGAAAAATTCAATCCTCGCATAAAAGGTTTGGATGATCATCCAAGTAGTTAGTCCATGGGTTGGGCAATTCTTTACCAAAGATTTCATTCTCTCCCATGCTTGAGCAACATGTTCATTATCTAATTGCTTGAAATTCATTATGCTACTTCTCAAAGATATAATTTTAGCGGGAGGATAATATCTACCAATAAAAGCATCCTTACATTTAGTCCATGAATCAATACTATTTCTAGGCAGAGATAGCAACCAATCTTTAGCTCTTCCTCTTAAGGAGAAAGGAAACAATTTCAATTTTATAATATCATCATCTACATCCTTATACTTTTGCATTTCACAAAGTTCAACAAAATTATTAAGATGGGCAGCAGCATCATCAGAGCTAACACCAGAAAATTGCTCTCTCATAACAAGATTCAGTAGAGCAGGTTTAATTTCAAAGAATTCTGCTGTAGTAGCAGGTGGAGCAATAGGTGTGCATAAGAAATCATTATTATTCGTGCTAGTGAAGTCACACAACTTAGTATTCTCAACAGTACCCATTTTAGCAGTTGTAAATAAAGCAAACTAAATAAAGTAAATGCAAGTAACTAATTTTTTGTGTTTTCGATATAGAGAGCAAGACAGTAAATAAAGTAAAACTAGCAACTAATTTTTTTGTGTTGTGTTTTAGTGCAGCAAACAAAGTAGTAAATAAAATAAAGTAAAGCAAGACAAAAACAAAGTAGAGAGACTGGAAGTGGGAGACTCCCCTTGCAGCGTGTCTTGATCTCCCCGGCAACGCCGCCAGAAATTTAGCTTGATGACGCGTAAAGCACAAGCCCGTTGGGAACCCCAAGTGGAAGGTGTGATGCGTACAGCATCAAGTTTCCCTCAGTAAGAAACCAAGGTTTATCGAACCAGTAGGAGCCAAGAAGCACGTTGAAGGTTGATGGCGGCGGAGTGTAGTGCGGCGCAACACCAGGGATTCCGGCGCCAACGTGGAACCTGAACAACACAATCAAAATACTTTGCCCCAACGTAATAGTGAGGTTGTCAATCTCACCGGCTTGCTGTAAACAAAGGATTAGATGTATAGTGTGGATGATGATGATTGTTTGCGAAGAACAGTAAAGAACAATTGCAGTAGAATTTCAGATGTAAAGAATAGGACCGGGGTCCACAGTTCACTAGTGGTGTCTCTCCTATAAGATAACAGATGTTGGGTGAACAAATTACAGTTGGGCAATTGACAAATAAAGAAGGCATAACAATGCACATACATATATCATGATGAGTACAATGAGATTTAATCAGGGCATTACGACAAAGTACATAGACCGCTATCCAGCATGCATCCATGCCTAAAAAGTCCACCTTCAGGTTATCATCTGAACCCCTTCCAGTATTAAGTTGTAAACAACAGACAATTGCATTAAGTATGGTGCGTAATATAATCAACACAAATATCCTTAGATAAAGCATCGATGTTTTATCCCTAGTAGCAACAAGACATCCACAACCTTAGAACTTTCTGTCACTGTCCCAGATTTAATGGAGGCATGAACCCACTATCGAGCATAAATACTCCCTCTTGGAGTCACAAGTATCAACTTGGCCAGAGCCTCTACTAGCAACGGAGAGCATGAAAGAACATAAATAACATATATGATAGATTGATAATCAACTTGACATAGTATTCAATATTCATCGGATCCCAACAAACACAACATGTAGCATTACAAATAGATGATCTTGATCATGATAGGCAGCTCACAAGATCTAACATGATAGCACAATGAGGAGAAGACAACCAACTAGCTACTGCTATGGACCCATAGTCCAGGGGTGGACTACTCACACATCGATCCGGAGGCGATCATGGCGATGAAGAGACCTCCGGGAGATGATTCCCCTCTCCGGCAGGGTGCCGGAGGCGATCTCCTGAATCCCCCGAGATGGGATTGGCGGTGGCGACGTCTCTGGAATGTTTTCCGTATCGTGGCTCTCGGTACTGGGGGTTTCGCGATGAAGGCTTTAAGTAGGCGGAAGGGCAGGTCAAGGGGCGTCATGAGGGACCCACACAACAGGCCGGCGCGGCCAGGGCTTGGTCCGCGCCGCCCTGTTGTGTAGCCACCTCGTGGCCCCACTTCGTATCCTCTTCGGTCTTCTGGAAGCTTCGTGGAAAAATAGGACCCTGGGCGTTGATTTCGTCCAATTCCGAGAATATTTCCTTACTAGGATTTCTGAAACTAAAAACAGCAGAAAACAACAACTGGCTCTTCGGCATCTCGTCAATAGGTTAGTGCTGAAAAATGCATAATAATGACATATAATATGTATAAAACATGTGAGTATCATCAATAAAGTAGCATGGAACATAAGAAATTATAGATACGTTTGGGACGTATCACCCGCCTCGCTCTTCGTTGTGTCCGGCGTGCCCGGAGCGTCCCCTGTGTAGCGGGATGGGCTCGGGGCATCAGACACCGTATTAGACCGCGCATGATTAAAGGTGGCTTTGGAACGCACGGCTGGGAACGATTTTTTTCCAGCGCATTTAAATCCTTTTTGAAGAACGTTTTGGAGGACGTGACTGGAGATGCTCTTACGTGTGTAGAAGTGTTTGATGTAATTCTTCAAGGTGTTATGTCGCAATCAGATACTGGAGTAAGCCAAATAAACAAGATGCATTTTTGCCAATGGCGAGGCAGCCTAGCTAGGTGCGCAGAGGACTCTGCAGTGGCTTGCCAGCGTGGACCGTGAACATGTCAGACGTTGACATGTGACCTAGCAAAGGAGACATTGTCCCAATAGTAAGTCAGGAAGAATGTTGTGCGAGAAGCTCAATCCATAGAAAACATATTTCCTTTTTCTAAATTAGTAAGGAGAAACAGCCAGACGATGTGGCAAAGCTGGCCTGGCAGGACATCATTCAGTTGGGAAAGATTTCAAAATTTTCAACAACATGAACCCCCTAGAGCAAAATTACTAGACTTGATTTCGTTTTGTTCGCACGGGGTTTTCTCATGTTTTTCCCTAATCAAAGCATGCCCACGGTGTACTCGGTTTGACTTCCCCCTCTCAATGAGAAAGCAGAGCTCCTTCGGTAGCTTCAATTTTTTTTTTCACCATGTATTCATGTATTACATGATCCACATGCTACCGTCTATGGCCTCGGCACAAAGACCTTGTTTGGTCAATTCTTTGTTCGAATTGGCTTATGTATAAATGAAAAATACCTTCCAAATTGAATGTTTTATAACATGCATTACATTATTTTTGCCAATTCCATTTTTAGAATCCATTTTACTTTGACAATGCATTGGAGAGATTACATCATCAAAAGCAGAGTACTCCTGATTATCGTCTGTTAGCAAGTTAGACTGGGGAGCGGAGACCGAATTTTGCTACTAAATACCATCAATTATTCCTAGCTCCGGAAGAAGCTTTACTAAAGCTGATTCATCCGGAAAACCTCAGCGTGAGATTAAAACTACAATGCACCCAGATCAGAATCGTGTAAAGAGGAGAACCAACCTAAAGTTGGGTGATTAGGAGTGTGGTTGTACCCCTAGCCCACCAGAGTTCAAACTCCAGCTATGACATATGCGTGTCTCATAAAGGTAGAATATTCATTCAGTGGAAGGAGATATTTCCGTCGACAGCGAGACGCCTGTGGTGACTTCGTCAATTTCAAGATCCAATCCACTGGCTCAGTCTTCCGTAGGTGCTCATAGGGTTAGGATGTGTGTGTGCATTCATGGGGTGAACGTATGCGCGTGTATGTGAGCGTCTGCATTTGTAGTATGTTTCTAAAAAAAAATCATGTGATGAGGCACGCATGCTTTGAATGACGCAAATTCCTTTGTTGGTTATCTCAGGCAAGTCTCAATGTGGTGGCAAAGTATCTAGTGATACCACACCTCACATGATACTATGATACCACTTCATAAAATTTAAATTGCAAATGTCAAAAGATTTCGAAGCAAATTAGTGGCTGATGACAACATGTGTTTTTACATTCTCTAGATTGTTCAGAGGCAAATTTGAATACACAAAGAGAAACAAAAAAAAAGACAAATGCTATGTAAATAGTGGTATTTTGTGTTTTTGTCTTTATGTGATACTATTCATGCTTGATTTCCCATTTTTATTTCTCTAAGGGTATTTTAAATTTGGTTACGAAAGTTACGGGGCATATAGAAACACATCTTATGAACACCAAAATTTTTGGTTTTGAATTTTTTTGACAATTTAAATTTAAATTTTAAAGAGTGGTATCATGATATTAAATAAGTTGAGGTATCATAATTTGTTGGCTGGTCTGTCCCGTACAGACTCTGGAAGGTAACAAGCCCACTCTGCCTCGGATAGAAAAAAAAAACACCTGATGCTATCACACAGGTTTCGCTGCTCGAATGCGTTAAAGTCGGTTTAGCGCTAAGGGTTATTTCTGCATGATAGCACGAGAACTAGGCACAAATTTGACAAGGTATACTCATGATTGCATTGGTCTGCAGCTATATAAATAACCATGCCTTGCCTTGCCATCCCATTGTCAGTTGAATCGCTAAGGTGCGAAAATACTATTTGGTTCAGAAGACAGTACCTTTCAAAGAGTTTATATATGTGTACAAATGTTTCACATAGATCTTCAAAGTGCTATGTCCTGAGATACTGGAGTGAGCCAAATAGACGACATGCATTTTTATGAACGGCGAGGCGTACTGTCTGCTTAGAGCTCGGAAGGATGGTTTTCCGTTCTGTGTGATGAAAGTGTCAGAAGTTGATGATGTGACGCACGCCAGAAGGGCGAGCCCTGTTTGCTTGAAGTCGAGAAGATTTTTCACACGAGAAGAATAATCACTACAAAAACCTGAGTTTTTCACCATGTATCAGTATTGTATAGTATCCGCATGCTATCATCAACGGCCCCATCATCAGAGTGTCATGGCTATAGACTGGACTAGACCTTTGGTTTTGGTCCTTGGTCCTCTAGATATGTAGTGACAACATCCTGTTGGATCGACTATGTATACAGTGATACTAGAATAGTAGGCTCCCGTCAGAATTGAATCATATACAACACACCTACTCAGTGGCGGAGCCAGGAAAAAATTGTAGCCTGGGCAGACCGTAGCTAGAATTTTTTTCCAAATTTCATCCAAAATTATGTTTTGCGGGGAATTGGAACCGGATATATTTTGTTCATGGGAATAGCAACCAGATATAATATTCGAAAATTAAATATGATAAGCAATACCTCATAGACAATATGAGTCATAGATAAAAGTCTAGGTCTAGGTATCCAAATACCCCCTACTTTGAGATTTTAACCAAAATCTCAGAAATTTTCTGAATATAAAGATCCATCTGTTGGCGTCAGAAACCCACCGTCGGGCAGCGACTGGCAACACAGGAGAGCCGGGAACAACTAAGGGCTGCGGCTGGCCCCAGTCCCTCTGAGCGACGGCCCGCAAAGCCTTCTGGTCACGCGCCCGATGCTGTCGCAAGGGCGTGCCACCTGACCTATACCTGGTCAGGAAGGTGTGGATGATGCCTCGCTTAGTTTCCTGCAGGGCACACACGTAAACGTTAAATACGAGCCTCGATCGGCTCTTAGGTTATCCTATGAATCGGCTCAAAGAGCCGATCCACCCATGATTCAGACAAGGTGTCCGAATATATGGTGGTCCTGCTTGATCAAGATAAAGCTGATATGATCTACAACGATTTGGGGTTTTCACCGCATAATCGGATCATCCTACTCACGATTGGGCCTCGCGCTCGCGTACGGTGATCGTAAGCCGATCCTAGACGGGGCCTAAAAACCAACACGAGGTTGATCCTCGGAACATCCTGTCTAGGGCTGGCAAACTACACCCTACACGCCGCTGGATCCTCCAACCCTTTGTAAGGCCTAACTATTGCAGATGTTAAACTAATCCTTGAAGAATCAAGGAGCAACCGTAACGGATCGAATCTACTAAATAATGATCAAGCGGGTGCCGCCCCTACACCTAAGATAGGCGTAAGGGCGGCTAGACATGCAAGGGTCGCACTACGATAGCATATTATACGAAGAACAATGCTAACCCTAACATGCCTAAGATAACTACGTTGCTCGCCATCAAAAAGGCTTCGAGTACGAGCAACGCATGAACAACGGGGATAGGCATTACGCTGCCTAGATCGCAAGATGCGATCTAGGCAGCATGGTGCTTACCGGTAGAAACCTTCGAGACGAAGGAGTTGGCGATGCGCCGAGATTTGTTTGTGGTGAACGTTGGTTGTTGTTTATTCCAAAAACCCTAGGTACATATTTATAGTCCAGGGGACTTTCTAATGTGGGCGTGCACTAAACCGTGCACGGGTAAAATTCTATCTTCTAAACTAAAATGTGATCTAATATATTACAGATACATGGGCACCTTAGCCCAACTTGGTATAAAAGGCCGATTCACGTATTTCCTCCATGTATATATCTTCAAACCCATCTTGATCGCGGACCACCTCTGACTCGGTCAAATTCTGGTGATAACACATGCCCCCCTGGTTTTGGAAATAACATTTCCAAAATCATTATACTTTTCTTTCGTCGGGACATGTCGTGGCGCCTTGCCCCCTTGACTTTATCACCGTCCTAAAGCATTCATCTTAAACTGAACGAATGTCTTCACTTAACTTTGCCGATAGCTAGAGTCAAGCACTCCCTGAAAGAGCCGACGGTACCACATCAGCCTCCAAAATATAACGGGAGCAGGGTCAACCTAGCCGCCCTCCCAAACGGTAACTTGCACCCCTCATCTGAGAAACCTAGATCCCCAAATCGCCGCCCCGGCAGTTCCACGAATCTCAGATCTCAGCTGCACCATCCCAATTCCTCAGCGCACCCAATGGCGGAGTCATCCAACGCTGACGCCATGGTCTCCGGTCTGAAGGTAACTCTCGACAGCCCTCTTGTCATGCGCACCAATTGAAAGAACATTTCATGATCTCTGAGTTTTGTGTGTTTGTTAACAACACCGGTGACAATTTAACCGTGTGCTAAGTGGTTTACAGTTAGAGAAAAGCTACCACGGAAAATCTCGACCCACTCAAAAAGGATGAAAAGAAAAGAAGGATGAAGCTGTCTCCTGGCCGTGGCCGGCACTGCCGGCAACTCCGGGCCGGCACTGCCGGTGTGCACACCCCGGCACTGCCGGCATCTTTGGCCCGGCACTGCCGGCCTATCTGTCGGTCAGCTGTTTCAGAAATGTGGCCGGCACTGCCGGCGTCTCAAGGCCGGCACTGCCGGCGTGGCCGGCACTGCCGGCGTTTCTCCTCCAACGGGCAGAAAAGTAGGTGGGGTATAAATACCCCCCTTCACTTACCTTGGAAGGTTGCTCAAACCCTAAGAACTTCATCCTCCATTGCTGAGCCACCAAGAACACCAAAATCGCCAGATCTCCTCCCTCAACCAACCAAATCACTTGTGCTTTGGAGAATCGAAGGAGAAGACCCCGATCTACATCCTCACCGAAGCGTTCTTCATTTCCCCCTCTTATGCTTGAGGGCCCCCTTGCTAGTGTTCCTCTTTGGATCCCTAGTTGTTGTTGTTGATGTATGCTTGTTGATTTGTTGTGTTGTTACAGATTTGGGAGCCTCCAATTTGGTTGTGGATGTGTGCCCCAAGAACTTTGTAAAGGCCCGGTTTCCGCCTCGAGGAAATCCCTTAGTGGAAGTGGGCTAGGCCTTTGTGGCGTTGCTCACGGGAGATCCGAGTGAAGCCTTCGTGGCTGTTGGTTTGGCTTGCGTAGCAACCACACTCCTCGAAACGTAGACGTACCTTCTTGCAAAGGAAGGGAACTACGGGAATCATCTCCGTGTCATCGCGTGCTTCACTCTCGGTTACCTCTATCCCACTCTATCTACTATTGTGTTGCTATACCTTGCTTAGTTGATATCCTTGTCATATAGGTAAATTCACTTAGTTGCATATCTAGAGAATTTACCTTTGCGTCAAGCCTAAATTGAAAAAGAACTAAAAATTGGTTAGCACCTATTCACCCCCCTCTAGGTGCGGCATACGATCCTTTCAATTGGTATCAGAGCCTCGGCTCTTATTTCGGGCTTAACCGCCTAAGAGTATGCCGAACGAGGAGCCCTCGGAAGGGGCCGCCACGACGGTCTCCATGGAAGACTTCAATTCGTTGAAGTCCTCCATGGAAGCCCAAATGGAAAGCATGAAAAAGATGATAGCCAAGCTTTTGGCTCCGGCCCTTCCCAAGGCTCCTAGTGTAGAGGTAAAAGACACGGGTGCGTTAAATGAGGGAGAGGCTTCGGACTTACCCTCATCTACCAAACCCGTGGAAGCTGACAACTTAAACACTATCAAAGCTACAAGTGCATCTCCCAAGGAAACTAGTGAAAGTGTGAGCTACAATCGAGTACCTCCACCTTTCCAATCACCCGATATACCGGTTCCCATGCCTCATTTGAACATTAGGGGTGACCCACCTAAGTTTTCCGTTGATAATTTCGATACTTGGAAATTTGAGTTCCGCTCTCATGTTTGTAGTGCCTCCAATGAACTATGGAGAATCATCTTGGAGGGCTTCAAGCCATACAACCCCGACAAGTTGACTAGAAGAGAAGCAATTGATAGTCAACTCAACAGCACCGCCCTACACATGATTCAAACTAGTGTGGGGACACCGGAATTGCATCGAGTCCGGAACTACACCACCGCCAAGGAAGCTTGGGACGGCTTGATCGCTAGTTGTATTGGAAGTGAGAGCACAAGAAGGAACAAGTATAATGCTCTTAAGAATAAAGCCGAAGGGTTCATGAGGCTACCGGATGAAGATCATGAACTCATGTATGGAAGACTTGTCACGGTTGCCGATGCCTTCCGGCTTATTGGTGCCACCCACATCAATGACTCTTGGATCAAGGAGAAGTACATTGAATGCATGATGCCATTTGCTCCCATTGATGTCAAGACTCTTGTGGGAAGGGAATGCTATTCCTCTCTCGCCTCTCAACAAGTCGTGCACGAGATGCAAGCTCTCAAGGTGCTTGAAGAAACCTCTCATGATTCTCGCAATCGTGCTCTTGGAATGGCAAAAGGTTCCAATCTTGCCTTGGTGGTCAACTCCGGTGAAGAAGTGATTCCTCAAGAATCTTATAGGGCATCTTGGAGTATGTCCTATCCGGAAGATTTGCAATGCCACTACCATGATCACATGGCTTTCCATGCAAAATCCTTTTGGGTTGATCCCTCCAAGGCCAAGGAAGACAACATCAAGAGGAACAACAAAAGTGGTTTCACTAGCTTTGGTCCAAAGACAAGATCTTGCTACAATTGTGATGACAAGCGCCACTTCATTGCCGAATGCCCCTATGAAAATAGAGAGCTTCATAATGGAAGGCTCATTCCTAAGGACAAGAGGAAGGACACCAAGGGCAAGTATTCAAAAGCCCCCAACAAGAAGTTCTACAACAACAAGACCAAGAAGGGCAAGAGGCCCTCAAGAGTTGTGCTAGTAACAAGGGAAGAATATTCATCCGATGAAGTTGAAAGTTCTAGTGGTGATGAAGATGAAGAAAGCTCAAAGGAATTGGCCGCCATCGTCACCACCAACATACCCTCTTCATCTCTCTTTGAATCTCCCAATGAGAATCCTCCTATCAAGAATGCACATTGCTTCATGGCAAGGTCCTCCTTGGACACATCCATCGTGCTATCAACTCAAGAAGAATATACCTCCGGAGATGATGATGTTGATGATGAAGAAGATGCATCCTCCAATGGATTGGTTGCTCTTGCCTCCCTCTCCACTAACTCTTCATCACCAAGTGAATCCCCCAATGAGGTCATCCTTGTGGAGGAAGAAAGTTGCCTCATGGCTAAATCCTCCGAGGTATCATCTCCCAACCCCTCTATTCCTAACGTATCTAGTGAACTAGGGGTTGATGAGGCTAGTCTAAAAGTGAAACAAGAAATGCTAGATTTTGATGATTTCATTCTCAACCTACAAGGTAACACTAAAAAGCATGTTTCAAACCTCATGATTCGTTTAGCTCAACAAAGTGCTATGCTTGAGAAAAAGGGTCAAATAGAGAGAGAAGACTCTCTCGAAATCCATGCTCTTAAAAATGCTCTTGAGGAATGTCAAGAAACCATAGCTTCTCTTGAAGAGAGGTTAGAAAATATTGAAGAGCCTCAAGATAAAATTAACAAGCTCACTAAAGCTAGAGATCTTGCTAGGGCTAAGAATAAAGTGTTTACAAAGGAAAAGGCCCAATTTGGGGTTGATCATGAGAAACTTGTGAAGGATCTAGATGAACTAGACAAAGCTCACAAAGCTTTGAAGAGTGAATACACTCTCCTATCCAAGTCGTTTGAGCAACTTCAAATTAGGCTTGCTACATATGATGTGCCTAGTTCCTCTACTCCTCTATGTGATCATGCAAATATTGTTGAGGAAAATGCTAGGTTGAAGGATGAACTTGCTAAGACCTCCTCTCCCCAAAGTAAACTTTCTTTGGATGATCTTTTGAGTAAGCAAAGATCAAACAATGGGAAGGAGGGCATTGGTTATAATGCCAAGGCAAAGAAGGCAAACAAGCAAAAGGCCAAGCCCGCACAAGAGAAGAAGAAAGAAGTCACTAATGGTGAAGCCTCCAAGGGCAACCCCATGAATGATGATAATGCGGGAATTGCTAACCCTCACTATGTTTTATTTAAAGATTATAATGGTGATGTTTATGCTAAATATGTTGGCCCATATGATGGTTATATTGCTTGGTCTATTTGGGTCCCAAAGACCCTTGTTGCTAACAAAAGAGGACCCATTGCGAAATGGGTACCTAAATCCAAGAATTAATCTCATGTAGGACTATGCCGCCGGAGGTTCAAAATGGGTACTTGATAGTGGATGTACAAGTCATATGACCGGCGGCAAGAACCTCGTCAAGGAGTTGAGGCCTAACATTAATGATATCACCGTCTCCTTTGGCGATAATTCTACATCCGAGGTATTGGGTTTTGGCAAAGTTGTGGTTGCACACAACATTACTCTTGTGGATGTCATGCTTGTCAAAACCCTTGGTTACAATTTGCTTTCCGTTTCCGCCCTTGGCAAGATGGGTTTCGCCGTCTTTATTGATAATGATATTGTGGTCCTCTTGTGGAGCAAGACTCTAAAAGTCGCATTCGTTGGGTATCGCGAACACAACTTGTATGTGGTGGACTTTTCGGGGACCACCACGTCAAGTGCGATGTGCCTATTCGGAAAGGCGGACGTGGGTTGGTTGTGGCATCGCCGCCTAGCCCATGTCAACATGAGAACTTTGCAAAGTCTTCACAAGGGGAACCATATTGTGGGACTAATGGAAAATGTGTCTTTTGCCAAAGATCGTGTTTGTAGGGCTTGTGTTGAAGGCAAAATGCATGACTCTCCGCATCCAAGCAAGACCATTATCTCTTCCAAGAGGATCTTGGAGCTCCTTCATGTGGATCTCTTTGGTCCCGTTACTCATGCAAGTCTTGGTGCGAAGAAACATTGCTTGGTGATTGTCGATGACTACTCAAGATACACTTGGGTCTACTTTCTCAAGACGAAAGATGAGACTCAACAAATATTCATTGAATTTGCTACCGAGGTGCAACGCCAACACAACCTCCTCATTATGGCAATAAGAAGTGACAACGGCTCCGAGTTCAAGAACTACACACTCAATGATTTTCTTAGTGATGAGGGGATTCGTCATCAATATTCCGCTGCTTACACCCCTCAACAAAATGGTGTTGCGGAGAGGAAGAACCGGACTCTTATGGATATGGCAAGGTCTATGATGGCGGAGTATAAATCCCGCTATAACTTTTGGGCCGAAGCCATCTCCACCGCTTGTCACTCCTCCAACCGGCTCTATCTCCGCAAGGGCTTGAACAAGACTCCATATGAAATACTCACCGGGAACAAGCCTAATATCTCATACTTCAAGGTGTTCGGGTGTAAGTGTTTCTACAAAATCAAAGGAGTTCGTTTAGCTAAATTCGCTCCTAAAGCTTTGGAGGGTATATTTGTTGGTTACGGTGCCGAATCTCACACTTATAGAATCTTTGATGTATCCTCCGGGATTATCATTGAATCTTGTAGTGTGAAGTTCGAAGAAAATGATGGCTCCCAAGTGGGGCAAGTTGATGTTTGTGCGGGTGATGAAATACCTCAAGATGCCATAGTAAGAATGGGTGTGGGATTTTTCCGCCCCATTGAGGGACACGGTGTGGCGTCTCGGGAAGAACTATGCTCTACCACGGTGGAGCCCTCATCTTCTCAACATCAACAAACCCCATCAAGTGAATCAAATGATGCACCAACCCAAGAACAAGAACAAAACCCTCTCTCTAGTGTGCAAGATCAAGGTCAAGATCAACCAAGAATTCATGATGGTTCCGACGAGTATCCATTTGATATTTGCTCCGCACCAAATGATGTCCAAGATCAAGCACATGATGTTGAGCAACCCCAAGTAATTGAGGAAGCTCAAGTTGAAGGTCAAGACGGGGACCCAAATGATCAAGTTGATCAAGTGACACCTCCAAGGCCAAGAAGAACCAAGGAGGAGATCGAGACCCGCCGACTAGCAAGAAGAGAAAGGCAACTTGAGCGTCTTGGTCACACCAATGACAAGGTTCTTGGTGATGTAAGGGCAAAGGTTTCCACAAGAAGGCAATTGGCGAACTTTAGCCATCATCATGCTTATATTTCTTTAGTGGAACCCAAGAAAGTATTTGAAGCCCTTGAAGATTCGGATTGGTTGGAAGCCATGCATGAAGAACTCAACAACTTCAAGCGCAACAAAGTGTGGACTTTAGTAAAGAAGCCAAAGGAGTGCCGCAATGTTATAGGCACTAAGTGGATTTTCAAGAACAAGCAAGATGAGTTTGGAAATGTTGTGAGGAACAAGGCAAGATTGGTGGCTCAAGGGTTCTCTCAAGTTGAGGGTATTGACTTTGGGGAAACCTATGCTCCCGTGGCTCGCCTTGAGTCCATCCGTATCCTTCTTGCTTATGCTTCGCATCATAACTTTAAGTTACAACAAATGGATGTGAAAAGTGCCTTTCTTAATGGGCCTTTGCATGAAGAGGTTTATGTTAAGCAACCCCGGGGTTCGAGGATCTCAACTTTCCTAACCATGTCTACAAGCTTGATAAAGCACTTTATGGTCTCAAACAAGCTCCTAGAGCTTGGTACGAGCACCTTAAGGAATTGTTGGTAGACCGTGGGTTTGATGTTGGGCTAATCGACCCCACTCTTTTTACTAAGAGGGTCAATGGGGAGCTTTTCGTTTGCCAATTATATGTTGATGATATTATATTTGGATCTACTAACAAAGCTTTCAATGATGAATTTTCAAAGCTTATGACCGATAGGTTTGAGATGTCTATGATGGGAGAGATGAAGTTCTTCCTTGGTTTTGAGATCAAGCAATTGAGGGAAGGAACCTTCATCAACCAAGCAAAATATCTCCAAGACATGCTCAAGAGGTTCAAGATGACCGAGATGAAGGGTGTGGCCACTCCTATGGTTACCAAATGTCATCTTGCACTAGATCCCAATGGTAAAGAGGTGGATCAAAAGGTATATCGCTCCATGATTGGATCCTTGCTTTACCTTTGTGCATCTAGACCGGACATAGTGTTGAGTGTTGGTGTGTGTGCAAGGTATCAAGCTTCTCCTAAAGAGAGCCACATGATGGCTCTCAAAAGAATCTTTCGATATTTGGTTGATACCTCAAGATATGGTATTTGGTACCCCAAAGGCTCAAGTTTTATTCTCAATGGTTATACCGATGCGGATTGGGCGGGTGATAAGGATGATAGGAAATCAACTTCCGGGGCTTGCCAATTCCTTGGTAGGTCCTTGGTGTGTTGGTCTTCTAAGAAGCAAAATTGTATATCTCTCTCCACCGCCGAAGCCGAATATGTTGCCGCCGCAAGTGGATGCACTCAATTGTTATGGATGAGGCAAACTTTAAAGGAATACGGTGTCATTTGTGACAAAGTGCCTCTATTATGTGACAATGAAAGTGCCATCAAGATTGCCTATAATCCGGTGCAACATTCAAGAACGAAGCATATTGAGATCCGGAATCATTTCATTAGGGATCATGTTGCCCGGGGTGATATTGAGCTTATCTATGTTCCTACCAAAGATCAACTTGCCGATATATTCACGAAGCCTCTTGATGAAGCAAGGTTCTCTTATTTGAGGAATGAGCTAAATATCATTGATTCAAGGAGTATAGCTTGACCATCTTGCAAACACACTTACGTCTCAAAACTTTATTTGGTTTAGATGTGGGCATGGAAATAGGGGGGTGCGGTTTAAATTATTGAGCTATCCCTCCCCCCATAATGCCAACATTAATGATTTCATTCTCGTTATATCATATGTTGATATGTGAGCTTAAATGATGAGTATTGGTTTGGACCCTAGATATATCTTCGCGGTGCCATACCATAACACTCATATATGGTGGCCTAGGCCACCACACTCTTCTTCGTGAAGAGTTGGAGTTGTTTGGATTTTCATTGGATCTTTTTGACATCTCCTTGTTTATGGGAAATCACTCATTTTTGGCCTTCATTTGATTTATTTGCAAAAATGAGTGATCATGTACCATCTCACAGTTTGGCGTATCTATCCTAAGCCTCACCTTTCCTAAATAAACCATATCTATCTCCATACTCTAAAACTCCGCAGTCTTTTTGAGGGCTTTTGTGCTGAGGGCAGGGTTGGCGGCACTGCCGGCGCTTTCCCACCGGCACTGCCGGCCGCGCCGGCACTGCCGGCCTCGGCTCGGCGGCACTGCCGCTGCGGGCGTGGGTTAAGTTGAGGGCCCGCGGGGGAGTTAGGGCAACTGCTCCTTTCTTCCCCAGCGCGTGCCCTCTCCTCCCACTCGACCCCAGCCGCCGCCGCCGTCGCCCCTGCTCCTCCAGCCGCCGTCCCGGGCTCTCCTTCCTCCCCTGGTCGGCTGATCCGGGCAGGGCCCTCCTCCCCTCCATGGCTTCCTCCTCCGGTTAGTCTCCCTCCTCTCTCTCCCTCTCTAGATTGGGTTGACCTCTCTAGAAGAAAGATGGGTGGACGATTCTTGCCGTAAGTTTTGCCATAGAGGTGGATAACCTAGTGCATGGTTGTGTGAAAGTTTGAGGAACAATGTTTGAGTCTAGAGTAGATCTGGTGTTTTTCCCTGTCGACCGGCACTGCCGCCACCTCACCACCGGCACTGCCGGTTGGGCCGGCACTGCCGCCCCTGACTCACCGGCACTGCCGGTCGGGCCGGCACTGCCGCCCGTACCTCCCCGGCACTGCCGGCGAAGCTGTGCCCAGATCTTCTTTAGCCTTTTTCTTGTTGTATCTTGAACATATCATTCATCATGCCTTGCTTATCAAGATTGCCTTGTTTTAGTGTACCTTATCATATGCTATTCCTATCCTTTGCTCTCACAGGTGCAGGTGGTTCTCATCGCTCTAGCTCGGGCAAACGGGCTATTCCTAGTGACTTTGACGCCGAAATTCCATCTCTGAAGAAGTCATCTCTTCGGGAGAGGAACTCCGCTCCGGCTGAACCTCGTGCTAACCTTCTCCGGAGATTGAGAGGCATGCCCATTGGGAAGTGGCCAGATAATGAGTATGCTCGGTTGCGTCAGTCCAACGCTTACACCTCTCCCAAGGGCACCAATTGCTCTGCTCTATTCTGGACTAAGTATCAAGAGAAGACCTTTGATGATCTCTATGCAAATGCCACTTATAAAGTTGCTCCTATGCATCACATCAACTTTGCTCACATGGATAAACACGCCAACTACTTTGTCTGAAGCTCGAGATATTTGTGAGCAGTTTGGTCTTGTTCCTCTGATGAAGTTTCAGCATCCTTACTGTGTGGAGGTGATTGGGAAATTCTTTGCCACGGTTTATGTTGACAATGATGATGCCAAGACTATGACTTGGATGACAGAAGGTCGCATGTTGCATGGCACTTGGGACCAATTTGCAGCTTGTCTTGGTTATCCGGTGCTCACTGGCAATGAAGATGGATACTTTAGAGCCCACAACACTCCCAAGCCCGTTGAGAAGGCTCTCCTTGCTGATCTTTATCTTGAAGGAGAAGTGGTATATGGTTCTCAGAAATTCCTCCGCCCGGTGTATGACATTCTTCTCCGCATTTACCGAGAGGTCCTTAATCCCAAGGTTGGCTGCGTTGATCGGATCTATGGATACCTTGGGAACTTGTTGCTCCTTTCTCACCGAGCACCGTGACACCGGTATGCAGCTTGATGTGATGGATTTTCTGTGGAATGAGTTTTGGGCTTGCATAATGGCTCGCAAGGCCCCTGTGTTTGCTCCCTACTTCATGTTCTTCATATGCTCTCGTTGGGACAATGCTGGATATGGCAGGCTCACTGATGAGGTTAACCTTCTACCTCACAAGGCTAAGGATCTCAAGGTCAAGACTCACGACAATCCTCCTCGTCTTCCCAATGATGAGGATTCTGCTGAAGAAGAAGACTCTGATTTTGAGTTGGCACCTCCTGCTGACAATGGCTGGTTTGCTCGCATAGAGGCCAAGTTGGCCAAGATGTTCTGCCTCAAGTCTGACATCAACAGGCGTCAGTATCAGGCTCATAGGGAGCGGAAAATGGACAGGAGGAACACAAAGCTCATCATGCGCAAGTTGGATATTCCTGTTGAAAGTGGATCTGAGGAGGTCATCACTCCTGAAGAAGAATGGCTCTCCAAGCATGGCAATGTGACTGAGTTTGAACAGATTGGTCTTCCCGGTCCCTCTCGCCGTCGGCACCCTCCTAGTGATGATGTTGAGCCCGCCGAGTCTGAAGAAGATGAAGATTCGGAGTCCGATGAAGAGACGGAGAGTGAGTGAGCTCTCATGGGACGTTGTAGCATCGCTTCTTTTCTCCTTTTTGGTGTCTTGATGCCAAAGGGGGAGAAGAAGGTCTAGTAGGACTTGCACGGGATTTGCTAGGGAGGTTTGAGGGCACAAGCATTTGCTTTTTATCATTCCGTTAAAGCTTGTGTCCTCCTTTTATCTTCTATATTATGTTGAACCTTATCTTATGTCTTATGTGTCCTATGTGTGGTGAACTATGTGTGGTGAACTTTTGCTATGTTTTCGGTATTCTATATGGTTGAGAATATTGTCATGGATTGGTATGATCATATTATATCTCATATTGTCTATGGATCTATCTCAAATTGATACTTGATGTGATTATGGGATTCTTGTTCATGTTATTGAGGCTATTGTCTTGATATGTTAAGGATGTCAATATGAAAAGGTATGATCTTAGCTTGTCATCTTCTATCTTTTCCCATACATTTTATGCTTTATGTCTTATGAGCATTGTGCTTTCTATCTTGGTAGTTGAAGTTGCTCTATACCTAATGTGTGCATATATATATTCTTGCACTAAATTTCTCGCATGCACACATCTAGGGGGAGTTTCTCTCTGCTGCCAAACATATAGATATTCTTGCTCTATTCTTTGCAAGATCCCGGTATTGTCATCAAACACCAAAAAGGGGGAGATTGAAAGAACATTTCATGATCTCTGAGTTTTGTGTGTTTGTTAACAACACCGGTGACAATTTAACCGTGTGCTAAGTGGTTTACAGTTAGAGAAAAGATACCACGGAAAATCTCGACCCACTCAAAAAGGATGAAAAGAAAAGAAGGATGAAGCTGTCTCCTGGCCGTGGCCGGCACTGCCGGTGTGCACACCCCGGCACTGCCGGCATCTTTGGCCCGGCACTGCCGGCCTATCTGTCGGTCAGTTGTTTCAGAAATGTGGCCGGCACTGCCGGCGTCTCAAGGCCGGCACTGCCGGCGTGGCCGGCACTGCCGGAGTCTCAAGGCCGGCACTGCCGGCGTTTCTCCTCCAACGGGCAGAAAAGTAGGTGGGGTATAAATACCCCCCTTCACTTACCTTGGAAGGTTGCTCAAACCCTAAGAACTTCATCCTCCATTGCTGAGCCACCAAGAACACCAAAATCGCCAGATCTCCTCCCTCAACCAACCAAATCACTTGTGCTTTGGAGAATCGAAGGAGAAGACCCCGATCTACATCCTCACCGAAGCGTTCTTCATTTCCCCCTCTTATGCTTGAGGGCCCCCTTGCTAGTGTTCCTCTTTGGATCCCTAGTTGTTGTTGTTGATGTATGCTTGTTGATTTGTTGTGTTGTTACAGATTTGGGAGCCTCCAATTTGGTTGTGGATGTGTGCCCCAAGAACTTTGTAAAGGCCCGGTTTCCGCCTCGAGGAAATCCCTTAGTGGAAGTGGGCTAGGCCTTTGTGGCGTTGCTCACGGGAGATCCGAGTGAAGCCTTCGTGGTTGTTGGTTTGGCTTGCGTAGCAACCACACTCCTCCAAACGTAGACGTACCTTCTTGCAAAGGAAGGGAACTACGGGAATCATCTCCGTGTCATCGCGTGCTTCACTCTCGGTTACCTCTATCCCACTCTATCTACTATTGTGTTGCTATACCTTGCTTAGTTGATATCCTTGTCATATAGGTAAATTCACTTAGTTGCATATCTAGAGAATTTACCTTTGCGTCAAGCCTAAATTGAAAAAGAACTAAAAATTGGTTAGCACCTATTCACCCCCCCTCTAGGTGCGGCATACGATCCTTTCACCAATGTCAAGAGTGAACAGCAAACACCTGAATTAATGCTCTACTCCGCTATCAATTTTAGGTTTCAGACATCTTGCTACCGCATCCTTCTCTCGCAAATTCTATGTGCCTCGGTCCTCGTTCTTCCGAGAGTCCTGCTCACTTAATTTCCTGTGAAGCTAACAGAATCCCCTTCGTAAACCAGAACTTAGATCTGACCTCATGGGCCGACTGCCTGCGAGCCTGGCCTAATCCTCCTGAGGGTTGGGTGGTATGGTATAATAGAGTATTCAGAACTCATTATGCAACCTGGGAAGCCATAGGGATAGCCGATGCCCTGTCATTATCATTATCTCCTCTTGAGAAAAATGAAAATATTCTGAAAACCATCGGCTATTTCTAGTCTGACGCACTGAACTGCTTTATGTTCGGCCATGGCCCTATGACACCAACCCTGCTGGATGTAGCCATGATCACAGGCCTAGATGTCGCATCCCCAAGCCCTTCTGCATTCAAACTGCCGAGAGTTCCTTTCACCCTTTCTTCTAAAAAGAGTGCACCGAGGGGGAGCCTACCTCAAACGTTATATGAAGACCAAAGGTCCTGTGACAGAGAGAGAACATACGGCCTTCCTGAACTTCTGGTTAGAGCACTTTATCTTCTGTGGCCCATCCCTCGCCCCTACCAAGAATTATCTTTCCCTGGCCTATGAACTGGCTAAAGGCACCCAACTCGGCCTAGGCAAACTGTTTCTTGGAGAGGTCTATCGATCTCTTCAACCGATGTCCGTCAAAGTGTTCTCTCAAAAGACAGTTAAAACTGGCGGTCCCTGGTGGTTTATTCAGCTATGGGCGCAGCTATACTTTCAGACCCAGATCCCCGACTTCCCATCTTTGACCTCCTGCACCTTTCCGGATGTCAACGGAAAGGATATCCGATGCACCAGCTACGGCCAAGCTTTGTATGGTCGCCCAGGCAGCAGGCTGATCCCTAAAGAAGCAGCAGGGTGGTTCAAGATCTTCTTTCAAGGTTTAGACAACCCCCTGTTCTTTCCTTATACTGAATCGGCGAATTTTGAAAATCCAGTCTACTTTCGATTGGATAATTTCACCGATGATGCCAGCACCCAGCATCTGTATTCCATCATGATTCGTCCTTGCTTCCTTCCTGTCGGCATGAGTACCTCAAACCGGATCATCAAACCTGGCTATGAGTGTTATCAACCAGTAGTAGCAGCCCGACAGCTCGGTCTTGGGCAGGTGCCTCCACACTTCTTCTTGCACCACCTGACAGCAAGCAGAGCCGAACTGCCTGACATCCTTACGGGCCAAAGGTGTTATACCTTCTTTGATGCTTTGGCCATTCCTGTTCCCCACGACCTCCGTTTCTCCTTCACTACTGATGGTTTCGAGACTTGGTGGTCCATGTGGAAGACCCATGTCTTCAGAAGGGCCTTAGGACCGCTGTTGAGACAACTTGACGCCGAGTATGACATCCCCGCAGACCAGGTACCATCACTCGAAATATTTCTTGCAGCCGCTTATGATGTTTGTTTGCGACCTGACCCCAATTTCCTAACAGCAACACGACGGCCCAATTCCCACGCAAGCCGATGGCTCCCCCTTCGTATTCCTTCCTCCAGCCCCAGTGGTTCTCTTCTGCCAGAACTCGCCACCTCTGAAGAAAATCATAATGCAGAGTCAGCCGATTTCACCGAAATCGGCTCCCAAGAGTAAAGCATCTTCAGGGTCGGTTGCCCCCCGAGCCTCGACGCAGGCGAGGACGGCAGTGAGAAAGGTGGCTGCCAGGAAGACCCTAAAACACAAAGCTCCCGCCCAGGAAAGCCTGCACGTAAGTTGATCCGTGTTTCGTCCGACCACGTTTGCCCTTCCAACCTTTGTAACATGGTTGTCCCTCCTTTCTTTCAGGCTTCCACTGAAGGGAACTCCAGTGAGGGAGCACAGTCCAGCCCAAGGGACTCCTCCTCAGACGATACAGAAAGATCCACCACGCAGAGCCAGACGGACTCGCCAACGTCGGCTTCTAGGAAGAGGTCGACTCCCGAACCTGCTGTTCTTCAGGCTCCGATCCAAACGGGGTCACGCCTGAAGCGTAGATGCGTCACACGGGCTCGCACGGGCCCTCAAGTCGCCTCGCCGAGCCAGGAGGTTTCAAATGTAATTCCCTCAACAGCTCGTGTTTCACACTGTCTTGCTACTAATTGGATTGCCTCAACATTTCCCTTGCAGACTAATGGGACCTCTAGCGGGGATGTTGAAGAGTTGCCGATGCCATCGGCTACCCTTGGCCTACCCAACTCGCCAAGCGTGACCGACCAAGTGGCTAACCTGGCCGAAACTACCGCAAAGCCGATTGTCACCACCTCGGCTTCCATTCCTTTCTTGGGGGAGGTAAGATTCATTCTCCCGGGCCCACTCTTTTCCTCTGTCGCATGCTCATGCTGCTCTTGCTCGTCTGTCAGGGGTGTGACCCTTCAAGCTTGCTGTCGTTCGATCCCAACTCCATTGAGCCAGCTGTTTCCAAAGCTGGTTCCAAAGCAGGTGAAGAGTTGGAACCTAGCGCGGTTGATGGTCCGCTCCAGCGCCTCAAAGTTTTGCTCTCCTCCTCGGTCGAAGCCCTGGTCGAGAACCCCGAGGCAATCAAGGGCCTCCTCGAGGACATCCAGCCCCGTCTCCCAGTAGCGCTGCAAGTTAAGCTTTGGCCGGCAGTGACTTTGTCAGTTTTCAGGTCAAGGGTGCAGTCGGCTCGTCAAAGGATTACTCTTCGGCGTGCCCAACTCCCGTTAAGAGCCGATATTGCAGGCAAATGTCAACGGCTCAATGAGAAGAAGGCCGCTTTAGACGCCAAGACCGCCACTTCCACCCGTAGTGTCGGGCTTGAAACCTTGTGCAAAGAGGCTGGAAGACCTTGAAAAGAGGACCAGGGAGACCAAACAACTTATCCGGGATGAGAAAGCCCTCATTGCTCGCTCCCAAGAGGAAGCACAAGGTCTCACGGCTGATCTGAAGACCGACCTGGCTGAAATTCGTGCTCTGAGCAGCCAGCTGGTGATGGGGAGGGACGAGGATGACGAGGCCGAGATCGCGGAGGTGGATCGAATCCGTGCCGATGCTCTTCGCGCCCTTGAGGCTTTTCTTCAGTAGGGCTTCTTTGTGTGCACTGATGTATGTAAACTTGCTTCGCTGTAAGGTTGACCGCCGTGTAAACTGACGCATGTCTCGATTTCTTTAGCTTTTTTTTTACTGGCCGATTTCCCTATCAGCCACCAATATTTCTCCGCACATGTTCAACGATGTCGTGTATGCTCATATACTTAGGTGCCCCCGAGCCGATTCACGCCGGTAGCTGCTGAAATCGGCTCTATGGTCGGCCAAGGTCCTACGATGTGAACGTCGGCTTTGTTAGGAGCGCAATGGATTTTTCCCAGTGTATCAGCCGACGCACCCCATTGTCCATACATCGTGTCGGAGCCGGTCGCGCGGAACGGCTTCTTCCTCGTCTTCGCTGTGAGAGCAGTTGTCATCATCTCGGGCCCGGTCGCTTGGATCGGCCTCCTCTTTACCCCTGCCACGGGAGTGGCTGCTTTCTGCTTTATCTTTGCCATGGCGGCTTGCAAGCCCTGCCATGTTGATACCAAAGGAGAACTCTGGCTCTCTTATGGAGTGGCTGAGATCCACCATGTTGACGCTAGGCCACGAACGCGCGCTCCCATGGAGCCTGACATCGTGTGAACGGGTCTTTTCAAAGGAGCCGATGAGTTCGGCCTTGAGGACTGTCTTGATCTCGTCATACTTCTTCTTGAGCTTGTCAGTCAGGTCCTCATATTTGACCGGAGTGCTTTCCGCCATCTCGGATGTAGATGGCGATGCGGTGGATGTCGAAGTTCGGGTCCCACTGGGCGTGCCAGAATGTGTTGCAGTCAGAAACCCACCGTCGGGCAGCGACTGGCAACACAGGAGAGCCGGGAACAACCAAGGGCTGCGGCTGGCCCCAGTCCCTCTGAGCGTCGGCCCGCAAAGCCTTCTGGTCACGCGCCCGATGCTGTCGCAAGGGCGTGCCACCGACCTATACCCGAGTCGGGAAGGTGTGGATGATGCCTCGCTTAGTTTCCTGCAGGGGCACACACGTAAACGTTAAATACGAGCCTCGATCGGCTCTCAGGTTATCCTGTGAATCGGCTCAAAGAGCCGATCCACCCATGATTCAGACAAGGTGTCCGAATATATGGTGGTCCTGCTTGATCAAGATAAAGCTGATATGATCTACAACGATTTGGGGTTTTCACCGCATAATCGGATCATCCTACTCACGATTGGGCCTCGCGCTCGCGTACGGTGATCGTAAGCCGATCCTAGACGGGGCCTAAAAACCAACACGAGGTTGATCCTCGGAACATCCTGTCTAGGGCTAGCAAACTACACCCTACACGACGCTGGATCCTCCAACCCTTTGTAAGGCCTAACTATTGCAGATGTTAAACTAATCCTTGAAGAATCAAGGAGCAACCGTAACGGATCGAATCTACTAAATAATGATCAAGCGGGGTGCCGCCCCTACACCTAAGATAGGCGTAAGGACGGCTAGACATGCAAGGGTCGCACTACGATAGCATATTATACGAAGAACAATGCTAACCCTAACATGCCTAAGATAACTACGTTGCTCGCCATCAAAAAGGCTTCAGTACGAGCAACGCATGAACACTGGTAGAAACCTTCGAGACGAAGGAGTTGGCGATGCGCCGAGATTTGTTTGTGGTGAACGTTGGTTGTTGTTTATTCCAAAAACCCTAGGTACATATTTATAGTCCAGGGGACTTTCTAATGTGGGCGTGCACTAAACCGTGCACGGGTAAAATTCTATCTTCTAAACTAAAATGTGATCTAATATATTACAGATACATGGGCACCTTAGCCCAACTTGGTATAAAAGGCCGATTCACGTATTTCCTCCATGTATATATCTTCAAACCCATCTTGATCGCGGCCCACCTCTGACTCGGTCAAATTCTGGTGATAACACAATCATAATGATTAAGAAGTAAAATAATTAGTGTGATTATCTTTGCTATGATTTCCCGGTGAGCAAGTGGTACTGCTTGAACATATCTTTTTTCCTCAATTTGTAGATTGAAAATTCAGGGCGAGAGTATAGATCGCAATTCACAACTTACCAATATACTTCGAGAGCAGGTAAGAGAACGGTGCCGTCAGTAGCCTGTCGTCTTGATCTGCGGGCTGCCGTGGGGTCTTCAAATGCTGTGCCGCCCTCGCCTGTGTGCACATCGCCGTTGCCGTTCCGCCACTGTGGGAGGAGACGAAAAGACAACTTGATCCATACCTGGGCATTTCTCGGACCGGGCCGGGCCGGGCTTCGGGCTGGCCCGGAAAAAGCCCGACGGGAAATCCTTGGCCCGAGCCCGGCCCGGCCCGACCAACTTTCAGCAAATTTTGGCCCGAGCCCGGCCCGCGGCCCGAAAAAGCCCGATTTTTTCTGGGCTGGCCCGACGGCCCGGCCCGATCTAATGGTAATTTTCTTTTTTCTGTTGTAATATCCCAGGTAATGGGGTTACAAAAAATAGAGGAAACAGATGTGTGCATTGCATTCATGCATAGAAAATCTGGGGAATTTTCGCGCTTTAAAGTAAAACGATCACGATGATCGAAGTTTCACTTGACCTTGGTGGAATTGAAGTAGCTCATCAAGTCAAGCGCTATAAACCTCATTGTGACTTTGTTAAAACCTTGTTTTGGGTAGAGATGATTTGATCTAAGGGGTTAGATCAAATGGAATTAATAATCAACACAACAACACTTCACTCAATGATCAATTGCTTAATCTTATAGAAGACTATAATAGGGTAATCCTTGCCATAACATATGAATATCCATTTAATTGGAAATCAAGAAAACAATAATTGGAGAAACTATTCTTCATTCATCTTCTCCATGTCTTAAACTAATCTTTGATCCTACCATGAACCTCATGGTATTCATTCTACTTTATTCTTGGAAGCAAGACAAGGAGATAAACTCTAGAAATATATAATCCTCTCTACTACATATTAATATACATCAACCCTAGAGAAGTGAGAGTTCTATGTTACTTATTAGAGGATCAATGATAAACCTTGAACTAAACCTTGAATATACATCCATGTATTCAAATCATCATCTCAGAGAAACCCTAGGATATTATTGAAGATATTTCCTAGAGAGAGAACCCATTTATGTTAACCATAGATATTGGTGACCACATCATTATCTTTGGAGAATAACCTTAGGTTAGCATTGAAGTCCTTTCCAAATGAGAGAGTCCATTCATATCAATCCTAGCTTTACCTAATTAAGAATAAAGGACAACCTGTGAACTAAAAGTATGAGGAGATTAACCATTACATCTTGGAGTGGTGAGACAACCTAGTATCACATGGAATAATAACATATCCATGAATTGATAAAGTAAGGAGGAGATTAATTCAACCAAGATAGCCAAGTGGAGTTTTAGACTTGATATCTATTGAGATATAGTGAATACACCATAAACCCTAGAATAAACCATTCCTTTATAAGAGAGCCCAAGCTAAGGTGTTACACTCAAGAAAATTAAAGCCAACACTTGAATGTGAGGGAGAGAACTACCCATACACCCAGATGATAATATCAACATTATTTAAGTGGAACCCTAACTGAAGATCTCAGGCATTCTCCTGGGATATAAGCTTTAAAGTCAACCATAGTAGTCCCATTCAAGAAGGTAAACTAGAAGCACTATCCCCTAGTTGATCAAGACAATGCTTGATCTTAGAAGAGAGAAAACTAATTAATGAGAGATACTTTAGGAAGCCAAACCTTGATCATTATAGATTGAGTAATGACCATAAACCTAAGAACTTGGAGTAGAGGATATAAGCATATAAGAAAAGCTTTGAGTTAAAGCCTTTAATTTATATGGTGAGAAACCATTCATCATTTCAACCAAAGTTAACTATAAAAAGAAATATAACTACTCTAGATACTGGAACAATAGATTTAGGATATAATAGAAATCTATTGGTAAAAGATAAAACCAATTCTTAAGTCCTTAGTAATTAAAGGAGAATAGAAACAATAAAGCAACTAACCATATTACCTTGGTTAGGGGAGATTAAACCCTAGCAAATACAATATGGTGTCATCTCAACTCTATAAACTAGAATTATATTTCAACCCTAGTTTATGCATCACTATGATGATCCTAATATAAATCTAGGCCATATTTGAGATTCAAAGCAAGTGCCATTAGGTGAATAGAATTGAGCCCTAGAATTGTTCACTAGTGGTATCTTATGCTCCAACTATGGATCTTAAGAATAACCTAGTGCTAAGCCCTATAATTAAACCCTGGTGGTGATTAACCATTTATCACTATAACCAAGACCAAACTATGATGAGAATAGTACCCACTCTAGGTATATCAAGGTGCTATTAAAATATAATACTAGAAGTAACCTTGGAATAGGATTAAGATAAACATTACAAGGTCTTAAGAAATGAGTGTTCACATAAAATCATGTGCAAGTAACCAAATACTCAAAATTGTGATCAAGTCCTTAGAGATATTTTAGCACATGAACTCATGCCATTAAATCAATTCTTATTAGAATTCCATGATTAAATATTACTTTGAAATTGTTTCTTGCAAAGTAATACCAAACAAAACTCTACATATCACAAGTAAAAAAAACTATCATTTGGAAAATAATTTAACTATTTCCAAAGGCCATATTTAAATTCATGCCTATATGGCTATTTAGCTCAAATTCCAATAGTAATTAATAAATCCATATTTTAGTATCCATATTAAATCTTCTAATACACCACTAAAGAATTTGCAGTACCTTGGAATAATTCTTGTATGGTTCAAATGAATAAGACCTGCAAAATAATAATGAGTTTGAATTTGAATTCAAAACAAAATTGTAAAACAGAAAATAAGAAAGAAAACAGAAAACAGAAAAAAATGGAGAAAGACTTAACAGACCTTACCTGGCCGTGCAGCCCGTGAAGTAGCCCACCAAGTAGCCCAGCCGCACCAGCCCAGCAGCAGCCCAACACTCGGCCCAGACCACCACAGAACCAGCCCAAGATACCCCTTCGTCGAGTTAAAAACAGAGAGAGGGTCGTCCTCATCTCTTCGTCGCGCATGGTGGACAGCACGACGCCGTGGCGAGCTTCTCCTCATCGCTGTCGACATCTCCTCGCTCAGCTGCGTGACAAGGCGTGTTTTCGAGCCGTATAAAGCCCCTGGACGAACCCTAGCCCGATTTTCTTCTCTCTCTGCTCCAATTCCGCCCAATCCCGAAACCCTAGTCGACCGGCCGTCGACCATCGCCGCCGTTTGGAGCTTCCCCTGGAACCGCCGTTGGTTCCATCGACACCGCCACCCTCGACTTGTTCTGCCCGCAAAAGGAATCGAGCAGGGGCGACCCATAGCGCCGCCGGTGAGCTCGTCTTCTCCGATGCCTGTACCGACTAATTCCGGCGAACTAGCCATCCATTCGCCTCGCCGTCAAGCCCGCTGTGTCCCTGGTGAGTCCCTTAACCTCCTGCGCATCCTAGCCCGCTTGTTCATGCCCAGCATCGCCGTAGCATCAGTCACCTGTGAGCGCCGCCGCTCGGGCCTCTCCGTCGTGGTTGCTCCGGTGACCAAACCGGGGCGGCGCTAGTACTGTTCGAATCACCGCATCGTGCTGAGTCTCGTGGTGTGGTTGATTTGGCCGCGGGATGAGCGTAACGCCGGCGACCATCGCCAGTTCCCGCCGGCCAGAGACCTCCTCGCCACCGTGGTGATTTTGACTCGGTCAAATTCCACCGGCGGAGTGAGGTGGACGAGACCCCACCGGTCATTGATCGTGGGTGTACCACTGGTCGGAGTACGTTTAGCGAGATTTCGTTTTATTTCACAATTCAATAATACCTGCAAATTCAAATAATTGTAGAAAATTCATAAAAAGTCAGAAAAATATAAATGTGATATTAAAATTCTTAGAAAAGAAAACTCTATCCCATAAAAATATAATATGAAATTTTTATTTTCAATAAAAATTTAATTATTTAACACTTGTTATTTAAACCTTTAAATTTAATTCCAAATTTAATTAAATTTCTATAATTAACAAAAACTTCTAAAAATAATAAAAACCAATAAGCAAATCAGGAAAATAATAAAACTAATTTCCTTTGCTTATAATTTATTAAATCCTTATTAGAAGGATTTAAATCCTAATTAATAATTACTTTAATTATCAATTCTTTAAAAATAATAAAAGGACAAATCCAATATTATTTTAATTTCAAAGTTATTAATAACTTCAACTTTATTAATGAAGTTATTAATACAAGAATTATAGAGTAATTAGGAAACCCTAGTTCCATTTTAAAACAAAGTGATAACCCCATAATTCAGGTGGGATCCTAAAACCCTAATGCCAACTAGAACCTAGCTCCACTATTTCATTGGAACCCTAATTTACTTCTAAAACCTAAACTCTAGATCCACACATGTAATCATGGTATTCGATTTCCATACATAGAATCATAATAACAATTAAATACTTGCCATGCCACATAAAATGGTAGGAGCCCTATTATCAATAATTTAGTAGTCCATGTAGGCATACCTATCCAACCTAATTGATCAAATAAGGGCAACTAAATGCAAACCCTAGCTCCTATCCTTAGAGATATCAATCTAAATTAAACATGTTTAGCATCACACCATTACGATGAACCCTAATAGCAACCATGCCCATTATCATGCACCACCTAATCATACCCCACTAAACCCCATTAGTGTAAGGTAATTATTAAACATCCTATTTAGGAACCAACCATTCCTTACTTAGTGGATTCAATAGCAAACCTAGACAACCTCAACCCTAATTGATATACTTATTATTATTTAAGAAGTATGTTCTTCAAAAGTTATTCTTTTGAAGAAAATAAGGAATCATCACCAACCACTGCTTATAAGGACCTATAAACCCTAGCCGACTATCATTAGCAAGATAAACCAACCTTGACAACAACCATGTATAATGAATTGCTTAAGATGCCTAGGCTTATCTTAACCTTACAAGCCCTAGGTGTCGATAAGTCCAACATTGTTGTGATCCATCTAACACTTACTCCAGAAACCAATTAGAACCATAGAAAACCAGAGAACCCCACAAACCTAATTATCATACTTGTTCTTCATTAAAGAACATGTTCTTCAAAAGTTATTCTTTTGAAGTATATGATAATTAATCATTAACCATGCCATATAGTGCTTAAACCAACCACTATTTATTACATGTTAGGATTATACCAAATGTTATTGTTGTGTGCTATTAGTGTTATTATTAGGATATATTACAGACACTCGTTTATGATACCAAGCAAACAATCCTTAATAAGAACCCTATTTGTGAATCACTCTAAAAGTGCAACACACCCTAAACCAATCATTAAAACTCACTGATCCTAAATCATCGGGGTTAGGTCACGCTTAGAGCGATTGCATCTCATACCTATGCATTATTGCATCCTTGCCAATCTTTTAAACATCGTCCTTACGGACGATGATGCTATTTCAGAATTTGGAGTTATTGCGTATCGAAGACCTTGCCTGCATAATCTTGCAGTCAAGAAAGGCAAGTTCATCACTTGCTCATGTCATTTGAGTATTTCTATCAAATTACTTGCAAAGTACTATGGTTATCACTATTGCATAAAATCAAAACCACTACTTTCATAACTATGAATATGACTATGTGGTGGGCAATGGAACCATGGATTGTGTTGATATGGTGGAGGTTCCATTGCACGGGTTTATATCCATCTAGGATTAAACAACAAATGTCGCCGATGATTCTTGTGCCGTAATACCCGTGTTAACCATAAGATCCGGAGTGGGACGGAGTAGTCAAAAGTGTTTCCACCTCTCGTTCATCAACGGATGCGCTTACCGTAGCAGCTTGTGTCCGGCGGAACAACCGGAGGGTGGGGATCCCATTCTAATTCCCCACGGTAAAGCATTGCTTGCCGTAGCAGTTGTGTCTTGCGGAACAACCGGAGGGTGGGGATCCCATTCTAATTCCCCACGGTAATGCGGTCTATGATGGGTTGCAGCCACCGGCGTAGGAGTGTATGGTAAGAGCCCGAGCATCTGTTGTCGTGGTCGGGGTCCACCCTGAAATTACGGGAATAATGGGACCGACGTGGACCCAGGGTCGGCGCATGCAACAAAGGGTGGGTGTTCGAGGTAGCGGAGGAACATGATTGGCTAGACCTTATACCGGGCCTCACACCATAGGAAGTGTGGACGAGCTCGCGGCTCGGTTGGCACCAAGGTTAAGATCTCTTATGGGTAAAGCAACACACCTCTCGCAGAGTGTAATGAATCGTGACCTGTCACTCCCTGTTCCGGGATATGGAACTCGCGAACGCGGCCGGAAAGGAGCTCCATGAAGTTCTAGTAAACCGGTGAAGGCCGACGGACATAGTTCTTCCGAATAAAATCAACCTTTTGAAGAAATGGTTATGAAAACTTGCATTGGTATTAGACTTTCTCGGTCTAACGCCGTAGCTAGTGCATTAAACACCTCTTTCCTATAATGAACTTGTTGAGTACGCTCGTACTCATCCCACTCTTAAATCCCCGCTTAGATGTGGAGGCATCGAAGGAGGATCTACGATGCAACTCGAAGACCGAGGAGTCAACAACTACTTCACGAGACAAGTACCCTGTCGGAGGAGTCGATACCACATCCAACAAGAAGAAAACCTAGTTTAGCCATAGAAGGGAACTAGCTTCCTAAACCTAGCTCCTATTTAGCTAGAGTCTATTCTTAGCCTCTCGTAGTTAGTGAAATACTCTACAAATAGAGTTCGTGATAAGACTAGACTACGAGTCGTTCTTCCGGAGTTTATTTGCAGTTTCACCTCATTGTAAAGTAGGAGGCTGTGATGATCTTATGTAACAGTAGTCGATGTTGTAATTCTATAGACATGCCTTGGACCCGCATATGTTTCGTTGTACCACTCGAGCGATATAATACTAGTGGAACGGTGTTTCATTGGTGTTATATCGGACTTGCATACTACACCATGCGGTGGTATGCCGGGTCACCACAGTTGGTATCAGAGCAAATGCTTTGACCCTAGGATTAAAACCCTTTAAATGAGACCTATAGGATTGGTAGTGTCTATAGGAAGTTGTCCTAGGTAGACCAAATACTTCTTATGACTTAAGATGGATATTCACTTGAGAATAATCCTGGCACACTTGAGTCAACATTTCCTACCTATCCTTCCTAAGTGAAGTTAGGTAGCTAATCCAAAACATGTAGCATATCAATAAGTCCTTAAAACAATAGTTGAGTAGACCCCAGTTGGTATACAATACATGGTAGTCCAAAGAGAGGATACAACCATAAGGAAGCTATCCTATTGGAAGATGTGTACCAACACGAGTCATGATTAAGTAAGAATTATCCAGACCTGTAATAGGAGTAAATCAAGTGATGACGATAGTTAAGAAATCCTAATAGAAGATGTAGACCAAGTTAAGTAATGAGTAATTAAAATTATATAGACATGTGAAACACTTGATAGTAAGTGATAACTCTGAGTTATATGAGGTAGTATAGACCATGATGAGTCAATCATGGGAGGTAAGGAAGAGTGATTGGAATAAAATTTGTCTACTTATATGGTAGAGTTGCTAATCCTATATGATTCACCTGAGAATCGTTATGTGATGGACTAGAACCTTATAATAATTAAAAGGTGTACATTAAGAAGCCAGTTGTTCAACAATGGTGCAAGAACTGTGTACCAAAAATATGGAAGTGTGCCAAGCACATCATGACCATATGCCTATAATAGAAACACTTGGAAGTATAGGAGTTATATCTTAATAGATATGTATTCAGAGTAACCATATTAGAATTAGAGGTATCATACCAAATAGTCCTCAATAGCACTTATATATGGAATAATACTAAGTTAAGTAGTACTTCCAAAGAAAATTAGGTTAACTTTAACCATCCCAAACCACTTTGTTTCAAGTTTATCTCATTGCAATTGTGCAATTAAGGTAAATGTTGAGACAAATAGTAGAGTCCCCAATAGTCGTGCTAAGTATCACGATATAAACCTATATTATGTGGTGTTCTATACTACACATCAGAGCCTGATGTTTAGAGATGTCTTACTCAACAATCATATTCAGGCTTATGATGATGTGTATTATAAGCACAAAGCTGAATCTTCTTGAATTTTATTGGATTTTCATTGTTTGACTAGATCCATACATGAAGTTTGACTTTGGTATGCAAATGCATGTTGCTATATCAAGTTCTTACTTAATGCTATAGATCTAGAGGGTAATGGTATTCGTGTGAGGAAGTGACGAATTCTGTATATTTTGAAGACAAGATGAAGGTTCATCAGATAAAGGAAATAAAGTTGTGGGAAGTAACCACAATACTCTGAAAGAAGTATAATCAGAAACTCATGCTTACCTCAACAGAGGAGTACTTTAGCACGAAAGAAGCATGAAGGTGAGAAATATAATGATTATGGTGAAGCTGAAGCAGATCCATAGTCAACATAGAAGAGGGAATGCATGGGAAACCACTTAGGATACTATAATCATAGTGTCAGCAAGTGGTTTTCTTGCAAAATAAACCCTGAATGAAGGTAAATGATATATGAAACCATAGTAGATATAAGAAGACCATAGTTGATATCAGAAGACCACAATTGGTATTGGATCAATACTGCGAGATAAAGCAGAAGATGTCCCGTCCAGTTGATCAGAACCTATAATAAAATCCATTTTTAGATATCAAATAGCCACAGTTGGTGTAATAACCACAGCTGGTATCAGTTGGTACTACAAATAGTCCACAATTTAATTATTTGTAACAAAGGTTTGTGAACAAATAAAACCTTATTAGCCAAATAACAATGACCTATAAACATTTAGTCGAAGGATTCACGTTGGAGGTCCACAATTGAGTGGATACACCACCGATATTCTTCATAAGACCTTAGAAGAGTACAACCCATAAGTTAGAACCAGACCAATATTCCAACCTTAAGTCCAATAGTTGGAAGAAAGGGAGTTGAAGACCATAAGAAAACTCTAAGGGGTAGAGTAAACATTGAGTTAGATATACAATAACTCAATACTTTAAGCTTGAAAGAAGCAAAAGGTCTGAGCTGAGAGGAAGTTCGATCTTATTTTCATAAGATTATGAACAATACTTTTAGAAGGAAGACAGACCAGAAGCCGAGGTACATACCTCGAGGAGGTAAGAAGTGGACTATAACTTAAGAAAGTGAGTACTATTCACTCAGAAGTACGGAAGATCAAGTAAGTCAAGGATAAGGAAGTTGAATGAAGAAAATAACATAGACCAAATATAGCTCAAGAAGGCCAAGGACCGAAGTAGATTGACAATACCAAAACTAAAGTCTATTTAAATGAATCCTTTCATGGAACCTAAAGAATCCAAAATAGTTATAAGCATCAACTATAAACCATGATGAGTCTAATCCATTCTTAGGAAAATAAACCATCACGACCAATTCCATAGTTAGGACCCATTAAGTACCATTGCTGCAATTTTGGTAGTAAGGGAAAACCAAGACCTATTTTATCAAATAGGAGAATGTTATCCAATTAGTCCTCAATAAAGACTGCCAGGACAAGAAGAAGTCCCAATCATGGAATCTTCAATGAGATAGGAAACAAGATTATAATAGTTGGAAAAAAATCAATGAATCAAAGTAAGAACCATGGTTCAGAGACAAGTATTATTAAATCCCAGAGAAAAATCATAGAACTGGAGTAAGAACTAAAGTTCAGAGACAAAACCTAATGGATTCCAGGAAGAATCTGGATAAGGGATATATACAATTATATCCAGTGAGATTACCATGGAGTTCGAGAAAAGATTTAGTCTACACAAGTCAGATCCACACTCCGAAACGTGAGAGAGTTCAAACTTCGAGGACGAAGTTTAGTTTAAGGGGTAGAGACTGTAATATCCCAGGTAATGGGGTTACAAAAAATAGAGGAAACAGATGTGTGCATTGCATTCATGCATAGAAAATCTGGGGAATTTTCGCGCTTTAAAGTAAAACAGATCACGATGAATCGAAGTTTCACTTGACCTTGGTGGAATTGAAGTAGCTCATCAAGTCAAGCGCTATAAACCTCATTGTGACTTTGTTAAAACCTTGTTTTGGGTAGAGATGATTTGATCTAAGGGGTTAGATCAAATGGAATTAATAATCAACACAACAACACTTCACTCAATGATCAATTGCTTAATCTTATAGAAGACTATAATAGGGTAATCCTTGCCATAACATATGAATATCCATTTAATTGGAAATCAAGAAAACAATAATTGGAGAAACTATTCTTCATTCATCTTCTCCATGTCTTAAACTAATCTTTGATCCTACCATGAACCTCATGGTATTCATTCTACTTTATTCTTGGAAGCAAGACAAGGAGATAAACTCTAGAAATATATAATCCTCTCTACTACATATTAATATACATCAACCCTAGAGAAGTGAGAGTTCTATGTTACTTATTAGAGGATCAATGATAAACCTTGAACTAAACCTTGAATATACATCCATGTATTCAAATCATCATCTCGAGAGAAACCCTAGGATATTATTGAAGATATTTCCTAGAGAGAGAACCCATTTATGTTAACCATAGATATTGGTGACCACATCATTATCTTTGGAGAATAACCTTAGGTTAGCATTGAAGTCCTTTCCAAATGAGAGAGTCCATTCATATCAATCCTAGCTTTACCTAATTAAGAATAAAGGACAACCTCGTGAACTAAAAGTATGAGGAGATTAACCATTACATCTTGGAGTGGTGAGACAACCTAGTATCACATGGAATAATAACATATCCATGAATTGATAAAGTAAGGAGGAGATTAATTCAACCAAGATAGCCAAGTGGAGTTTTAGACTTGATATCTATTGAGATATAGTGAATACACCATAAACCCTAGAATAAACCATTCCTTTATAAGAGAGCCCAAGCTAAGGTGTTACACTCAAGAAAATTAAAGCCAACACTTGAATGTGAGGGAGAGAACTACCCATACACCCGGATGATAATATCAACATTATTTAAGTGGAACCCTAACTGAAGATCTCGGGCATTCTCCTGGGATATAAGCTTTAAAGTCAACCATAGTAGTCCCATTCAAGAAGGTAAACTAGAAGCACTATCCCCTAGTTGATCAAGACAATGCTTGATCTTAGAAGAGAGAAAACTAATTAATGAGAGATACTTTAGGAAGCCAAACCTTGATCATTATAGATTGAGTAATGACCATAAACCTAAGAACTTGGAGTAGAGGATATAAGCATATAAGAAAAGCTTTGAGTTAAAGCCTTTAATTTATATGGTGAGAAACCATTCATCATTTCAACCAAAGTTAACTATAAAAAGAAATATAACTACTCTAGATACTGGAACAATAGATTTAGGATATAATAGAAATCTATTGGTAAAAGATAAAACCAATTCTTAAGTCCTTAGTAATTAAAGGAGAATAGAAACAATAAAGCAACTAACCATATTACCTTGGTTAGGGGAGATTAAACCCTAGCAAATACAATATGGTGTCATCTCAACTCTATAAACTAGAATTATATTTCAACCCTAGTTTATGCATCACTATGATGATCCTAATATAAATCTAGGCCATATTTGAGATTCAAAGCAAGTGCCATTAGGTGAATAGAATTGAGCCCTAGAATTGTTCACTAGTGGTATCTTATGCTCCAACTATGGATCTTAAGAATAACCTAGTGCTAAGCCCTATAATTAAACCCTGGTGGTGATTAACCATTTATCACTATAACCAAGACCAAACTATGATGAGAATAGTACCCACTCTAGGTATATCAAGGTGCTATTAAAATATAATACTAGAAGTAACCTTGGAATAGGATTAAGATAAACATTACAAGGTCTTAAGAAATGAGTGTTCACATAAAATCATGTGCAAGTAACCAAATACTCAAAATTGTGATCAAGTCCTTAGAGATATTTTAGCACATGAACTCATGCCATTAAATCAATTCTTATTAGAATTCCATGATTAAATATTACTTTGAAATTGTTTCTTGCAAAGTAATACCAAACAAAACTCTACATATCACAAGTAAAAAAACTATCATTTGGAAAATAATTTAACTATTTCCAAAGGCCATATTTAAATTCATGCCTATATGGCTATTTAGCTCAAATTCCAATAGTAATTAATAAATCCATATTTTAGTATCCATATTAAATCTTCTAATACACCACTAAAGAATTTGCAGTACCTTGGAATAATTCTTGTATGGTTCAAATGAATAAGACCTGCAAAATAATAATGAGTTTGAATTTGAATTCAAAACAAAATTGTAAAACAGAAAATAAGAAAGAAAACAGAAAACAGAAAAAAATGGAGAAAGACTTAACAGACCTTACCTGGCCGTGCAGCCCGTGAAGTAGCCCACCAAGTAGCCCAGCCGCACCAGCCCAGCCAGCAGCCCAACACTCGGCCCGGACCACCACGGAACCAGCCCAAGATACCCCTTCGTCGAGTTAAAAACGGAGAGAGGGTCGTCCTCATCTCTTCGTCGCGCATGGTGGACGGCACGACGCCGTGGCGAGCTTCTCCTCATCGCCGTCGACATCTCCTCGCTCAGCCTGCGTGACAAGGCGTGTTTTCGAGCCGTATAAAGCCCCCGGACGAACCCTAGCTCATTTTCTTCCCCCTCTGCTCCAATTCCGCCCAATACCGAAACCCTAGCCGCCCGGCCATCGACCATCGCCGCCGTTCGGAGCATTCCCTGGAACCGCCGTTGGTTCCATCGTCACCGCCATCCTCGACTTGTTCCGCCCGCAAAGGAATCGAGCGAGGGCGACCCATAGCGCCGCCGGTGAGCTCGTCTTCTCCGATGCTCGTACCGACTAATTCCGGCGAACTAGCCATCCATTCGCCTCGCCGTCAAGCCCGCCGTGTCCCCGGTGAGTCCCTTAACCTCCTGCGCATCCTAGCCCGCTTGTTCATGCCCGAGCATCGCCGTAGCATCGGTCACCCGTGAGCGCCGCCGCTCGGGCCTCTCCGTCGTGGTTGCTCCCGGTGACCAAACCGGGCGGCGCTAGTACTCGTTCGAATCACCGCATCGTGCTGAGTCTCGTGGTGTGGTTGATTTGGCCGCGGGATGGGCGTAACGCCGGCGACCATCGCCAGTTCCCGCCGGCCAGAGACCTCCTCGCCACCGTGGTGATTTTGACTCGGTCAAATTCCACCTGGCGGGTGAGGTGGACAGACCCCACCAGTCATTGACTGTGGGTGTACCCTGGTCGGGTACGTTTAGCAGATTTCGTTTTATTTCACAATTCAATAATACCTGCAAATTCAAATAATTGTAGAAAATTCATAAAAAGTCAGAAAAATATAAATGTGATATTAAAATTCTTAGAAAAGAAAACTCTATCCCATAAAAATATAATATGAAATTTTTATTTTCAATAAAAATTTAATTATTTAACACTTGTTATTTAAACCTTTAAATTTAATTCCAAATTTAATTAAATTTCTATAATTAACAAAAACTTCTAAAAATAATAAAAACCAATAAGCAAATCAGGAAAATAATAAAACTAATTTCCTTTGCTTATAATTTATTAAATCCTTATTAGAAGGATTTAAATCCTAATTAATAATTACTTTAATTATCAATTCTTTAAAAATAATAAAAGGACAAATCCAATATTATTTTAATTTCAAAGTTATTAATAACTTCAACTTTATTAATGAAGTTATTAATACAAGAATTATAGAGTAATTAGGAAACCCTAGTTCCATTTTAAAACAAAGTGATAACCCCATAATTCAAGTGGGATCCTAAAACCCTAATGCCAACTAGAACCTAGCTCCACTATTTCATTGGAACCCTAATTTACTTCTAAAACCTAAACTCTAGATCCACACATGTAATCATGGTATTCGATTTCCATACATAGAATCATAATAACAATTAAATACTTGCCATGCCACATAAAATGGTAGGAGCCCTATTATCAATAATTTAGTAGTCCATGTAGGCATACCTATCCAACCTAATTGATCAAATAAGGGCAACTAAATGCAAACCCTAGCTCCTATCCTTAGAGATATCAATCTAAATTAAACATGTTTAGCATCACACCATTACGATGAACCCTAATAGCAACCATGCCCATTATCATGCACCACCTAATCATACCCCACTAAACCCCATTAGTGTAAGGTAATTATTAAACATCCTATTTAGGAACCAACCATTCCTTACTTAGTGGATTCAATAGCAAACCTAGACAACCTCAACCCTAATTGATATACTTATTATTATTTAAGAAGTATGTTCTTCAAAAGTTATTCTTTTGAAGAAAATAAGGAATCATCACCAACCCTGCTTATAAGGACCTATAAACCCTAGCCAGCCTATCATTAGCAAGATAAACCAACCTTGACAACAACCATGTATAATGAATTGCTTAAGATGCCTAGGCTTATCTTAACCTTACAAGCCCTAGGTGTCGATAAGTCCAACATTGTTGTGATCCATCTAACACTTACTCCAGAAACCAATTAGAACCATAGAAAACCAGAGAACCCCACAAACCTAATTATCATACTTGTTCTTCATTAAAGAACATGTTCTTCAAAAGTTATTCTTTTGAAGTATATGATAATTAATCATTAACCATGCCATATAGTGCTTAAACCAACCACTATTTATTACATGTTAGGATTATACCAAATGTTATTGTTGTGTGCTATTAGTGTTATTATTAGGATATATTACAGACTCTGTTTATGATACCAAGCAAACAATCCTTAATAAGAACCCTATTTGTGAATCACTCTAAAAGTGCAACACACCCTAAACCAATCATTAAAACTCACTGATCCTAAATCATCGGGGTTAGGTCACGCTTAGAGCGATTGCATCTCATACCTATGCATTATTGCATCCTTGCCAATCTTTAAACATCGTCCTCACGGACGATGATGCTATTTCAGAATTTGGAGTTATTGCGTATCGAAGACCTTGCCTCGCATAATCTTGCGGTCAAGAAAGGCAAGTTCATCACTTGCTCATGTCATTTGAGTATTTCTATCAAATTACTTGCAAAGTACTATGGTTATCACTATTGCATAAAATCAAAACCACTACTTTCATAACTATGAATATGACTATGTGGTGGGCAATGGAACCATGGATTGTGTTGATATGGTGGAGGTTCCATTGCACGGGTTTATATCCATCTAGGATTAAACAACAAATGTCGCCAGTGATTCTTGTGCCGTAATACCCGTGTTAACCATAAGATCCGGAGTGGGACGGAGTAGTCAAAAGTGTTTCCACCTCTCGTTCATCAACGGATGCGCTTACCGTAGCAGCTTGTGTCCGGCGGAACAACCGGAGGGTGGGGATCCCATTCTAATTCCCCACGGTAAAGCATTGCTTGCCGTAGCAGCTTGTGTCTTGCGGAACAACCGGAGGGTGGGGATCCCATTCTAATTCCCCACGGTAATGCGGTCTATGATGGGTTGCAGCCACCGGCGTAGGAGTGTATGGTAAGAGCCCGAAGATCGTTGTCGTGGTCGGGGTCCACCCCGAAATTACGGGAATAATGGGACCGACGTGGACCCGTGGTCGGCGCATGCAACAAAGGGTGGGTGTTCGAGGTAGCGGAGGAACATGATTGGCTAGACCTTATACCGGGCCTCACACCATAGGAAGTGTGGACGAGCTCGCGGCTCGGTTGGCACCAAGGTTAAGATCTCTTATGGGTAAAGCAACACACCTCTGCAGAGTGTAATGAATCGTGACCTGTCACTCCCTGTTCCGGGATATGGAACTGCGAACGCGGCCGGAAAGGAGCTCCATGAAGTTCTAGTAAACCGGTGAAGGCTGACGGACATAGTTCTTCTGAATAAAATCAACCTTTTGAAGAAATGGTTATGAAAACTTGCATTGGTATTAGACTTTCTGGTCTAACGCCGTAGCTAGTGCATTAAACACCTCTTTCCTATAATGAACTTGTTGAGTACGCTCGTACTCATCCCACTCTTAAATCCCCCGCTTAGATGTGGAGGCATCGAAGGAGGATCTACGATGCAACTCGAAGACCGAGGAGTCAACAACTACTTCACGAGACAAGCACTCCGTCGAGGAGTCGATACCACATCCAACAAGAAGAAAACCTAGTTTAGCCATAGAAGGGAACTAGCTTCCTAAACCTAGCTCCTATTTAGCTAGAGTCTATTCTTAGCCTCTCGTAGTTAGTGAAATACTCTACAAATAGAGTTCGTGATAAGACTAGACTACGAGTCGTTCTTCCGGAGTTTATTTGCGGCTTTCACCTCATTGTAAAGTAGGAGGTCTGTGATGATCTTATGTAACAGAGTCGATGTTGTAATTCTATAGACATGCCTTGGACCCGCATATGTTTCTGTTGTACCACTCTGAGCGATATAATACTAGTGGAACGGTGTTTCATTGGTGTTATATCAGACTTGCATACTACACCATGCAGTGGTATGCCGGGTCACCACATCTGTGGCCCGAGCCCGGCCCGATATAATTACGGGCTGAAGAATGATGGCCCGAGCCCGGCCCGATAGAGAGAAAAAGCCCGGCCCGGCCCGGGATTTTCGGGCCGGGTCGGGTCGGGCCGGGCCGTTCGGGCCAGGCTTCCCATGCCCAGGTATAACTTGATCGAACTGTTCGTATGAGAATATGCGCTTAGGCCTTTTTGCAGCTTGGGCCAGCTAACCCGCCTGGCTTAACTTCTGGTGTCGTGGTGTGTATTTTATTGGGCTGAGCAAACGAAAGGGAAAAGGCCAAGCAGGCTGTTGCCGTTGCCCGGGCAAGCATGCAGCTTCTCTCGTTTTTACGTCTGACTCACGACATGTTCGCATGAATTGTTGGAGAATTAGGCACAATTTCCATGATTAATTCCAGAATATAAAACATGATGGCAGCAACTACTAACATGTGAAACTCAAACATACTAGATGCATTAATCAACATGAGTAGCAGCAGCGCAAACTGTAAAGCATCCATCGCTAAACAGATCGAGATATGTCGCACGTACCGATCTGGTGGTGGTGGCGGTGGAGGTGTAGCAGACGATGTCGCAGCAGTAACGTTGTTGACGACGGGGACGACGGGTCGAAGTAGACGGCGTTGAAGACGACGGTAGGCAGCACCGCCCGACTTGGACGGAAGGCGACCCGTGATGAAGAGCTTGAGCAGTCGCGCAGAGCGCTTCCCAAAAACCTAATTCGCCCTCTCCCGTACAGGATCGCAAGGACGAACGGTTCCGGAGACCTGCTCTCCCGTTCGCCGATGCACGTCGGCTCGCGGGATGGAGTAGGCTACGATGGCGGCTCAAGCAGAGAGAGGTGGAAACCCTAACTCGTGTATTGGATGTTTTTCTGCGGTAGCCGGGCGAGGAGATTATATAGGCTCGGGAAACCCTAGGCAACGTGGGCCACGCCCACATCGCACGAACATTTCGAGTCAGTTACAGATAGCCCACGATCCGGGAGCGACCCGAACCGACTAAATGCGACGCGTCCGTCTAGGACTCTGTTCGTTTTCCTGAGCTGCAAAAAGTAAGGAAAGTCTCGGCTCGAGGCTCAATCCACTCACCACGAGCGCGGCGCGCGTCGTGACGTGTCGTGTCGAGACGAGCGAGCGAGGAGGAGGAGGAGCGCGCGTGTAGCACTCCTATTCTCACTCACTTACTAGTGGTGGAACAACCCACCTTATAAGGTGGTCTAACTTCCTCCCAACTTTCCATGTGGGACTAAACTTCCCACCTCTTGCCACTCCCTAGTGAGCTGCCACCAACTTGGGCTCAAACTCACAAGGCTGCCACTATGTGGGCTTTGAGATTTATAGGAAAACTGAAATCTAATTTGGGCCACTAAAAGTGGGCCCAATATTTCAACAATCCCCCACCAGATCTCAAATCCCATTTACTCTGTGTTTGGATGCAGTGAATTGGATCTGGAATTGAATTAGACTAGAAATTCTAATTCCAAAATGGAAATGAATTGGTTTCGAATTCAAATTATGTTGTTTGGGTGCGCTTGAAATTTGGTGTTGAAATAAGAGGATGTACTCAATTCCAATTCCTGTTTGGATGTACAAATCGTAGAATTTGATATTTTTTTAGTTTGGACAGTATAAATTTATGTATATTTAAAAAAATAGCATGTGTACTTTAGAATATATATTGACGGAAGCAAACATCAGCTAGACATATGAATATACCTTCACTTCAAACTTTACCTGGACTCAGCTACTAATTCGTGCAGAACAACGAAAAATAAGAACCAAGGCACCACGTATATACATGCAGAGAAGTAGTAGTACAGTGGAATAGAAAATAGAGGATGGGAGAGGCCGGTCAGGCGCGTGCGTGCGCGCCAGCGGAGCATCCACGGCGCGAGTCCGGCCGGCCTGCGCCTGTGTGCAGTGCAGAATACAGAGAAAAAAGGGAGAGAAACCGCGTCACCACGGCAAGGAGAGGCCTGGCCGGCCTGCGCGCGTGTGCCAGGCGAGCATCTACCACGGGAGAGAGGCCGCATCACCACGGCAAGGAGAGGCCGGCGGGGCGAGCGCCACCACCGAACGACGGGAGAATCCCGCGCCGTTCCCCAACTCAAAGCTTGACCCTAGGGCGGAGGGCGGACGCCGGCCGGATTTGGGAGAGGAGGGAAGAGAAAGGAGGGAGGAGGCCGGAATAGGGAGAGACGGGAGGAGGCCGGCGACATACTCAGAGAGTCAGAGTCTCAGAGTTCCAGGAGATCGATCGCCGGCGATGTTCTTTTTCCGCGAGAGAGACGAGCTGGGACGTACCGGTTCGGGAGCTAAATTCCACGCAAATACGGAGGCTCAGACCTCGGAATCTTTCACAGAAGAAAAAGACTACGCGCGGGCGGGTGCTGGAATTAGCCAACGTTTCCAGGCTTCAATTCTGTTGGCACCCAAACAACTGAATTGGAGGACTAAATTCCAATTCCCCAATTCTAGGCTTAATTCACTGCATCCAAACACAGTGTTAGAGATTTACCAATACTCGCTGCTTGTTTATATACCAGTGTTTCAGCGGAGACTGTTAAGTTGAACTTCCGCCTAGAACCTTAAGCTACATCCACTCACACTTGAACAATGGACTAAGCCTTGAATTGCAAGTTTTGCGTGAACAGGGTTTCACTCAAAGTCATGACCAGTACATGGCTGCCGGTAGCCTACCCCGCGGGTGAAGCATATGCGTCATACTTCATGGTCTCTTCATGAGTTTACTAGAGATCACCCAAATCTCATAGATTGCGACGTTTAACAATCGGACCCATATAGGTGTGTTATTTCAAGAATGCTCGTAGGACAGCATCTTTGCTAAAATAGCCAACATAAACACATTAAGGCTTGTTGCCAACCTGCCTTACAGACAACCGAGAGTTGTGCATCTTCACATAGAGAGGGTTACATAATACTCTCCTCAATTAAACCACTAGTTTGTTCTTCCCAGTGTCCTAATTCACGGGATCTCCGATCACAAAGGTTGGGTTACCACTATGGCGTAACATCAACGGGTCTCAAACCCATCTCCCTCGATGCACTTTCTATCACATTACGTGATAGTCCCTTTGTAAAGGGATCTGCCAGGTTTTTGTCTCGTTTGAATATATGTAACAGCTTATTACTCCGGAGTTTCGCAATTTCCTCGACAGACTTCAAACGTCTCTTGACGTGTCTTGATGACTTCGCGTTATCCTTAGAATTGTTCACTTTGACAATTACAGTTTGATTGTCACAATTCAAAAGGATTGCCGGAACAGGTTTTTCAACCACGAGCAAGTCCATCAAGAGCTCACGCAACCATTCCGATTCAACAAGTGGTTGTGTCTAAAGCAAGTAAGTTCTCGCTTCCATAGTTGACCTCGTCAATATGGTTTGCTTACAAGATCTCCATGACACTGCGCCACCTCCAAAGGTAAATACATACCCACTTGTGGCGTACGTATCAGCTACATCCGAGATCCAATTCGAATCACTATATCCTTCAAGCACAGCTGGGTGCCCAGAATAGTGAATCCCATAACTCATTGTACCACATAGGTAGCGCATGACCCTATCAAGTGCATGCCAATGATCAGTACCCGGGTTTGACATGAACCTACTCAACTTGCTAACAGCAAAAGAGATGTCGGGTCTAGTCGCGCTCGCTAAGTACATGAGTGAGCCAACGATCTGAGAATATCTCAATTGGTCTATGGCAATCCTCCGGTTCTTGCGTAGTGTCACACTGGGATCATAAGGAGTTGAAGAAGGCTTGCTATCAATATAGCCGAACCGGCTCAAGATCTTCTCAACATAATGGGATTGCGTTAGAGTAATCCCACTCTCGTCCTTAATCAGCTTGATGTTCGAATCACATCAGCTTCTCCCAGATCTTTCATATCAAAGCACTTTGACAAGAAAGACTTGACCTCGTGTATTATTTTCATGTTTGTACCAAAGATCAGAATATCATCCACATACAAACATAGTATAACACCTTCGCCCCCACTATGGCGATAGTAAACACACTTGTCAGCCTCATTGACAACAAAGCCTACAGAAGTCAAAGTTCTGTCAAACTTCTCATGCCATTGCTTAGGTGCTTGTTTCAGGCCATATAAATATTTCAGCAACTTGCACACCTTTCTTTCTTCACCTTTTACTACGAACCCATCAGGCTGATCCATATAGATTTCCTCTTCCAACTCTCCATTAAGAAAAGCTGTCTTTACGTCCATTTGATGAACGATAAGACCATAGGAGGCAGCCATGGACAGTAGTACTCGAATGGTGGTAAGTCTAGCGACAGGTGAATAGGTGTCGAAGTAATCTTCGCCTTCTCTCTCTGTGTAGCCTTTAGCTACAAGCCGCGCCTTTTACTTCTCAATAGTACCATCAGGTCTTAGGTTCTTCTTGAACACCCATCTGCATCCCACAGGCTTGCATCCATGGGGTCGCTTCGATAGCTCCCAAGTTCCATTAGAAAGAATCGAGTCCATCTCATTATGGACAGCTTCTTTCCAGATCATCCGCATCCGGAGATGCATATGCCTCTCGCAATGGACGTGGGAGTATCATCCACAAGGTACACAATGAAATCATCACCAAAGGATTTTTCAATCCTTCGTCTCTTGCTCCGTTTAGGAGCTTCATTGTCATCCTTCTCAGTAACATTCTCATGTGATTGTTCAAAATACTCATTAGATGTACTAGACTCAGGAATTATCTCGGTAGAAATTCTAGCAATGCTATGCATATCTTTCATAGGAAACATATTCTCAAAAAATGTTGCATCACGAGATTCCATAATAGTATCAACATGCATATCAGGTACCTCGGATTGAACTACTAAAAATCTATATCCTACACTCCGAGGAGCATAACCTAGAAAGATACAATCCACTGTCTTTGGTCCAAGTTTGCGCTTCTTAGTAATTGGAATATTGACTTTCACCAAACATCCCCATGTGCGCAAATACGAAAGTGATGGTTTTCTCCCAGCCCACTCCTCGTAAGGGGTTTTATCTTTATTCTTGTTAGGAACTCTATTCATGACATGACATGAAGTCAATAAAGCCTCCCCCCACCATGCCTTAGATAAACCAGCAAGTGGCTAACATGGAGTTCACCAAGTCGGTCAGCGTGCGGTTTTTCCTCTCAAGCAACCCCGTTTGATTGGGGTGAATAGGGAGGCGTCCTCTCATGAATAATGCCATGTTCCTCACAGAATTCATCAAAGATTTTAGGAAAATATTCGCCACCACGATCCGACCTAAGACGCTTGATCTTTCTCTCTAGTTGATTTTCAACTTCGGCCTTATAAATTTTAAAGTAGTCTAAAACTTCATCTTTAGTTCGCAACAAATAAACATAGCAAAATCTAGTCGCATCATCAATCAATGTCATGAAATATCTCTTTCCACCTTTTGTCAACACACCATTCATCTCGCATAGATCAGAATGTATGAGTTCTAGAGGTGCCAAGTTTCTCTACTCGGCCGCCTTGTGAGGCTTCCGAGGTTGCTTTGATTGCACACAACTATGGCACTTAGAACCTTTGGCAATGGTAAAATTCGGAATTAAACTTAAACTGGATAGCCGAGACATTAAACCAAAACTAATGTGACATAAACGAGAATGCCAAACACTGGTATCATCACTAACATTGCCACAAATATGGTTCACAGACTTATTACTGAAATCAGAAAGCGAAAAGCGGAACAAGCCTCCGCACTCATAGCCTTTACCAATAAATTGTCCAAACTTGGAAACAACTACTTTATTCGACTCTAAAACAACCTTAAACCCATCTCTGCATAGAAGGGAGCCGCTAACGAGATTCTTGTTCATAGTAGGGACATGCTGCACGTTCCTCGCTCGCACGATCTTCCCCGAAGTGAACTTCGGATCTACCGTGCCAACACCACGAACGAAGCATGTGACCCATTCCCCATCAAGACGGAAGAATCCCGGGCGACCTGGTAAGAAGTGAACATGGATATGTCAAGCACACACATGAACATTAGCACCCGTATCAATCCACCAACATGGAGATTGAAATACCGAAAGAACAAGTAAAGAGATTACCGTACCCATCAAGCATTGCTAGCGGTCACCGTGTTGACTTGCCTCCCCTTTTTCTTGCGGTCTGCCCTCTCTGGACAGTCCTTAGAAAAGTGGCCAGCCTCTCCACAGGTAAAGCAGCTCAGATCTGCTTTGTTTATCATCTTCTTCTTCTTGAAGGTTGTAGTCTTCATAGGCTTATTGAAGGAGGGCTTGTTATTCCCTTTGTTCTTGTTGTAGGGTTTCTTCTGCACCATGTTGGCGCTAGACTGACCCTCTCCTTTCTCAGTATTATCCTTAGCCCGAGCTTTCTCCTCAACATCAAGAGACGCGATAGCCGGGCCGGGATTTTCGGGAAAGACGCGAGTTTCTTCATTAATTGGTCAATGGGTACATGAAAAAACTGTGAAAGTTTAGCAGTTTGTGCATGGTAACATAGCACAAGCCGGATGATCTTAGCATTCCAATCCAGTACTCGGTACGCAATTATATATGGGGCAGCTATAAAGCGCATCTTCCCATGACACTAATTCAACAGTACATATGCTAGATCTTCTTATCAGGAAATTAAGGCGTGAGACATTGGAGTAGACCAAGCATATGTTATACCTACACCAGTCCTTTTGAGCGATGCATCCCCGCAAGAACACAATATGTTTTCACTTCGCAAAGAGAGAAACCTACAGCTGGACATCCCAAGAAGCACAAGACCTGCACAGCAGATTGCATATCCAGGGCCCACAAGAGGCACTATGCGGAAAATTAATCTGATACTTTGGCCCTCACCAATGAGACGAGGTTGGATGCCATGGTTTGCACCTGGAGTCTGAGGATCTGTTCCGACTCGGAAGTGACAGATTGAAGAATAAATGGCCAATCAAATTGTCGTGTGGTAATTTCAAAGATATTGTCAACTAGGAAACAAGGATTTGCTTCTAGTTTTATCTATGGACTGCCAGTGTGGAATGTTTCAGTGTATCCCCGACAATGGCAAATCACAGCAGTGCCTTTGTCACTACTTTGATATGACATATCGCCGCAGAATAATAAATTGAAGATGTGTTAAATATAAATTTTAAAACTGTATGCAAAGATTGTGAATTATGAGAGACTGCGGAAATTCAATTCGGCTCCCGGGTGCGTATGCTCCCTCTACCAACAAAACATATTTCGAAGTGTGGAAAAATTTTGACAAAAAATTCTACATGTACATCTCCATAATATATGTGTATGCGTCAAGTTGCACCAAAAAATAATATTTTTTGTGGCCTATGTAAAAAAGAGAAAACTTATCCTGTGAAAAGCATTGTTTTCAGCACTGAATTTTGTCTTTTTTACACACGTAACATGATAAGTTCATTTTTTATGAAACAACTTTGTAAGCGCGTAGCACGTGAAGATGTACGTGCGAATTTTTTGTTTCATTTTTTTTAAAATTTAAAATATGTGTAAGATGCATTTCAAAATATAGGGAGCATATGATCCCATGTTCCAAAACACCACTCCCGAGAGACTGTCGGTATAAAGAATTGGGAAAAAGGATGTCAGGAATGTAGTGAACATCCATAATCATGAATCTGCACCATATATACCACATCACTTTTGTGATCACCTGTTTGCAACCCATTGATTTATCTTTATACTGGCTCCCAGAGTCGTCCCCCAGGGCGAATCCGGAGGGATACGTAACCGCCGCAAACTTCACATCGCGCGGCCTCCCTTCCCGCCGCTGCTGCCGGCGTGGGCCGCGGTGGCGGCGGCCCCTGGTGCCGAAGGTACTGGGGATGGTGGTGCGGCAAGATCTTCGACGGGCGGCTGGGGCGGCGTGGACGGAGATGGCTGTCGCCGGTGGTCGGAGCGGCGAAACCGGCCAGGCGGCGGCTGCAGTCCGATCTCCGAATGCCTCACGGCGGTTGCGGACGGTGAATGAAGGCCGTGGGTCTAGGGTCCCGCCTAGGCCCGTCGTCCTCTGTGGCGGCGCGATGGGGCTTGGGGCGACGCCCCGGTCGCCGGTCTGGTCGTTCCCTGCCAGCTGCCGAGCGAGGACGAGGAGTGCAGACTGTGCAGTGGCCCTCTGTTGCGGTTGCTCGATGCGCAAGGCAGGGATCTGGGCCGCAGTCAAGAACTGGCCTTTGGGCCAAGATCTGGGCCATAATGCTCAGCCAGGGCCTGCTGTGGTTAGCTGGTAGTGGCTTGACCACGACAGACTGTAACGACGCTCTGGGCTGTCATCTTCTCTACTGGCAGCCTCAATAAACGGCGGTGGTCCTAGGTTTTTTTTTTTTGTCGCAAATATGTTTATGGACTTATTGATCTGGTTGCAGCGACGTGTTTCGGAAGACTGATCTCGAAGAAAAGGAAGAGATCTTTGAAAAGTAGGTTTTGATGATCCGATAAAGTATCAAACTTGTTTTCCGCCGATGAACTTCACTAGGCAATTCACGCCTGAAGATTGTTAGATCAGGCGGGATTCGGTCGGGCACCCGTGTTTTTCTCTAACCATTTAGTTTCAGAGGGAGCTCTTTAAAACTCTGCTTGTTGTTAATATCATGGGGCACGTTCTCATTCCATGGTGCTAGTGGAGAATATCATGAAAGACTAGATCTAAGGATTAGCAATGGTGGTTTGAGACTTTGTGACGATGAGAAATTGACTTGGTGATTCGTAACTTGAAGCAGCGGAATGCAAGTGGAGGCGCCAACACAGAAGAAGTTCAAAGTTTTTTCTTTCAGGGTGAAAATCTAAAGTCTGGCCTTGTGAAGGCATTGTTTGAAAGCATAAACTTTCTTCAAGGTGAAAACCTATGATCCAAGACCAAGTGATGACGACGCTTGTGCACTGTTTTCTGTTGGAGGCGTCGCTTTTACAGAAGCTAGACTTCTGGTGCTACAACAAAAGGATCATTGTGGCGGAACTTTTCTCTTTTTGCAATTCTTTTTTTTCTTTTTTTGTTACGTGCATCCGTAATACCGCTAGAGCAATACGTTGTTGCAGAGGCTAGGTGTAATTAGTATCACCATAATATTAATATATTTTTTTTTGTCAAAAAGGGCTAATATAAATAAGGCAGAGCCAAAGCTCTGTTCATTCTATAATGGCGCAGAGCCAGAGCTCTATTCAATCTATAATGGCGCTGTACTACAAATTGCATCTTTTACCTTGATCAGTAGCTGCATTAAATTGCCTAACTATACGATAATTCCCAACTCCAGCATGTGGGCACTGCATTAGTTCATGGGCACACACTTCAAGTGATTCATTCTATAATGAAGTTGTGCCCGAAGCTTGTCCTTCCTGATCTGGCCGAAGTGTTGTGTTTTGGAAGGATCAACCGTTGAATGTAACAGTGCATCTATTTCCTGCAGTTTGCTGGATCGGGTTAAATTTGTTTGTGCGCACTCATATTTTTATTCCGACCGTTTGGTTTTGGAGGGAGCGGCGCGAATCTCTGTTCTCTGTTGCTACCAGATGGCATTCTAGCCCATGGTGAAATCAGAGGTGGAGAATATCATTAAAGCTGGATGGCAGGACTAGCAATAGAGGTTCGAATCGATGTGCTGTTGAGGAACTTGCTTGGTGTTCTGCTTTCGCAGTAGCAGTATGTAAGTGGGGGCGGTAGCACAGGTGAAATTCAGAGTTTTACCTTTCAAGGTAAAAATTCAAGGTCTAGTCATAATTGGTTGTGTCTGGCAGGACCTTGTTGAAGACATTATTTTGAGAGAGGAAACTATCTTCAAGGTGAAAATCTAAGATCTTTTGATCAAGTGACGAAGACGCTTGTGCACTGTTTACTTCTTAGTGTTGTCGCTTTCGGAGATCCTGGAGTTCAGATGTTGTCTTGGTGGTGGTTGTATTGTTGCTGCTAGGGCTGGAATACCGTAGCGGGACTTTTATTTCTTATACATTCTTTCACTTTTTTGGTTGTGTGCATTCATACTACCATTAATGCATTACATTGTAGAGGCTGGATGTAATTGGTATCTATCGATATTAATATATTTTCTTTATCAAATAAAAACATCGTGCACCTAGCTAGGCCAAAATCGTCTGAAGAGATTGCATTCTGTTGGAACGATGCGAGTACCTTCGGTAATTTGTGGGTGGGTACACGAGCAGACTGTGAAAGTTTAGCAGTTTGTGCATGATACCATAGCACAAACCGGATGATCTTAACATTTCAATCCGGTACTCGGTGTTCAAATATAGATGGGGCAGCTATAAAGCGCTTCTTCCCGTGGCACTAATTCGACAGTACATATGCTCGAATCTTCTTACCAGGAATTACGGCGTGAGACATTGGAGTAGACCAAGCATATGTTATACCTAAACCAGTCGTCCTCGGTGATCCATCCATGCAAGAACACACTCAGTTTTCACTTCGTAGAGAGACCAAGCTACCGTGAAGCTTCTAGTAGCTGGACATTCCAAGAAGCGAAGACCTGCTGAGCAGATTCAATATCAAGGGCCCAGCAGAGGCACTGCGTGAATAAAATTTCTTTTCGAGGCTGCATCGCGCGAATAATTAATCTGGTACAGAGAAATAAGGCCGGATGCCATGCTCTGCTCCAACAATGGAACCTCAAGATCTGTTCCGATTCGGAAGGTATAGGTTGAAGGATGAACGGCCAGCCGACTTGTCATGTGGTAATGTTAAACATATTTTCTACTAGGAAATCAAGTTGTAATCCTATATGGAATGAATTCAATATTTACACGTACTTTTTTTTTATCTTACTCTTGTAATCAATTAGAATTTTCATCTTTTTATTTTCTAGGCTAGGTAGATCAATTTTCATCTTTTTAGTCCACTGCACGACGGGGGTCCGACCAGCCAACGATGTGGTCAGGCGAAAATTTGAGCCGAACAGGGCATGTATCTTCTATGATTTGATTGTCACACAGTCACCAAAAGATACTATAGCCGACATGGACTTGGTGTACTGCTCGTTTGTGTCCAATTTGGTGCAGCTAGCTATCCGTTGCCCTCTACACCTCTGTGTTGATATGGTGTATACTTTTCCAGCTCGGGAGAATGTGGGAAAACACTTGATATCATAACTTCATGGCAACCGGACCACGAAAAATAGGACTAGCTTATAATTACTCTCTCATCTTTACAACGAAATAAGAAGCACTCTTTTCGCGTTTTCTCGAGAGAAAAAAAAGGACGGGCTCGACAAGTTTCTCGGTGGGATGTCCATCTTGAAGCGTCGTTGTGGTCACATCCCCCACGCTAGGGATCCATGTAAAAACACTTGGCCGTTTGGTCGACATCGACATTTTTATATCATCATCCTCTTGGAGGCTTTATCGTGGCGCTTTGGTGTCTTTGATCCCGTTTTCTTGCTATCGGTGAGAAAGCGGATCCTTTCTCGAACCCCTTTTGGCTCCGCCATAGGGAAATCTACGAGTTCACTTATCTTACACATGTGGCTTAGTTATTGGTGCCGCTAGGCATTTTTACATCTTGGCTAGAGCGACACTCCACAATCCGGAGTGAGAATTAATGTAGCCCTCTCCGGCAATTGCTTGGTGGGTTTAGTGAAACAAGGTCATGTGGTTTCGCAAGGAAGCAGGGTGTCTCCTCTAATCAGTAGTCTCATGTGCTTCTTGGAGGTGTGTTTACTCTAGTTTTTCTTTTATCTTTGATAGGCTTTGTAAGAGGATTCCTTGTATCGGTTTGGCCATGTAATTTTACTTATAAAGCAGGACAAGAGCCCATTTCAAGGAGTCTTATGCTACAAATACACTTTGAAGGGTAAACACACTTATTTTGTTGCGATACCACTACGAGAGGTACAAGCTAGTTGTAGGATTGGGTTACTCAAAAATGACAACCTGACTTCACAAAGAAAATAATTGTGGCTAAGTTATAAGCATTTACATTAAGAAAATCAGACTAGTGTAAAGTAATTTCTTCAAACAGGCCCGTCTTGTGAAGTGAGAGAGAGCCTAGCAAACATGTTGTCTTTTACTCTATGCTCTCCTAGGTCAGATAAACTTTTGATCTTCTTATTTGATGTGTTCAGCATCACCTATCACAATATAGAACCTACACATGAATAAATCATCGACGGGTCAAGTACTCAAGTCCACTATGCACCCATCATGTGGCACCGCCAACACAACTGTCACCAACATGTGCCTCCACCGACCCCAGCGTCTTCTCCTGACACCCACAACTAGTGTTGTTGTTGCATGGCTTCCTTATCCCGCCCTGCTCAAAGCTTTTCCTCCACCGGTTATCCATTGTACTGGCCATTCCCCGAACTCTCCCGATTCTTCAGCTGCGGAGAGTACTACAACACCCCGTCTAATCCTTGCATTCGTACTTCCAATTCTCACATGCAATGATGCAGTTGTGACGTCACCGTCTCCATATTTAAAAAGTGTTCACATTTAAAAAACAGAATCTTTGTTATTGGGCATGTCCTAGTGCGTCCCATGAAGAGTTACAGTATCCCTCCCGTGCGAGCAGTCACTAGTGGTAAACCCTATGTGCTGATACCTGGCGCCGCACACCCCCTTTTGGGCCAGGCCAATTATTTGGTGTTCCTTTTTCTGTACCATCTTTCTTGTCTCGTTTTCCTCTTTTCAGGCTTATGTATGGTTTTTTCTGTCTAGTTTCCCTTCTTGCTTTCTGTTTTTCTTTTCTGTTATTTATTAAATTTATAAACTGCTCAAATTTTAAGAATATTTAGTTTTCAAAAATGTTTAGAAAAAATATATTTTTAAAAAAGTTTAGATTTAAAAATGGTCTAAATTTTAAAATGATCAAATTCAAATTAGTTATAGTTTAAAAATATTGAAATTTAAAAGTTATAAAAAAATAACAAAATAAATGTGTTAATTTTTTAGATTTTAAAATTTTAATGAATTTCAGATTTATAAAAACACTAAATAAACAGAAAAATAAAACAAAATAAAAAGAAGAAAATGAAATAAAAAAAGACAGTGCGAGCCGGCCCAACACACTCGTTGTGCGGCACGAATTCCCGCCCGCACTACTTTGGTGTATAGTAGCAAACCGTATTCACTACCGGTCTACCGCTCCCATTTTGATGGCTTTTCTTTCTCTAGTTCGTTTCTTCGGACTATTGGTTTATTTCAAATTTTCATTTTGTTTTCTTTCTTTTTGCTTGTTTTTTGTTTCTGTTTGCTTTTTTTTGAACTTTTTTCAAGTTTGAACAGTTTTCTAGTTTGAACATTTTTGTTTTTGAACTATTTTCACGTTAAACTTTTTTTCTAAAATTGTAAATTTTGAATTGTTTTCAAATTTGAATTTGTTTTAGATTTCAACTTTTTTAGATTTGGCATTTTTTATCTATTTTTTATATTGAACATTTTTCAGATTTTGCATTTCTTATTTTTGAACAATTTTTGAATTTTAACATTTCTCAAATTGGACCATTTTTTAACAAACTTTTAATCTCAAATTTTTTATGTTAATTTTGTTTAGGATTTGTACTTTTTTTATTTTTGAATTGTTTACTTTTTAATTTTTAAAATTTCAACATTATTCAATTATAATGAGAGAAAAGATAAAAGGAGAGAAACCTTACCAGGTACCGGGCCGCTTCCGACGGTGCGCGTGATGGCAGCTCTCCAGGCGGGAGCGAGTGTCGTGACCGTTGAACGCACGAAAGAGGAGCCTCCGTGATTAGAGGCTCCCGCAATTTCCGTAGTACGGGTGCCAAATAGTCAAATAGGGATCGACCTATATCACATCGGGTGACAGATTTTTCATACCACGCAGTCTCGTAATTTAGCCTATAGGTTGCCGCCATCTAGACAAGGCCAGTGGAGCACATTGGGGCGCGTCTATACCCTGCTTGCGTGCGTGCGGTATTAATGCACAACAACTCTTCCTAGATCGCTCTTGTTGGACCAACCCAGTCGCCCACGGAGGTTATATGCAGTTTTTCCTATTAATTTCAACTTTTTGAATATGTTTCAGATTTCACACGTTTTCAGATTTCGAAAAAAAGCATATCTAAAAAATTTTGGATTACAAAAATGTACAAATTTGAAATTTGCTTGAATTTTCTTGAATTTGAAATTTACTCGAATTTGGAGTTTTCCCAAATATGAAATTTTCTCGAATTTTAAAAGTGATCGAATTTGGAATTTGGAAAAGTGATCTGAAATTTATTCAAATTTGAAATTTTCTCAAATCTGAAAATTACGTTCAAAAACAGGGAAAAAGCAGGATTAGGAAAAATAATAAATAAAAGAAAAACCAAAAAAAGGAAAAACGAAAGAAAAAAATAAAAAAACAGCAGAAAACCGACCGAACCAGAAAGGAACCTAAAAAAACGAAAAACGATAAAGCGACACCAGATGGGCCGCGGGCTGCTCGCTCCAGCACGTGGGCGGATGTTAATCCGCCCCGCAGTTAGGCGGCAAATAGGTTTTTTCAGCACATTGGGTCCAGCGGTCTTAAGCGAAATATGCTACCTATTAGGCTGGGCCGGCCGAATGGTTCTCTTTCTTGTGTGAGGGCCCAGGAGTAGCAACTTTCCCTTTCTTGTTCGCATGCGTGTCGGCAAATGACAACCGTCCGACCAAAAGTAGCCATGACACTTTTGAGGTTTCTGTGCAACTGGAAGCCGCCACCGGCAACCGTTGCGATCTCTGTCTTCTCTGCTCCTGCTCTGCCTCATTGTTAGGGTCATGCAAATATGTAGGCCCCGCTCTGAACATAGAAGTTATTCCACATCTCGGCCGACATGTTAGTTCAGGTAAAATTCTCTTCATCTGAAACGCAGACTAAAGTATTTTTTGAGAAAGTAAGCTTATATATATCAAATATTTCTCGATCGGCGTTAGTCGAATCGAATTGGAGCACTAAGGCAAAGATTGAGCCTGCAGGCAGAGGCAGGTATTAATCCCCACTAGCGCGACCCCACAACCAAGCATGCTCACTTCACACGAGTCCACTCAGCGCCTAATCAGCCTCCACTACGCTCTCTAATTCCCTTTGCCCCAACATACCTAATACCTGATCGACGTCCCCACCAGCTCACTACGGAAAACCAAGGTGATCCACGCATCGATCGAACGCAGCGGAATCCTACGGATTGATCGGAGCACAAGCCGGAAATTAATCAACTTCTCCACCGAGATAAGCAAAGCATATGCTCTCGCTGACTATTTTCCTTTGTGGCTCACTGAGGTTTATCATCCGAAAACCCCACTGAAAAGACGGTGCGCCGTCGCGAGAGAGTTGTCGTTGTTATGGCTGTTGTGTTCCTCCTCAGCTAGACCCAGGATCACAGGTCGTCCCTACATGATCAACTTGATGTGATCGGCATCGAAGCGGAAAAGTGGCATTCGCTCTTTGGTCTTTTTTATCATTAGTCGTTGGAAAATCATGACGAAACAACCCTGGGCCAGGTAGTGACAAATCCTAAGTCTGGAGATTCTGAATCTTCCGATGTGAAATGTCGATGAATGGTGTGTAGGGTAGTCCTATGGTTCCTACGTCCTGGCCATCCAATCATCGTGATGATCAGACAAAAATATCTAGTTGCGAGAAATATCCAGCATGCAGGATTTTAGAAACTTGGAAGAATGGATAAATGACAAGAGAAAAAAGAGTGGATGGGGAATAATCCTATTTTCAGATGAACCTTCTTTCTTCTTGGACGTGATCATCACTTCATCAGAGGAACCTTAGCTCTCTTACAGTGTTCGTCCCAGGAAGGATATGCAAGCTAACCACCAGTGCATGCGCGCATTAGGTGAAGCAAGCATTTGTTCTGTCCCAACGTGCGATGCCATGATCAGGAAATGCATGCGACTATGCGGAATGCAAGAAGTGTCGATTTGAGATATATGGGACTGAATGATGCTAGTAGCCGAGATATAGATTCTTCAATAATTCAGATGTCCATTAAGGCCCGTAGCCAACTTGGAGCTCCAACTTGTGTCCACGATATTGCGATTATGATTATCCCAGGTTAGTGCTGTGTAATGATTAACATATCGAGAGATTACGATTATCCCATCTTGTGTCAAGGAGAAGTCTTTGAATAGGCAGTGCCAAAATACTAACCATTCGCCACGTTGTGTGTAAGATTGCGAGAGATGGATGAAGTAGTGTTAAATTCTTTCGAGCCTTGTAAACTCGTGCCGAGAATGGCGCTGATTTCTGACCAAACAGCAGTCTGTAATGTACAATCGTTGCCGAGTCCGAGTTGGACTGAAAGTCTGAAAGCCGAATCATCGATGGCAAAATGACCTGTACTATGCAAAGCCGGCCTTTCACGTCGTGACAAGAACTACTCACAGTCGATCGAGCCGGGCATCTCCATTTGCCACTTCATGCACGCAAACACCAGCTCATGCTACAGAAGAGAACCAAACGGACTTCTTTCTGGATTTCACTATGTGTGGCCTAGCTGTTCAGGCAGTCCTGTCATTTTCCCTGTTTCCTGGAAACTGCAACGATGCGCTTTCAACGTGGCCTGAAGATGTGGCTCCACTTGCATATAGGAAGAGACCGACGACGGCACGAGCATCTGGTTTCGGTGATGGAGATATGATGTGTTGTGTCCATGCTTATTGCACTATTGCTTGATGTGAGACTCTTTTATGTGATATAAGCTAGTAGATATTATTATACTGAGCGAAAATTCGGCGAGAATATTAAGGTTCAGTGGATTAATGCTTCAGGGAGCAGAAGACGGTGGAGCAAATGGTGGATCAAATCAGAGATGAGTTCCACCTTTGGGAGAGAGCCAGGAGAGGACGGAGGCTAGACATAGCGAGAGAGTAGGCCTAGGCGGAGGGAGGGTGTGTGTGTGTCGCAGTACATTGGTGCTGCTTTCTTGTATATTGTGACGCTCTTTTCTTTCTATAAAGATAAGGCATGCTTTCCGCGTGCTCTCGAAAAAAAATGCTTCAGGGAGAAGGTCCCCTCTCCAATATTCTATGGAGTATAAGAAAATTGTATCCACGTCACCCAATCAGCATCATCCTCCTATAGACCACTGGTAGGAAGGGTAAATTATTGCCTGCAATGTTGTAGGTTTGTGTACGTTTTTCTACTAGCCGCATATATTATGTGCGCTAGGCGAGGAGGATAAACCCCATGTTTTGCTATGTGTGCCCGCATAATGATTTTGAAGATAAGGCGGTGCTCTATTAGTTTTGCTACTACATTTTATCATCTTTCACTTTGATCAGTAGTTCCATAAATTAATCCCAAATCTAGAACATGGGGGTGCGTTAGTTCCTGGGACAATACTAAAGCTGATTAATCTGGCAAAGCCTCTATACTACACCCAGATCACAATCGTGTGAAGAGGCAATCATCCTTTTGGAATGGCTTAAGTTCCTTGGTTGGGAGCCGGGTACATGTGCGAGACATTTGGAAGATCCTTCCTTGGGTGATCTAAGCCAAGTCTGAATGTGGATACAAGTCAGAATTTTTGGCTGGTCTGTTCAGTACAGGCTCTGAAAGATGACAAGCCCACTCCGCTTGGGATAGTAGAACCTCTTGAGGCTGTCACACAGTTTCGCTACTCGGATACATTGAAGTTGGTTTCGTGTCATTAGCGCTAAGGGTGTTTTCTCCAGGATAGCATGATTGCGTTGGTGTGCAGCTATATAGATCATCCCTTGCCATCCTGCTTTTAGTTGGATCACCAAGGTTTGATAAACTGTTGGTTCAGAAAATAGTATCTTTCATGGAGCTTATATATGTACAGATGTCGTGAGATACTGGAGTAAGACAAATAAACCAGACACATTTTTACGGATGGCAAGGCGGCCCATGTGCTTGAAGCGCAGAATGGTGATTTGCCATTCAGTGCCATGAGCGTGTGAGAAGTCGATGAAGTGACCCTCGACAATTCGGACCATTCAGTTTGCTTCAAGCCGAGAAGAAAGTTACAGGAAAAGGTCAATCCCCATAAAAACTTAAGTTGTTGCATGCTATAACCAACGACCCCATCTGTGAGAACGGCGATTGTTGCGTGCACGGGAGATCCACCGTCCGAATTGTTGCATGCGCTTTGAGATTAACATATCAAGAGAATCTTCGTATGCAGTCTACCCCACACTAGCCTCTCTTTCTTGTTCTTTAGTACACTGCTTTTATTTCTAGTATATTGGATTTGAAATAGCCATATCTTTGGAAATATATATCAGATTAACATTCTGATTCAATATGTATGTTTATCTCAGTTATATCTTTCAAACGAGCCTACAAAAGGTTTTTCGTTAAATTTGAAAATTCAAATTTTGAAACACATTGAAACATGATGATACAACATAAAACTCAATGAAACTAAATACAAAAAATTGCGTCTTCAAATTGGACTCTAAGATAATTGCTAAATATTTTCTCATTTGTATGAATTTAGTTTGAAATAGAGTGAAACAAAATATTTCAAAGAAATGTTTACCTAATTTCACGAAGTATCAACATGTTTCATCAAGTTTCAAATATTGATTACAAAAAATTATTCAATATTGATGTCATTTTTAAGTTCTTTTCACTAGAAACTCTAATATGTAAACGGTTTGCAAAATGATTTCACGATACAAAATCTATAGAGGAGTTTTAGAAATTCATGTAGTAGTGTGGGTAAGAAGGAATTTGGATCTATACAAAAATAGGGGAAAAGAAGAGAGAGAAGTGGCCCTGCACGGGACTTCCCGTGCACGGGAGAGTATCATTCCCCCCCATCCGCTGCAAAGGCCCCATCACAAGCATCAACTAGCATGTGTACCAGGTCACTTAGAGCATCTTTAAACCCGTAAAGGGCGAGTTTAGGCCAATAAACTCGTGTTTATGGGTCGAGAAAGCGCTGGCGCGGAACAAAGCCCGTAAACCGAATCTGTAAAAGAAAATATTCTTTTTTACGGGTTCAATTGCGGGCTCTGTTCCGCGCAAACAGCATCCGAACCCGTAAAACCAGGATTTTTCATAGATTTCATACGCAAGTTCAAAATCACAAATTTCCAACTTCCAACAATCGATGCATAGTTTATAGTTCTACATCAAATCGCCGCGACAAGTTCACGGAAATCGAGCATAGTTTGTGGCAACCACTTGGTGCCGCTCGTCACCCAAATTCGGTGGACTGTCTTCTTCGACTTGTCTCCCTTGGCGCCGCGGTGAGCTGGACCCGGCGGCTGGCGGGTTCGAGTTGAGGCTCGTCACGCCGAGATCCGGTGGCAGCCTTGCAAAAGATGGTGGGGGCGCATAGATCGGCGGCGGCTGCGGTTGGCGCGAGGGGGAGGAGCTGAAAAATCCGTCCACGTACTATGCGTGAAGTGCGGGTCGCGCTCAGTTCGGACTTTGGACCCGTACTATTACAGGCTGACGAGCAGATTTTTGCATGGCCCTTAAAGTTTTTATTCAGGTCGGCCGTTTATAGTAACTAAACGAGGCCGTCTCCTAAACTGAACCCGCAAATTATCGGTTGTTTTGCACATTCTGCCCGTTTATAACTGTTAGATATGTTCTTATATATCTTTTCTTTTTTGGAATCCGTTGAATAGTCTTTGTACTACTAGACAAAAAATGTCCTGAACTAGCTAATATAAACAAACCAGAGCTTTATCGGAAATACACTTTTGATCCGAGGTGCATATGCTCCTGCTAATCGGAAAAATATTTGAAAATGTTAAAAAATTATACAAAAAATTTGCGCATACATGTTGATATTTTAGGTATCCTATGTAAAAAGCGATAAAGAAATGTCTCAATAAAAGCTAGTTTACACCGGATTTTGTCTTTTTTACCCACGACATAAACAATATCAGTTTTTTTTGTGAAACGACTTTGCGAGCTTATAGAACAGTGAGATGTACGTGCGGTATTTTTTGTCAGAATCTTTTTGATGTTTTGAAATTCATTTAAAACTTATTTTCAAAAGCATGAGCATCTACTCTCAGGTGTAAAAACGCCTCATCCGAGGTTTATCCATTCTATATTGGTATTATGCCCGGCCTTTATGTGTCCACTCTCGAATTGCATCTCTTACCTTGACCGGTAGCCCAAATGAATTGATTAACTAAAAAGCACAACTCCAGCATGTGGGCGCTGCAATACTTCATGGGCTGATGCTTCATGGAATTCATCCTCAGAAAAAAAAAGGAAAACTATGCTGCAGCCGGGCCAAAATCGTGTGAAGAGCATGCATGCTTTTGGAATGACGCAAGTTCGTTCCTTAATTGGGTAGTGGGCACATGAGCAAACTGTGAAACTATTGCAGTTTGAGCATGATATAGTAGCACAAGTCAGATGATCTTGGCATTCCATTCCAGTACTCAGCGTTCAAATATAGACGGGGCAGCTATAAAAACACATCCTCCCCTGTCACTCATTCAACAATATGTACCAGGAAATATGGCTCCTCCGTGAGACATTGGAGTAGACCAAACATATGTCATACCTATATTAATTATTTTCATTGTTGCTTCCATCGCATGAATACCATCTGCGTTCACTCCGGGTTAAGGAAGAGACTTGAGTAACTCTATCTGTTTTGTATTGATGAGAGGATAGTGTACGTATACCCGATACAAGAGTTACAGTACAACGGTACGATCAGAAATTGTTACAACGAAGAGCTCCTACCTTGGGATGCCTATCTAGTGATCCCATGCCGTGAGGTTGTTTTGAACACGCACCGAACGTGCGCGGCATGTGCGGCGTGCGCAGGGCATGCGCCAGGTGCGCCTCCTGCTGAACCGGTCTGACGAACGAGTCTGAACCTGACAACTTCTTCCAAATGTACTTTTCCCAGGGGAGTCCTAAAATGCTTCATTTTCGTAATCATGGTTGACACTTCTGCGGAAGTACTTCAAATTGTAAAAGTTTTTGTTGTTGTAAATTATCAATTGTAGTCCTAAAAGTTGAATACCATCAATTTTATTACTATTATCAATTGTATGATCATACTGATTCCTTTTTAGGGTAAACTCACCTCTTTTACTACAATATCACAAACAGAGGTACAAGCTGGCTTAATGGCTCCAGGACTGGGTTAGTCAAATATTGCGACCTGACTAAGGGATATCGTTTTTTTTTTCTGTTGAGGGAATGGCTAAGGGATATCCTAGCTAAGTTATAAGCATGTGCAATGAGAAAATAGAACTTGTTAATTAAAAGTAGCTTCTTCGAACAGGCCGGTCGATGTGGAGTACGACGGACCCTAGCAAGAGAGTAAACATGCTGTCTTTTATTCTAGGCCCACCGGCCGACACTTTTTTTTTCTGGTAAAATTGCCTGGATGAAAAACACAGACTATTTTTGTGCCATGAGAAAGAAAATTTTCCGGCCGACACAACGTCTTTTATCTTGTAAAGTTCTTTGCATCAAAACTTAAAACGCGGTCTATATTCTTGTGCCGTGAGAAAGTAATCTTATATATTTCACCTGAAGAAAACAAGACAAATATACCTCGCGTACGTGTTGGTCGAATCTAATTGGAGCACTAATTAAGGCAAAGATTTTGAGCCCGCATGCAGGTATTTCCGCTAGCGCGACCACACAACCATGCATGCTCACTTCGCAGATGCGCGCGCGCGCACACACACACACAAGTCCAATCAGCGCTCAGTCATCCTCCACTAAGCTGGAACCCTCTCTAATTCCCTTGGCCCCGACATACCAAATACCTGACCGTACGTCCAACCAGCTGACGGCAGAAAGCCAAGGTGATCGACGCATCGATGGATCGCAGCGGAATCCTACGGATCGATTATTCGATAGGAACCCAAGGAGGAATCATCTTCTCCACCGAGATAAGCAAAGCAGATGCTCGCTGACCATTTGCCTTTGTGGCTCACTAAGGTTTATCATCCAAAAGCTCCGCAGCAATGACAGGCACCGATTGATCGATCGGTGCGCAATGAGTCACGAGAGAGTTGTCGCTGTTATCGCTGTTGTGTTCCTCCGGATAAGTAGATGGGCTGAAACCAGGATCACACGCCGACGCCGTTCCTACACGATCGACTTGATGCGATTGGCATCGAAGGGCATAGTGAAAAGTGGCATTGGCCCTTTTGAATTTTTTTTTTCTCGTTGTTCATTTGTCCAAGACAGGTAGTGAGAAAAGAAAAGATCTAGCTGGATATTTTATACTGTATCTTCCAATCTAAAGTGCCGATGAATTTTTTCCCCAAAGGGGAAACGGAGCCCCAGCCTTTGCATCAAAGTCATACGGTCTTTATTTAAATTTTGTTGTTACAAATCTGCTAGAGATATACATTGCAAAACCCGAAGCCATCACATAACACATACAAACCCGACAATGGGTGAAAAAACATATCGGCAAGACCTATGCCCTAAAAATAGAAACAAACACCCAACAACTAAAAAGCACCGGTTAAAACTCTCAATAGAAATGGAAATAAAACCTGAATATCAACCAAATAAATAAGGAAGGAAGAGTGGGGAGAAAAAAGTGTGGAGCTCATACCTTCTGTGTAGAAGAGGAGCTATATCAATGGAGGCGGCACTATCACCGGCGAATGTATCATCAACCGTTCATCATTGAGTATTTGATCAATAATTCAGGATTCATTGAATTCAGTTATGATTCCCCCTTTGTATGCATACACAATTCTATAAAATAGCAAAAGAAAATACATGTTAGAATGCTAAATCAAAATTGGTAAATTGAAGCCTTTGGGGGTTTTCATTTTTTTTCTTATTTTAGATAAAGGGAATATATATAGTAATATTAAAAGATACCAATTACACCAAGCCTCTGCAACAACACAATACCTTAATGGCAGTACGGATGCACACATCAAAAAAATGAAAAAAAAACTAAGAACAAAAAGTCCCGCTATGGTGTACAACCCTAACAGTAACATACATCCACCACCAAGATAACATCTGAACTCCAGGCTCTCCAAAAGTGACGCTTCCAAGAAGGGAACAATACACAAGCGTCGTCGTCCGATCAAAATATCTTATGTTTCACCCTGAAGATAGTCTCCGCTCTGAAAACAATGCTTTCAACAAGGTTATTGCCTGGCACACCAATTAAGGGCAAACCTTGGATTTTCACCCTGAAATGTAAGACTCTCAACTTCACCTGTGCTGCAGCCCCACTTGCATTCTGCTGCTGCGAAAACCAAAACACCAAGCAATCCGCTTAACATCACAAAGACTCGAACCTCCATTGCTAGTCCTCCAATCCAACCTTTCTGATATTCTCCGCCTCTGATTTCACCATGGACCAGAATGGCATCTGATCGCAATACAGAGCAGAGCTTCGCGCCGCTCCCTCCAGAGCCAAATGGTTGGAATAAAAGCATGGGTGCGCACGACCGAATACCACCCGATCCAGCAAACTCCAGAAGGTGCACTGTTACATTCGCCGGCGGAGCCTTCCGAAACTTATCTCTCCGGTCAGATGAACAAGGACCGGCCTCAGGAACATCACCATCTTCGCAAAAGAAGAACCCTAGGGCATCCACCTTTATTCGGCGAAGTGCAAGTCATGGGATCATGTGATCCACCATGACTCGCTGGTCACCTCCGGCGGAAGGAGGAGGCCACCGCCGCCATGCCCAGGGCCGCCGCCCCAGCTCCCTGGTGATGCGGGCAGGGCAGCAGACCATCTAAGCCATATATAGGAACAAGGTGAAGGAGTTCGAGATCCAGATCGGCCCAAAGTCCCCACCGCGCCCGACATCGCCGCGCCTCCGGCCGCCGCGCCGACACCACCTCAACCGATGGAGAAGCAACGTGCGCCGCCGCCACGCCTAGCTGCATCCAGCAGGGGCCCCACAGCCACCACGCAACGAGGGCTTTGCCCGGTGGCGACTCCGGCGGCAGCGGGGGGAGGGGAAAGGATGAAGGGAGGGCCCCTTGAGCGGCGGGCTGAGGATCTCCGGTGCGTTAGGTCAGACACACAGATGAGGTTTCTAAATTTAGTGGTAGGAAAAGGAGACCTTGAAGTAGACAGATCCTAGCACTTTGTAACGGGGCGTTCTGCATCAAGAATAACCTCGCAAAAAAAAACTTTATTTAGTTCCTGCAGCATACAGAAAGCCAACTGTAATTAAATTGCACATGAGACAAAAGATCATCATCACAATAATAATTAACTGAAAAGAATGAATATGTAGAAATGTACCCCTGGTTGTATATATGATAGATAGAGGGGCTGCTGAACCGGTTCAACTCCCATCTGCAACAAACTAGGGTAGTCATTTTTCAGCAGCAACATCCAACATGTTGATTCCATATATATAATTTTCATCCATACATGCCACTATCTTTTTCCGAGAACATTAATGTGAAGGTTGTATGTAGCCATAGAGATAGAGACACCACATGCATGTTTTATTATCCCAGGAACACGAGAAGATTTTCACATAGTTAACTATTCTATTTATTAGTTGATTTTATTATCATGGTATATGAAATATGAAATAACCGTACAAGAACGGTGGGAGTAATACAAAGGGAGTTGCATCTCTTTACCTTGATCGGTTGCACAATTGAATTGCAAAACTGAAATCACAACTCCAGCATGTTGGGCACTGCATTACTTCATGGGCTGAAGCTTCAAGCAATTCATTCGAAAAAAATATGGTGGTACTAACATGATAGCAAAACTAGGCTGCACCCAGGCCAGAATCGTGTGAATAGCATGCATGCTTTTGGAATGACGCAAGTTCGTTCGTTAATTGGGTGATGGGTACATGAGCACACTCTGAACCTTTTGCAGTTTGTGGATGATAATGTAGCACAAGTCGGATGATCATGGCATTCCATTCCCGGGAAAGCTATATATATAGGACATCTTCACTGGTCACTAACTCAACATTATGTATGGTTACCTTCCTGCGTGAGACATTGGAGTAGACCAAACATACTGTATCGATCAGAGCGGTGGCTTGGGCATACTAAACCTGAAACTTTTTGGCACTGCACTCAGATGTCGATGGCCGTGGCTGCGTTGGGAGCCTGAACCCCGGCCTTGGTCGCTTGTACCAGCTGATCGTGACTCCCTTGCCCTCTTCAAGGCCAGCGCCTACATCAAGCTGGGAGACGGAACACGTGCAAGGTTTTGAACAGACTGCTGGTTACCAGGCGGACGATCTGTGCAAGACACCGTTCCGATCCTGTACTCTTTTGTCAAAGATTCAGGCATATCTGTTGCTGCTGCCATCCAGAACAGAAGATGGGTTAGAGACATCAGAGGAGGCCTTTCTACCCAAGCCATTGCTCAATATCTGCGCCTATGGGACTTGGTCGACGAGATCAGCCTCACCAAACATCATTCAGATATGGTGGTGTGGCGTGGGACGAATGATGGAGTCTTCTCTGTCAGTTCAGCATACCGGCTCTTCTTTATAGCCAACACGATGTTCGCCTGCGCCAAGCCCATTTGGAAGTCCAAGGCACCGATGAAATGCAAGTTTTTTATGTGGCTCGCCGTTCATAGACGTTGCCTCACGGCTGACAACTTGCAGCGCCGTGGATGGCCTCACAACCCGTCTTGCTCCCTATGTCAAGTGGCTGCTGAAGATTGTGACCACCTGTTCGTTCACTGCCGGTTTACGCAGCAGGTCTGGGGTAGGGTGCGATTGTTCGAACTTGGTCGAAGGCGGCCTTCCCGACCCCTAGTGATGCTCACCGCAGCACTGATGGCTGGAGGCAAGAAAGAGGGCTCCAAAGAATTTGCGGCTCGACTTCGACACAGTGGCTATCCTGGTGCATTGGAGGATTTGGAAGGAACGAAATGCCCGCATTTTCCAAACTGAGTTCAGCACCGCGGAACGGGTCTTCGAGCTCATCGTTGAGGATGCACAAACATGGCGCGCAGCAGGCTGCATTGTTTCCATTTAGAGCTTGGGTTAAGAGTTTGAGGCAGCGCCTGTCGGTGTTTTTGTAGTCCCTGAGGTGGTTTGTGGCCTAAGCCTCTTTGGGAGTCTTGTTTTTGTTGTTTGTGGCAACCTTTCTTTTTGCGGCTACCTCAGCCGTAACCCTGCCACATCAATGTACTCTCTTCTTTCTATCTTAGTAAAGTTCGGCCTCAGGCCCTTCGATCAGAGGTTAGTGTATATATACCCATTACCCAATACAAGAGTTACTATCTAGGGTATGATCAGAAAATGTTAGACATACGAGCTACTATCTAGGCATGCCTGTCTAGTCATCCTTTGCCGTGAGGTGGGCGGTGAACACGCACCGAACGTGTGCGAGAATGCACATGGCATAAATACACTACGGGAGAGACGCCGTGTGCCGACGGCCAGCCCATGTGCCGACGGCCAAATGTCGGGGCCGTCGGCACAGAAGCGCTCGTCGACCGGCGACGGAGCTGACCGTCGGCACACAGTCACCGTCGGCACACTGCGCGCTACACCGACGGCCACCGTCGGCGCCAAACGTACCGTCGGCACACGAAGCTGGCGCCCGAAGGTCACCGTCGGCACTGTGGCGGCCGTCTGTACATGCGCTGACAGGCGGGCCCAGCCGTTAAACTGTTACGGCGCCGTCTGTACTGTGCCGACGGTAGCCGTCGGTGCAACCTTGGCTGTCGGCACATAGACTGACTGCTGGGTCCCTCTAATGCTGTGCCGACGGTGACCCACGGTGCAACAAAGGCCGTCGGCACAGACCAATATGCACATTTTTGTTTTTTCATTTTTTGCATCAAAGAGATAATTATTACCCATATAATTATTAATCCCAATCTTTTTTTGTTTATTTATTTCTCACTGCTATTTTGGCGAACCCCTTTGCGGGAAACCTATATATATGTATAAGCTAGGGCGGTACAGATCCCCCGCCGGGACCCCGGTCTAGGTTTTCTCAGTGATTTGAGATGGTTTGTTTATCCAATGCAACCCCCCAGGTGTGTCCGGCTTCTCGGACATGGGGTTCTACCCTTAGGCAGATTCTGGATGTATTGGGGGAACTCGCTCGGAGGTGAACCGGAGAGAACCTTGACATCATATGGGACGATTCTTGTTACCACATGTAACTATGACCTAACCAAGCTCAAATGGAGGCATACGCCCACCGGGGGACCCCCGATGGGATGCAGTCAAAGGGGTAGACGGCGCGGTCTACAGAACTAGGGTTTCGTCAGAAATCGAGCATCGGATGGGGTGAATGGCCCCAAAACTTGTGTGTGTACACATGGCATGCACAAAAGTGATACATTTAATAACTTAAGACCCATACACGATACAAAGCGCTTAAAAACTAGACCCACACACGAACCGAAACACTTAAAGAACTACACCCACACACAGGAACCAAAACACTTAAAGAAACTACACCCACACGAGAACCAAAACACTTAAAGAACTAGACCCACACACAAACCAAAACATTTAAAGAACTACACCCACACACGAACAAAGCACTTAACACCGGGTCGACGCATGACCCGCTAGACACACGGACTCGACACACACATATTAATCGGAGAAGTCGAAATCTTCATCCTCGGCCGGGGTGTCCTCCGAAGCGGTGGTTGTGAGGTTCCACGTCCACCGTTCATCATTCTCCCCCATGTCGACGCCTCTCCTTTGGCGTACTCGCTTCAACCGCGGCCTTCCTCTGCCGCTTTCCCGCCCTCCTCTCTCTCCTGTACGTCTGCTTGTCCTTCCAGAATGCGCGCATTGCCTCGAAGTCTCCGGGATGGTCTCTGCGCCACTGTGCCATGAACTGCTCGTCCGCCTCGGTGGTATCAATCCGCCGCTGGGCAGACCTGTACCGCCGCGCTTCACCCTGTGAGCGAAGTAGCGGCTCAGTAGAGAGACTCTGAGCTTCCGTCAGAGACCTGACCTCCGGGAAGTTCATTTCGTGGCGCGGCCGGCCAAACCTCCAAGCCCCAACGTCGTATGCGCGGGCAGCAGCCTCCTTCGTGTAGAAGGTGCCGAGCCACACACGCGTTCCACCGGCGGTGATTTCAGCCGCGAAATGTCCCGCAGGCCGCAGGCGAACGCCGATGAAGCCCGTGTTGCTACGGCGACGAGGAGCCATCTCAGCGGCAGCTCAGCTCAGAGGATTTTGTGGTTCTGTTGGATGAGAGAAGTGATGAAGGGAGAAATGTTGCTGGTGCTGTTAGTGGAGAAGACATGGCTATATATAGGCCGGCAAGGGGCTGAAACGGCGGTAAAACTTGGCGGGAGGGAATGGGCGGGAAAGGGTGGGCGGGAAAACTTGGCGGGAAATCATGGCGGGAAAAAAAGGTGGGAGAGAAGGAGCGGGAAAGAGTGGGTGGGAAAAAAGGGCGGGAGAGAAGCAGCGTGAAAGGGTGGGCAGGAAAAAAAGGCGGGAGAGAAGGAGCGGGAAAGACGGAGGACGGGGAGGACGAGGGGGTGGACGAGGGGGTGGACGAGCTGGAGGACGAGGGGGAGGACGAGCTGGAGGACGAGGGGGAGGACGAGGGGGGGATGCACAGCTCTTCTAGCTGACATTCCCTCTGCTTCTGGCTCAGTGGCTTCACAGTCTATGGACGAGGAGGAGGACACTAGGGAGGAGGAGGAGGAGGACACTAGGGAGGAGGAGGAGGAGTCTAGGGACGAGGAGGCTTCGACGGAGATGGCTCCGAAGAAGTTGCGGATTCGTGGGGAAGCGCAGGTTCCCGATGAGAGTAAGGAACCTGCTACGGAGGATGACAAGTGGCTCCTTGTCCCAGGAAAGATAGAGTAAGTAGTAAGGTGATTTCATTTTCGTTATGACACTTAGCATTTTCTAATGTTTGATAATTGTGCAGAAATTTCACATATACGGGGAAGAATGTCCGCGTTCCAGGGAGTCTGATTGGAGCTGCTATTAGGAAGTACTGGCCGGGGATGTACACTCCGGTCCTTGGAGGCGAGTCCAAGCTAGCCTACACTTGGGAAGACTTTGAGATAGCGCCTTACCCTGGCTTTACTTCCGCCGCCGATGCCGTGATCAAGAAGTTTTGGGTACGTAATGCATACTCTTTGGGTTTCGTTCATATGTAGTTGATTACCCCACCGTAATAACTCATGCCTCTCACACTTTCTGTTATGCTTGATTGCAGCGCAATTATAGGGTGGCGACTGAGCATAAGGAGAGGGCGGACGTGATCCTCCGTAACATGTGTCGGAAGTTGACACGGCAGCAGTGGTACAACCGGAGGATCACGTGCATCGGCCACTTCTATGCTCGAGCGGGCGTAAGGTACACAAAGCCTGAGATTGTGCAGGGACTCGCCCGGCTATGACGATAGAGGACTTCATGTCGGTAAGTAATTGTCAATGCGATTCTATGTACTCGCGGCTAACTTGAAACTATATTGTTTGTTCTTCAAATGAGTTTTGATTTTGCAGGTTGTACCACATTGGGCTGATAATAATAAGAGGGCCGCCTTCATGGAGTTGGTCAAGAATTGGGTCGGCGAAAACCCCGATTTCAAGGCCGTGAGCGACCAGAACAAGGCCAACCGTGGGGATCAGGGAACACACAGTGCGGGGAGCAGCAGCACCGATCGCTATCGGGACCGTCTGGTACATATAAAAATGGAACAAGCTGCATTTTTTTGATTTTCGATGATATGCATAACATTTGTTTTGTGATGCAGGGGAAGAAGCTCGGGAGGGAAGTTGGTGAGATGGAAGCGTGGACGCACATGAAGCTGGTGACGCCCAGTCCGAACGAGCCTCGGCCCGCGCCTGAGATGTACTACAGCAAGGCCAAAGAGAGCAACGAAAAATACTGCGAGGAGTACGCCAAGCTCCATCCAGAGGTGGAGGACCCGATGACCGAGCCGGTCGACGAGGTGGCGATGATGCTGGCGGGGTCCGGCCAGCCGCATGGACGTCCTGCCTGCCTTGCTGGGGGTTTCAAGCCTCAGAGGAACTTCACGCAGATCAAGGCTACCCTCCCCTCCGGCAGCTACGCTACCTCCTCGCGGACTACATGCCGTTCTCGGGTAGAGGTAGATGTAAGTCATCCACACTTTCATCCTCTGGTTTTGACTCTTGTTCCTCGAATGGCTATGTTGATGAGACGCATTATTTCTGAAATTGTAGACTCAGCTCGAGGAGGCCTATGCGGTAGCTTACGAGGAGTATCTCGAGAAGATTAAGGAGCATGACCTTGTGAAAGATGCCTATGTCCAGGTGGACGAGCAACCAGATGGCGGTAAGTTTCAATCTCTATGGTTGCAAAACATCATAAGTCCCCATGTTTGAATCTGAGCTATCTCTCCCGTTTCTTGCGAGTTTCACTCGGTTCATGATGACTGGAGTGCGAGAGGAACCACTCCCAGAGCCACCTCATCCGGGGCCGACGCCAGTGTTCCCGTCCAAGGAGGAGTTCTATTGCATGTACAAGCGTCAGCGTCAGTTGACCCCGGTAAGTTGCTAACTTGGCTAAGTTGCTAACTTGGTGTGACATGGCTAAGTTGCTAACTCCCTCCAACATGTAGGGATTGGGAGAATCCGGGAACGACGCTCCTGATGGTACGCCGATGCACCCCGGTCGCTGTTCTCCTGGTGCTTCTGCCGAACCTCGGCATGGTTCTGCTTCCGGTGGCTCTCGTCGTGGTTCTACCTCCCCGAGCACCGTCGAAGTAGTGCGGCCTCGCTTCACCCACTCGGAGCTAGATCAGTACTCGGGTCCGGGTGGTGCACCACCATAGTTTCTACATTGTACTAGCACATGATGACACGCTGCATCTTTGTAGTGGATCCCGTGTATGTACCATGGTCTTGTATGCTATATTTGTGCTATTTGTGAGATTTGATGCTATATTTGTGAGATTTGGTGCTATACGGTGATATCTTTGTGCTCTATGGTGCTATATATGTTACTGGATATTCAATGTTATAATATGTGCATTTTGTGCGATTTTCTGAGCTAATTGAGCCAAAATGGCAAAAAGCTGAAAAAACTGGGCACAGCTGTGCCGACGGTCAGGCCCATAGCTGTGCCAAATGGCAGGGTCTGTGCCGACGGTGACACCATCGGCACAGCTGTTCCGTTTCGCGCGTTTTTTTCCAGATCAAATCGTCACGGTTTCCCGCCGGTTCTGGGAAAAAAAAAGGTGAAACTATGCCGACGGTGAAACCGTCGGCACAGGTGGGCACGGTGACGGCAGCCGGCGTGACGGCGAGCTGGGTGTGCCGACGATGGTGCGGCCGACGGCCACTGTCCAGCCGTCGGCGTACGCCTGTGCCGACGGTGTCCTGCTACGCCGACGGTGCCCGCGCGAACCCCGACGCCATCTGTGCCGATGACGGTACGCCGACGGTCACCGTCGGCAGAGACGGTGCCGACGGTGGACTTACCTGTGCCGACGGTGCGGGGCCGTCGGCCCACGGCGTCTCTCCCGTAGTGATAACTAGTGCAGATCCTTTTCTACCACGCATGCTTGGCAAGTTAGCTAGCAAATTACTTGGTTTACCAACTCGTCACTGAAGACCAAGACGCACGAGTGTACAAGAGGAGGTTCCTAGCTAGCACCGTCGACCGCTTCCTGCACTCTCAATGGCGATAGGAGAAACTCTCATTCTGGTGGCGGTGGCCTTACTGCCGTCACGCCGGCAAACAGAAGGTTAAACGAGTGTATGACTACAACCTCAGGGTGCCGCTCGTCCGGCATCAGTTGAACCAGTTCGTGAACATGACGGAGGAGAAGGTCGGTCGCTGAGCCACCTCCTGCTACATACCTGACTACGTCGACCTCATGAACCCAAAGTACTAGCTGGCCATCGTCAACCTCCCACAAGTCGGTGGACTGGTGGTCCGAGGGCGCCGTGACAATCGTGACGAAAGGACATAGAATCCATTGTTGTTGGAGTGCATTGCTAGCAAAGATTCTTTTGTTATACCTAAACCAATCCATTTCAGCGATGCTCCGGCCATGACATGAATACCAAATGCGTTTAGTCCGTATTAAGGAGACCTCTTTTTTTTTTCTACTACAATAAGGAGACTTTAGTAACTCTGAGTTTTGTAGTATTGATAATAGGGTATTGTATCTATACCCTATACAAGAGTTACAGTACAACGGTACGATCAGATATTTGTACACATATGAGGTACTATCTTATCTAGTAGGGGCGGAGCTAGACTAATTCATGGGTATGCAATGCATACCTGTAGAAGGATAGAGAGGGAGAGGGATTGACGTAATGTGTTGGATGTTGTATTGCGCCTCATGGGCGAGTATATATAGGGTACAAGACTTGGAGACTAAGAAGCTCTCCTAGAGATAAGGCAGGAGATGAATGACAAATCCTATACAAATTCCGTGACATCTAATACTACCTAATATATCTCTAACACCCCCCGCAGTCGTAGCGGTAGCGACGTGAACAAGAGTAGCGTCGCGGACGGTCAGACTGGAGAAGAAGCTGGTGAGGCGCAGGCGAGGTGGTAGCCCTTTGTGCCGATGTCGAGGTAGCCGAGAGCGTGGGTGCTGCAACCTTGGTCGAGGGAGCCGCGCGAGGGATTGCCGTGGTCGATGTCGTGGGCGGGTGCCGGTGTCGATGTAGCCGCAAGCGCGTAGTGCGCGAGGAGAGTGACGGAGACGCGTCGAGGCAGTTGTGGAGGTTGTCGATGCCGAAGTCGATGCAGTCGGAACCGTCGAGGACGAAGTGCAACCATAGTTTTGCCAGAACCAGGCACACGTCGGGGACGAAGGCATACTTCGGTTTTGCCAGAACCGAGTACACATAGAAGAAGTCAGTGACGCGGTCGAGGCAGTCGTAGAGGCGATGCCGAAGAAGACGTTGTCGAAGCCGAGGAAGACGAGACATCCGGCGCAAGTTTGCCAGACTCGGGAACGTGTCGGGGACGAAGGCACTTCCGGTGTTGCAAGTACCGGGCATGCGAGGGTAGGGAACATAACAAAGTGCGCGCCATGTCGGAGTAGACTAGTAGAGGAGGTCTCGACGACGGGTGTCGGAGAAGAGGAGCAGGTGGTGTAGTGGGGGAAGAGGCGAGTCTCGACGACGGGTGTCGGAGTAGAGTAGCAGGTGACGTAGTCGGGGAAGAGGCGAGGACGCTGGCGGCGAAGCTGTAGTGTACGAAGACGTAGAAGGCGGCTAACCCAGCGGTGACCAGGGGTGGTCATGCTGGACGCCTAGACGGGCGTTGCGGTGGTCGGCAAGCTCAACGCGAGCTGGAGCGGTTGGCGAGCCCAGCGGCGACCTGGGGTGGGGGCGCGGCGGCGGTACACGAAGTAGGCGAGGAAGACCCAGCGGCGTGATGAAGACCATGCGCAGACGGAGGCGACCCTCGCCGAAGGGGCGGCGCTGTGGTGGCCTCGGACGTCGATGCGCGGGGGACGGCGAAGTAGACTGCGTGCGGCAACGTCTCGGCCCGAGGGGCCGGCGTAGCTGCAGGGCGCGAGTCGATGCAGCGGCGGGAGGCCACCAGCAACGTACACGCCTTCGAAGGCGCGTCGGAGGCCGGTAGCATGGACCAAAGGCGGCGGCGCTGCGGCCCGAAGGGGCGACGCAGCGGCAGCCCGTAGCTCGATCGGTGGTAGGCGCGTGCTCGGGGACGTGTTTGGCGAAGACGTGTGCGCGGTCGGTTGATCAGACCGATGGCGGCGTTGTATGCGCCATGGCGTGGACGACGTGCCGCAGATTGGAGTCGTTGGCGACGTTGTCGGTGATGTCCCGGGCGATGACGGCGAAGACGGACCAGCGATGGAGACCGCGCGGGCGAGACAGCCTGTTGCGTCGCACGTAGGCGTCCCGTGTGTGACGTGTGCGGCCGTGCCGCGCGGTTGATGAAGATGGCCGGTGCAGTCGACGCAGAGGTTGGAGTAGAGGCGCGTGATGACAACGGCGGTGGGCGACTCAATCCGATCGATGATCGGCAAAACCAAAAAAGAAAACGCCGGTCGAGGGACCGGCGGAGCAAAAAGAAAACCAATCTACGGATTGGAAAAAAAAAGACTCGAGGGCCCGCGGCCCCCGGAGTAGATCATGGCGATCGATCTCCCCGGGGGCGGCGCGACGCGGAAGCTTGGGCGGCGGCTAGGTTAGGATCGGCGCCGCTCTGATACCATGTAGAACTGCATGCTCTAACCAATGCAACCAAAAGACCGATCTGATGGAAGAGATTAGGCAATGCATTTATACTTCAACACTCCCCCTCACGTGTGGCTCCCTCGGGCCTAAACGTGGACCGAAAGTGGGCTGCAATATTTTTATTTTTATATTGCGCCAGCCGGGTCTTGAACTCAAGACCTCTTGGCTCTGATACCATGTAGAAGGATAGAGAGGGAGAGGGATTGGCGTAATGTGTTGGATGTTGTATTGCGCCTCATGGGCGAGTATATATAGGGTACAAGACTTGGAGACTAAGAAGCTCTCCTAGAGATAAGGCAGGAGATGAATGACAAATCCTATACAAATCCCGTGACATCTAATACTACCAAATATATCTCTAACAATACCGAATAACTTTTGCAAAAAAATCAGTATATAAGTTGATATACACATACGGTAGTGTTCTTTTGCAGGTGTTAAACTAGAAAAAACGTGAAAACACGGCCTATAGGGGCGTGTTTGGTAGGCAGGGCCGGATTCCTGCACCACTGGCGCAGCGAGACGGGCGTCTCTGCGCGTCGCGAACGGGGCACGGACCACTTTTGGCCCATCGTTTGGCAGCATGTGCTGCATCAGCCCGAACAGAAGTGCGAATTGTTTGGATGCCTGGATACAGCGCTACATCTCTATTCAGCCACAACACATATGTTTGGTTGCCATTTTGGGAACCTCGCGAAAGATTCTCCCCACCACATTCAAATATGGTGACTGATGACCCACAAGTATAGGGGATCGCAACAGTCTTCAAGGGAAGTAAAACCCAATTTATTGATTCGACACAAGGGGAGACAAAGAATACTTGAAAGCCTTAACAGCGGAGTTGTCAATTCAGCTGCACCTGGAAATAGACTTGCTCGCAAGAGTTTATCAGTAGTAACAGTTTTATAGCAGTAGCAGTAGTAAAATAACGACGACAGAGTAACAAAGACAGCAGTAGTGATTTTAGTAAACAGCAGGATTAAAATACGTAGGCACGGGGACGGATGACGGGCGTTGCATGGATGAGAGAAACTCATGTAACAATCATAGCAGGGCATTTGCAGATAATAATAAAACGGTATCCAAGTACTAATCAATCAATAGGCATGTGTTCCAATTATAGTCGTACGTGCTCGCAATGAGAAACTTGCACAACATCTTTTGTCCTACCAGCCGGTGGCAGCCGGGCCTCAAGGGAAACTACTGGATATTAAGGCACTCCTTTTAATAGAGTACCGGAGCAAAGCATTAACACTCCGTGAACACATGTGATCCTCACATCGCTACCATTCCCTCCGGTTGTCCCGATTTCTGTCACTTCGGGGCCATTGGTTCCGGACAGCGACATGTGTATACAACTTGCAGGTAAGATCATAAACAACGAATATCTTCATGAATCAATAACATGTTCACATCTGAGATCATGGCACTCGGGCCCTAGTGACAAGCATTAAGCATAACAAGTTGCAACAATATCATCAAAGTACCAATTACGGACACTAGGCACTATGCCCTAACAATCTTATGCTATTACAAGACCAATCTCATCCAATCCCTACCATCCCCTTCGGCCTACGGCGGGGAATTACTCACACATGGATGGGGGAAACATGGCTGCTCGATGGAGAGGCGTTGGCGGTGATGGCGGTGATGATCTCCTCCAATTCCCCGTCCCGGCGGAGTGCCAGAACGGAGACTTCTGGCTCCCGAGACGGAGTTTCGTGATGTGGCGGCGTTCTGGAGGGTTTCTGGCGACTTCGACTTCTCCCCGTGCGTTTTTAGGTCGAGGCCGATAAATAGTCCGAAGGAGGGCGTCGGAGGCCAGCCGAGGGGGCCACACCATAGGGCCGCGCGGCCCCCCCTAGGCCGCGCCGCCTTATGGTGTGGGGCCCTCGAGCCTCCACTTGAATTGTCCTTCTGGCTCCGTCGGTATTACGGGAAAATAGGGTCTTTCGTCAAAATCCCGAGGTTTTTCCCTGAAAGTTGGATTTCTGCACAAAAACGAGACACCGGAAACGGTTCTGCTGAAAACAGCGTTAGTCCGTGTTAGTTGCATCCAAAATACACAAATTAGAGGCAAAACAACAACAAAAGTGTTCGGGAAAGTAGATACGTTTTGGACGTATCAGTGACCTTGCCATCACATAACGGCACAGAAAACAACTAAAATACGATCATAATAACATCACACATTCACATAATATAGTACCTAATCTAGCGTCAGAGTGGTAAGACGCCTATCTAAACCTGGGGGCAGACTACCTAGGTGCAAAAGCAATGTTCAACAGCCTCTACAGGCCAACATTACAGTCATATATGCACAAAAGTAAGTGTCTAACAGCCTCCTATAGAGGCCATCACAACTACAGACGATGACGATCAGACAACACCAGAGACAGGGATCAAGCAGCAGCACCTTAACAGCGAGGATCAGCAAAAGGGCCCTTGCGATGCCTCCTGCACCCGAAGATGCTGCAGCAGGAAGTCTCCTTCATGAAGACGTCGACCTTGAAGCCGTCGTCCTGCGGAGTAAAAGTCTGATGGCGAACACGCTCCATCCCTTGATGAAGCCGACGCGTTGGCCCGTCCACTGCAGCTGCACCTTCCACTCGCAATGATCGTCCATGTACAAGCACACCTTCATGGGGGAGGGGGCATTGTTCTTTAGCTGGTACTTGGTGATCAGGAGCTGCTCCATGTAGGGCGGCACGCGAGGGAACGGAGGTCCGGGCTCTCGACACTAGTAGGAAAACCCTTATAGGCGAAGCTTAGTTCTGTGGCGCACCGTTTTGAGTGCGCCACAGAAACTTATTTTGTGGCGCACAAAGCTCGGTGCGCCACAGAAATAGCTTAATTTTGTGGCGCAGCGGCCGACCATGCGCCACAAAAACTTGGCGGGCCCCACAACCTGTCACCCCCAATTATCGGTGTACGTATTTCCGTGGCGCACTTGCTTTGGTGCGCCACGGAAGTAGTTGATTACGTGGCGCACTTGTTCCGGTGCGCCCACGGAACTAAGGGAACTTAGCTATATCATCTCGTGCCCTCCCCCGCCCACGCTCGTTCACCTCTCGATCCGTGCCGCGCGCCTCTCCCCTCTCCCCTCTCCTCACCGCGCGCCGCCATGGTCGGCGCCATCGCCGTCGCCGTCGCCGCCGCCTTCCTACGCGAGGGCCGCCTGCCGCCACGCTCCTCCCATCCCCGCCACCTGCAGCACAAGCTGCCGCTACGGCGAGGAGGGGCCGCCGCGAGGAGGGGCCGCCGTCGCGTCAAGGTGGAGGAGCCGCCGCGACCTCCACCCTTGCCGTCGTCGTCGGTGAGCTCCTCCACAACCGTTGTTGTCGTCGGTGAGCTCCCTCCCTCTTCCTCCCCTCCCCTCCCTCTTCCTCCCCCGCGCGAGCACAACGTGCTCGACGAAATGCTCGCTCTGGATGTATTGCTGCTGTTGCTCCGGATGCATTGCCCCTAATCGTTTTGCTTCATATGGTGTTCATATGCATTGCTGCTGCTGCTAGTGATGCTTATTGGAGTGTTCTATATGTTGTTCGAACCTGTACAATGTGACAATGAAATTGTTACTGAACCGTACTCGTATATGGTGTTCATATGCATTGCTGCTGCTGCTAGTGATGCTTATAGAAAGATGTGACAATGAAATTGTATATGCTTATAGAAATTGGAGTGTTCTATATGCTTATAGAAATTGTCTATGCCTCTGCCTCTGCCTCTCGTACTTGTTCTATAAATCCTTGTCTGAACTCTGTACAAGGTAATGCGGACTTGCTCACTTGGTATTGCTTGCTAGTTGGACATTTGGTTGGTTTTGATGCTACTTGGTTCATTTAAATGCATGAAATGCTACTATGGTATGCTACTGTGGTATCCTTGTGAAGAAAATGATGGATTCTTGTGAGCTTATGGTATGCTACTATGCTACTTGTGGTATCCTGGTTGCCTCCTTAATTGATGCCCTATGATCCAAATTACTATATTATTGGATTGAGTGTTATGGCTACTGCTTGTTTGCTCTCCAAATTACCAAGTGATGAATATATAATCCCTTTGGAGCATCTGCCCCATGCTACATATGTGTATTTGACCATGCTTATGATGGATTTCTTTTAAGGACTCTAGCTAGATTAGAGGGGAAAAGTTGCTGCTTTGTTGCCTATGATAATGGATCATCAAATGTTTCCCTTTGTCCCCGGTTGCCTCCTTAATTGATGCCTTATGATCCAAATGACCCAAGTCTTGCATGATCCCATTTATCCCTAATGTTGCTTAAGATGAATAAATTCCCTCTAATCACCATTTGGAGATCAAGACTAGTTCTTGATTTCCATTAGCTAGACTCCAATATTAAAAATTTCTCCCAAATATGGAGACAAACATTTTAACATTACCCCAATTGATGCCTTTGTCCCTGGTTTCCTCCTTAATTGATTCCTTATGATCTATTTCTTGTTGGCTTTGATGAAAATAGAGATATCCACGGTAGGGGATCATGTAAATGAATGCCACTCGTGGTATCCTTTGAAGAAAAAGGACTGTTTCGATGGTTTTAAAAGGCTAGGTGGTGCTAGGTGATTCAGTTGGCTACCAAGACTTGTCTCATCCGGTTAGCTCGGGATATGCTATGTGTTGTTGCTTGTTTAGGCATATCTATCACTTACTGGATTTACTTGGTTCTTGATTGGCCTCTCTTTTGCCAGCATCACTTGGTCTATATACCAAGTGATGAATAATCCCTTTGGAGCATCTCGCTCCATGCATGCTATGTGTGTTTGTGCATCTTGACTTATGTTCCCTATGATAATGGATCATCAAATGTTTCCCTTTGTCCCTGGTTGCCTCCTTAATTGATGCCTTATGATCCAAATGATCCAAGTCCCTTGCATGATCCCATTTGTCCCTAATGTTGCTTAATTAAGATGAATAAATTCCCTCTAATCACCATTTGGAGATCAAGACTAGTTCTTGATATCCATTACTTACTTGTCAACACATGTGTTTGCATGTGTGTGTGAGCTGCTTGTAGTGTCACTTGACTATTCAAGTTTCAATGTTGGTTACTTTTCCTCTAGTGCAAGAAATGGTTGAGCGGATGTTTATCCATCTGTTGGCCTTTATTCTTGGGTAGCTCAAAGTGTCATGCACTTACCTGGATCATCAAATGTTTCCCTTAATTTGTCCCCTGGTTGCCTCCTTAATTGATGCCTTATGATCCAAATTACTATATTATTGGATTGAGTGATATGGCTACTGCTTGTTTGCTCTCCAAATGCTATATATGTGTATTTGACCATGCTTATGATGGATTTCTTTTAAGGACTCTAGCTAGATTAGAGGGGAAAAAGTTGCTGCTTTGTTGCCTATGATAATGGATCATCAAATGTTTCCCTTTGTCCCTAGTTGCCTCCTTAATTGATGCCTTATGATCCAAATGACCCAAGTCCCTTGCATGATCCCATTTGTCCCTAATGTTGCTTAAGATGAATAAATTCCTCTAATCACCATTTGGAGATCAAGACTAGTTCTTGATTTCCATTAGCTAGACTCCAATATTAAAAATGTCTCCCAAATATGGAGACAAACATTTTAACATTACCCCAAGTGATTTACTTGTCGATGATTAGATGGTTGGTCGATCACTCGTACACTCGGGGGTGGAGCAAGTGAGGCTTGGTGTGATGGCACAAATATCAATATCTTGTGCATCCTACCCGGCCTCACTTACTCCATCTCTCGGATGTTAATATTTGTTTCGACCAACAAAGTATGAGGCATTCCATTTAGTTGATACCACTTGGCTCTTTCTTCCATTTTAGTGCCGATGATTAGAATGTTCGGTCAATCTGTACACTCCGGGTGTCGCTAGTGAGCCCGGTGTGATGGCACAAATATCAATCTCTTGTGCATCCTACCTGGCCTCACTAACGCCATCCCGGGATGTTCATATTTGTTTCGACCAACAAAGTATGAGGCATTCCATTTAGTTCATACTAGCTACTTCTTAATTGCATTGGCCTTTCTTCCATTTTAGTGCCGATGATTAGAATGTTTGGTCACCTATACGCCGCAATATACTTTGTAGACGAGCCCCCTTTCCCGGCCGCCGTTCCGTGAACGAGTCCTTGATGAGACAACAACGCCGACATGCCTCTCCGGCGCAGCACCACTTTTCTTCTCTCGCCGTCCAGTACGTGAACGAGTCCTTAATGCCAAGACGGTGCCAGCCTCCCTAGCATCATGCCGACCCTCGTTGTCGCGCTTCAGGCCGTGTCGATCATGCGCCCGCACTCTTCGCCTTCTTGCCCGGTGAACGAATAGACTAATCGTTGGAATAAGGAAGCCGATGACGGCCGATCGCAATTTAATCTTGCGACCGGCTGTCATCGGTTTCCTTATTCCAACGATCAGCCTATTGGTTCACCGGGCAAGAAGGCGAACAGTGCAGGCGCGGGACACACGGCTTGAAGCGCGGCAACACGGCCCGGCATAATGCTGGGTAGGCCGGCACGGTCTTTGCATCAAGGACTCGTTCACCGGACAGCCGAGGGACCGGCGTGGTTCTCGCGCCGGAGATGCAGATCGGCGTTGTTGTGTCGTCAAGCACCCGTTGACTGAACGCCGACCGGGGAAAGGGGGCCCTTCTGCAAAGTATTTGTGTTGACCAACAATGTATGAGGCACATATTCTATTTTGTCATTCCATTTGCTTTGAGATTTTCAAAATGCCGATGATTAAAATGTTTGGTCACCGTACACTTGGGGGTGGCGTAAGTGAGCCTGGTAAGATAGCACAAATATCAATCTCTTGTGCATCCTACCTGGCCTCGCTTACCCCATCCCTAAATGTTAATATTTGTGTTGACCAACAATGTATGAGGCACTTATTCCATTTTGTCATTCCATTTGCTTTGAGATTTTCAAAATGCCGATGATTAAAATGTTTGGTCACCGTACACTTGGGGGTGGCGTAAGTGAGCCTGGTAAGATAGCACAAATATCAATCTCTTGTGCATCGGACTTGGTCTCACTGACGCCATCCCTAAATGTTAATATTTGTGTTGACCAACAATGTATGAGGCACTTATTCCATTTTGTCATTCCATTTGCTTTGACATTTTCAAAATGCCGATGATTAAAATGTTTGGTCACCGTACACTCGGGGCGGCGTAAGTGAGCCTGGTAAGATAGCACAAATATCAATCTCTTGTGCATCGGACTTGGTCTCACTTACACCGTCCCCGAATGTTAATATTTGTGTTGACCAACAATGTATGAGGCATTTATTCCATTTCTCTTGTGCATCGGATACTTGTTGGTCTCACTTTCTTCCATTTTCATCATAGTAGGAACTGGATGGAAGGACCCCGATGCAAGCGAGCCTCGGTGGGTAGAGATGACGGAGCAAAGGAGGAACCGGATGAAGACTACTTTGTATCTCGAAATTGTGAATTTTGTATGAATTAAGAGTTGTATGCAAAACATTTGACACTTGCCACTATATATGTATCTCGATCGGGCTCTAAGTAATGTGATGATGATGTCTATGTTATATCCGTGCAATGTACATGATATTTATATTATATCTGAATGTTGCTTGTATATAACCTCGTGTATCCGTATTGTGTATCCGTATTGCTGTGTATAAACTGTATATGTATACCGAGCAGCACAAAATCGTGTATAATACAAGCAAATTCCGTGGCGCACTAAGAAGCAATTCCGTGGCGCACCCTTTCTCGTGGCGCACCTAAGAACAAGTGCGCCACGAAACCTTATTTTTGTGGCGCACGATCGGGTGCGCCACGAAGCTTTATTTTTGTGGCGACGTTTCTGTGGCGCACCACCCGTGCGCCACAGAATCAAATTTTCGTGCGCCACTGATGAGGCTTTTCCTACTAGTGCGACCTGCACGAAGAACGCTGGCAGTCGCTGCCCGGGAGCATGCCCCAGGTCAGCAGGACAGCCGGCGTGAAGCCTTGGCGCGGTGATCTGATGGTGCGCATGCAGGAACACTTCGTTGGGGTCATGAAGCTGCACCCGGACGTCCTTGTCCCTTGCGTCCAGTATGGGGCCTTCCGGGAACAATTCTAGGAAGGGCCTGTTCAGCAGATGCAATGGCAATGCAAAATGTTAGCGATTGTTGGCATTGCTGAGGTCCGATGACAATGATAAGATCAAGTCCATGATGGCAATGGCAAGCACAAGCACTGTCATGGACAATGCCAATGGCAAGAACAAGCATTGTAATGGACAATGCGAATGGCAAGCACATGTACTATCATGGACAAAGCCAATACCAAGCTCAAGCACCATGATGGACTTGGCAATGGCCAACTTCAACCACTGTCATGAACAATGGACAATGCCAATGCCAATGTCAAGTAATCAAGAACTCATGCACATTGCCATGAATCCTATCTACATTCACATCGATCGGAGCGGCCGGACAACTATGTGATCTAAAATCATCTAATCGGGGGAGGAGGTCATTGAGGGTACTTACGATTGGGTGGAGCGAAAGCGGCCTAGTAGGGGGAGGAGGAGGACGCACACAGGAACCGGTAGGTCCTCGAGGAGGTCGCACTCCAAATCCTAGTGGAGGAGGAGGCGGAGCCGGTGCCACGGTCGGGAAGGGGAACACCCATGAAGGAGTCAACTGCCGACGAGCACGAGGTCGACTGAACCCCGACGGCGGCGCGACGCGCAGTGCGCCATTCGGTGCAGCCGGACGCGGCATGCCCCATGGCATGGGCGCGTGCATCGGGGTCGATGTGAACCCCGGCGAGAGCTCCATCTCCCTGCTGGAGCCCGGTGCACCTGCCTCCATTGCGGCCGCCCTCGCTGTCGGAAACCCTACTGGGGAGGGGGACCAAACCCACGTTGTCGAGGGATCCGCTGGTGGAATCCCGACGGCTTGAAGAGCGGCGACTGCGCGCTACGAGTTGCCATGCCGGCCAGCCTCGTACTCGCGAACGGCGATGGTCGATTCAACACCGGCACGCGACCGGTGCTGGCGTGTAGTTGACACACGTATGTTGGAAACCCCAAGAGGAAGGTGTGATGCGTACAGCAGCAAGTTTTCCCTCAGTAAGAAACCAAGGTTATCGAACCAGTAAGAGTCAAGGAACACGTGAAGGTTGTTGGTGGCAGAGTGTAGTGCGGCGCAACACCAGGGATTCCGGCGCCAACATGGAACCTGCACAACACAATCACAATAGTTTGCCCCAACTTAACAGTGAGGTTGCCAATCTCACCGGCTTGCTGTAAACAAAGGATTAAATGTATAGTGTGGAAGATGATGTTTGTTTGCGAAGAACAGTAACGAACAGAGTTTGCAGTAGATTGTATTTCAGATGTAAAGAATGGACCGGGGTCCACAGTTCACTAGTGGTGTCTCTCCCATAAGATAAATGGCATGTTGGGTGAACAAATTACAGTCGGGCAATTGACAAATAAAGAAGGCATAACAATGCACATACATATATCACGATGACTACTATGAGATTTAATCAGGGCATTACGACAAAGTACATAGACCGCTATCCAAGCATGCATCTATGCCTAAAAAGTCCACCTTCGAGGTTATCATCCGAACCCCTTCCAAGTATTAAGTTGCAAACAACGAGACAATTGCATTAAGTATGGTGCGTAATGTAATCAACACAAATATCCTTAGACAAAGCATTGATGTTTTATCCCTAGTGGCAACAAGCACATCCACAACCTTAGAACTTTCTGTCACTGTCCCAGATTCAATGGAGGCATGAACCCACTATCGAGAATAAATACTCCCTCTTGGAGTTACAAGTATCAACTTGGTCAGAGCCTCTACTAGCAATGGAGAGCATGCAAGAACATAAACAACATATATGATAGATTGATAATCAACTTGACATAGTATTCCATATTCATCGGATCCCAACAAACACAACATGTAGCATTACAAATAGATGATCTTGATCATGATAGACAGCTCACAAGATCTAACATGATAGCACAATGAGGAGAAGACAACCATCTAGCTACTGCTATGGACCCATAGTCCAGGGGTGAACTACTCACACATCAATCTGGAGGCGATCATGGTGATGAAGAGTCCTCCGGGAGATGATTCCCCTCTCCGGCAGGGTGCCGGAGGCGATCTCCTGAATCCCCCGAGATGGGATTGGCGGCGGCGGCGTCTCTGGAAGGTTTTCCGTATCGTGGCTCTCGATGTCGGGGTTTTCGCGACGAAGGCTTTAAGTAGGCGGAAGGGCGGAGTCGGAGGGCTGACGAGGGGCCCACACCATAGGGCGGCGCGGGCCCCTCCCTGGCTGCGCCGGCCTATGGTGGCGGCGCCTCGTCGCCCCACTTCGTATCCCTTTCGGTCTTCTGGAAGCTTCGTGGAAAAATAAGACCCTGGGCGTTGATTTCGTCCAATTCCGAGAATATTTCCTTTGTACGATTTCTGAAACCAAAAACAGCAGAAAACAGCAACTGGCTCTTCGGCATCTCGTCAATAGGTTAGTGCCGGAAAATGCATAATAATGACATAAAGTGTGTATAAAACATGTGAGTATCATCATAAAAGTAGCATGAAACATAAGAAATTATAGATACGTTTGGGACGTATCAAGCATCCCCAAGCTTAGTTCCTACTCGCCCTCGAGTAGGTAAACGATAACAAGGATACTTTTTGAAGTGACATGCTATCATAATCTTGATCAATACTATTGTAAAGCATATGAGATGAATGCAGCTATTCGAGGCAATTGTAAAGACAATGAATAAACAACTGAATCATATAGCAAAGACTTTTCATGAATAATACTTTCAAGACAAGCATCAATAAGACTTGCATAAGAGTTAACTCATAAAGCAATAGATTCTTAGTAGAAAGCTTTGAAGCAACACAAAGGAAGATATAAGTTTTAACAGTTGCTTTCAACTTCAACATGTATATCTCATGGATAATTGTCAACACAAAGTAATATAACAAATGCAATAGGTAAACATGTAAGAATCAATGCACACAGTTCACACAAGTGTTTTCTTCTAAGATAGAAAGAAGTAGGTAAACTGACTCAACAATAAAGTAGAAGAATGGCCCTTCGCAGAGGGAAGCATGGATCACTATTTTTGTGCTAGAGCTTTTCATTTTGAAAACATAGAAACAATTTTGTCAACGGTAGTAATAAATCATATGTGTTATGTATAAGACATCCTATAATTTGCAAGTCTCATGCATAGATTACCAATAGTGCTCGCACCTTGTCCTAATTAGCTTGGATTTACATGGATTATCATTGCATAACATATGTTTCAACCAAGTGTCACAAAGGGGTACCTCTATGCCGCCTGTACAAAGGTCTAAGGAGAAAGATCGCATTTGATTTCTCGTTTTTGATTATTCTCAACTTAGACATCCATTACCGGGAAAACATAGACAACAGATAATGGACTCCTCTTTAATGCATAAGCATTCAACAACAGATAATATTCTCACAAGAGATTGATGATTAATGTCCAAACTGAAACTTCCACCATGGATCATGGCTTTAGTTAGCGGCCCAATGTTCTTCTCTAACAATATGCATACTCAAACCGTTTGATCATGATAAATCACCCTTACTTCAGACAAGACGAACATGCATAGCAACTCACATGATATTCAACAAAGGTGTAATAGTTGGTGGCGTCCCCAGAAACATGGTTACCGCTCAACAAGCAACTTATTAAGAGATAAGATACATAAGTACATATTCTCTACCACAATAGTTTTTAAGGCTATTTTCCCATGAGCTATATATTGCAAAGACAAAGAATAGAATTTTAAAGGTATCACTCAAGTAAGTTACTTTGGAATGGCAGAGAAATACCATGTAGTAGGTAGGTATGGTGGACACAAATGGCATAGTTTTTGGCTCAAGGATTTGGATGCACGAGAAGAATTCCCTCTCAATACAAGGCTAGGCTAGCAAGGTTGTTTGAAGCAAACTCAAGTATAAAACAATACAGCAAAACTTACATAAGAACATATTGCAAGCATTATAAGACTCTACATTGTCTCCTTGTTGTTCAAACACCTTAACTAGAAAATATCTAGACTCTAGAGAGACCAATCATGCAAACCAAATTTTAACAAGCTCTATGTAGTTCTTCATTAATAGGTGCAAAGTACATGATGCAAGAGCTTAAACATGATCTATTTGAGCACAACAATTGCCAAGTATCAAATTATTCAAGATATTATACCAATTACCACATGAAGCATTTTTTGTTTCCAACCATATAACAATGAACGGAGCAGTTTCAACCTTCGCCATGAACATTAAAAGTAAAGCTAAGAACACATGTGTTCATATGCAACAGCGGAGCGTGTCTCTCTCCCACAAAAGGAATGCTAGGATCCGATTTTATTCAAACAAAAACAAAAACAAAAACATACAGACGCTCCAAGTAAAGCACATAAGATGTGACGGAATAAAAATATAGTTTCACTAGAGGTGACCTGATAAGTTGTCGATGAAGAAGAGATGCCTTGGGCATCCCCAAGCTTAGATGCTTGAGTCTTCTTAAAATATGCAGGGATGAACCACGAGGGCATCCCCAAGCTTAGATCTTTCACTCTTCTTCATCATATTGTATCATCCTCTTCTCTTGATCCTTGAAAACTTCCTCCACACCAAACTCAAAACAAACTCATTAGAGGGTTAGTGCATAATCGAAAATTCACATATTGAGAGGTGACATAATCATTCTTAACACTCCTGGACATTGCACAAAGCTACTGAAAGTTAATGGAACAAAGCAATCCATCAAACATAGCAAAACAGGCAATGCGAAATAAAAGGCAGAATCTGTTAAAACAGAACAGTCCGTAAAGACGAATTTTTCTGGGGCACTTAACATGCTCAGATGAAAATGCTCAAATTGAATGAAAGTTGCGTACATATCTGAAGATCACGCACGTAAATTGGCAGATTTTTCTAAATTACCTACAGAAGGGGCTGCTCAATTTCGTGACAGTAAGAAATCTGTTTCTGCGCAGTAATCCAAATCTAGTATTGACTTGTCTATCAAAGACTTTACTTGGCACAACAATGCAATAAAATAAAGATAAGGAGAGGTTGCTACAGTAGTAACAACTTCCAAGACTCAAATATAAAACAAAAGTGCAGAAGTAAAATAATGGGTTGTCTCCCATAAGCGCTTTTCTTTAACGTCTTTCAGCTAGGCGCAGAAAGTGTGAATCAAGTATTATCAAGAGATGAAGCATCAACATCATAATGTGTTCTAATAATAGAATCATAAGGTAACTTCATTCTCTTTCTAGGGAAGTGTTCCATACCTTTCTTAAGAGGAAATTGATACTTAATATTACCTTCCTTCATATCAATGGTAGCACCAACAGTTCGAAGAAAAGGTCTTCCCAATATAATGGGACAAGATGCATTGCATTCAATATCCAAGACAACAAAATCAACGGGGACAAGGTTATTGTTAACCATAATGCGAACATTATCAAACCTCCCCAAAGGTTTCTTTATAGCATTATCAGCAAGATTAACATCCAAATAATAATTTTTCAATGGTGGCAAGTCAAGCATATCATAGATTTTCTTAGGCATAACAGAAATACTTGCACCAAGATCACATAAAGCATTACAATCAAAATCATTGACCTTCATCTTAATGATGGGCTCCCAACCATCCTCTAACTTCCTAGGAATAGAAGTTTCAAGTTTTAATTTCTCTTCTCTAGCTTTTATGAGAGCATTTGTAATATGTTTTGTAAATGCCAAATTTATAGCACTAGCATTGGGACTTCTAGCAAGTTTTTGTAAGAACTTTATAACTTCAGAGATATGACAATCATCAAAATCTAAACCATTATGATCTACAACAATGGGATCATTATCCCCAGTATTTTGAAAAATTTCAGCAGTTTTATCAGTTTCAGCAGTTTTAGCAATTTCAGCATTTTCAGGCAATTTTGCACGCTTTGCACTAGGAGTAGAAACATTGCCAACACCAATTATTTTATCATTGATAGTAGGAGGTTTAGCAACATGTTAAACATCAACATTACTAGTGGTGGTAATAGTCCAAACTTTAGCTACATTATTCTCTTTAGCAAGTTTTTCGTTTTCTTCTCTTTCCCACCTAGTATGCAATTCAGCCATCAATCTAATATTTTCATTAATTCAAACTTGGATGGCGTTTGCTGTAGAAAATGACTTAATATATTTATCTTCATTAGGCATAACTTTCAATTTTAAAAGATCAACATCAGAGGCAAGACTATCAACCTTAGAAGCAAGAATATCAATTTTATCAAGCTTTTCTTCAACAGATTTGTTAAAAGCAGTTTGTGTACTAATAAATTCTTTAAGCATGGCTTCAAGACCAGGGGGTACACTCCTATTATTGTTGTAAGAATTCCCATAAGAATTACCATAACCATTACCATTATTAGAAGGATATGGCCTATAGTTGTTACCAGAATTATTCCTATAAGCATTGTTGTTGAAATTATTACTTTTAATGAAGTTCACATCAACTTGTTCTTCTTGGGCAACCAATGAAGCTAAAGGAACATTATTAGGATCAACATTAGATCTACCATTCACAAGCATAGACATTATAGCATCAATCTTATCACTCAAGGAGGAGGTTTCTTCAACAGAATTTACCTTCTTACCTTGTGGAGCCCTTTCAGTGTGCCATTCAGAGTAATTGATCATCATATTATCAAGAAGCTTTGTTGCCGCCCCCAAAGTGATAGACATAAAGGTACCTCCAGCAGCTTAATCCAATAGGTTCCGCGAAGAAAAATTCAGTCCTGCATAAAAGGTTTGGATGATCATCCAAGTAGTCAGTCCATGGGTACGGCAATTCTTCACCAAAGATTTCATTCTCTCCCATGCTTGAGCAACATGTTCATTATCCAATTGCTTAAAATTCATTATGCTACTTCTCAAAGATATAATTTCAGCGGGAGGATAATATCTACCAATGAAAGCATCCTTACATTTAGTCCATGAATCAATACTATTCTTAGGCAAAGATAGCAACCAATCTTTAGCTCTTCCTCTTAAGGAGAAAGGAAACAATTTTAATTTTATAATGTCACCATCTACATCCTTATACTTTTGCATTTCACAAAGTTCAACAAAATTATTAAGATGGGCAGCAGCATCATCGTAACTAACACCGAGAAAATTGCTCTCTCATAACAAGATTTAGTAAAGCAGGTTTAATTTCAAAAAATTCTCGTCGTAGTAGCAGGTGGAGCAATAGGTGTGCATAGGAAATCATTATTATTTGTGCTAATGAAATCACACAACTTAGTATTCTCAGGGGTATTCATTTTAGCAGTAGTAAATAAAGCAAACTAAATAAAGTAAATGCAAGTAACTAATTTTTTTGTGTTTTCAATATGAGATCAAGACAGTAAATAAAGTAAATCTAGCGAAAAACCAGATCTGAACCCCAGCTCATATGCTCCTGATTTAATAAAAAAATTCAAAAAATAGCAAAAAAATTCAAAAAAAACTGTAACTTTTGTACAATGAACAAGAACAAGTGTTCTAACTGCACGCCAAAAATCTCCAAGAAAATACATGTGTAGTGGTCTGTGCAAAAAAGACAAAATGCGGTGTTGTTTCGAACATCTAGATTTGTTGCTGACAGCACTCCGATTTGTCTTTTTTGCACATACCACTACATATGTCTTTTCACAGAGATTTTTGATGTGCTGTTAGAACATTTTTTTGAATTTGTTTTCTATTTTTTTTATTTTTTTTACTCAATCAGGAGCATATGAGCTCGGGTTCAGAAACACCTCTCCCGTAAATCTAGCAACTAATTTTTTTGTATTTTTGATATAGAGAACAAACAAAGCAGTAAATAAAGTAAAGTAAAGCAAGACAAAAACAAAGTAAAGAGATTGGATGTGGGGGACTCCCCTTGCAGCGTGTCTTGATCTCCCCGGCAAAGGCGCCAGAAAAAGTCTTGCTGGCGTGTAGGTTACACACGTCTGTTGGGAACCCCAAGAGGAAGGTGTGATGCGTACAGCAGCAAGTTTTCCCTCAGTAAGAAACCAAGGTTATCGAACCAGTAGGAGTCAAGGAACACGTGAAGGTTGTTGGTGGCGGAGTGTAGTGCGGCGTAACACCAGGGATTCCGGCGCCAACGTGGAACCTGCACAACACAATCACAATACTTTACCCCAACTTAACAGTGAGGTTGTCAATCTCACCGGCTTTCTGTGAACAAAGGATTAAATGTATAGTGTGGAAGATGATGTTTGTTTGCGAAGAACAGTAACGAACAGAGTTTGCAGTAGATTGTATTTCAGATGTAAAGAATGGACCGGGGTCCACAGTTCACTAGTGGTGTCTCTCCCATAAGATAAATGGCATGTTGGGTGAACAAACTACAGTTGGGCAATTGACAAATAAAGAAGGCATAACAACGCACATACATATATCACGATGACTACTATGAGATTTAATCAGGGCATTACGACAAAGTACATAGACCGCTATCCAGCATGCATCTATGCCTAAAAAGTCCACCTTCAGGTTATCATCCGAACCCCTTCCAGTATTAAGTTGCAAACAACGGACAATTGCATTAAGTATGGTGCGTAATGTAATCAACACAAATATCCTTAGACAAAGCATTGATGTTTTATCCCTAGTGGCAACAAGCACATCCACAACCTTAGAACTTTCTGTCACTCGTCCCGCATTCAATGGAGGCATGAACCCACTATCGACCATAAATACTCCCTCTTGGAGTTACAAGTATCAACTTGGCCGGAGCCTCTACTAGCAACGGAGAGCATGCAAGAACATAAACAACATATATGATAGATTGATAATCAACTTGACATAGTATTCCATATTCATCGGATCCCAACAAACACAACATGTAGCATTACAAATAGATGATCTTGATCATGATAGGCAGCTCACAAGATATAACATGATAGCACAATGAGGAGAAGACAACCATCTAGCTACTGCTATGGACCCATAGTCCAGGGGTGAACTACTCACACATCAATCCGGAGGCGGTCATGGTGATGAAGAGTCCTCTGGGAGATGATTCCCCTCTCCGGCAGGGTGCCGGAGGCGATCTCCTGAATCCCCCGAGATGGGATTAGCGGCGGCGGCGTCTCTGGAAGGTTTTCCGTATCGTGGCTCTCGGTATTGGGGTTTTCGCGATGAAGGCTTTAAGTAGGCGGAAGGGCGGAGTCGGAGGGCTGACGAGGGGCCCACACCATAGGGCGGCGCGGGCCCCTCCCTGGCCGCGCCGGCCTATGGTGGCGGCGCATCGTCGCCCCACTTCGTATCCCTTTCGGTCTTCTGGAAGCTTCGTGGAAAAATAAGACCCTAGGCGTTGATTTCGTCCAATTCCGAGAATATTTCCTTTGTAGGATTTTTGAAACCAAAAACAGCAGAAAACAACAATTGGCTCTTCGGCATCTCGTCAATAGGTTAGTGCCGGAAAATGCATAATAATGACATAAAGTGTGTATAAAACATGTGAGTATCATCATAAAAGTAGCATGGAACATAAGAAATTATAGATACGTTTGGGACGTATCAACCGGCATTGATCTATGACGCTGAGTCGCGGCCTCCGGCCTCGTACACGCGGACGAGGCACATGAGCACCTCGTTGGACCTCGTGACCGTCGACCGGACGGTTGGATCCGTCGATGCTAGAGAGGAAGGCATTAGAGGAGTCGAGGAGACCATGGCGGCGGTTGCTGCGACATGGTGGTGACTGTCAGTGAGAGGAGTGAATGGGAAGAGAGAATGAGGGAACCGATGCCTGGAATTAGGGAGCGACGCGGTGTCTCCTGCGCTTATCCACGCGTGCAACCGTTGAACAAGTGCATGCAAAATGGCACGATAAGTCGATGACGGAACAAGCCCGCTAGAAACTGCCGATTCAGACATTCCCTCTAGAACCTGTTCCAGGGGTGCTTTGAGAACCGGTTAGACCATAGAGCGAACTTCTTATAGGCAACTAAACATACCGATTTTCGCTGGACCGATGCGAGGGCCGACGTCCGGCCTCTCAACCTGGGATCTTTCCCATCGCTAGCTCGTAAGCCGCGTCCTTGCCCATCGCCTTATCCCAGCACGCGCCACGGAGAGCTCTGGAATTTCCGCAGTCGGCAGTGACACAACGTTGGCGCGTCCATGTTCCGACAAGAAGCAACACTAGCAGACCCCGCATCCAACATATATCCGCATAATAACTGTAGTTTTACAGGTTTAGAGGTAAAATATCGAGCCCGCACCTGAATTTGTTTTTCAGGGCCATCCAATTCCACGCCTCGGAAACCCTAAGCTCTCAGTTTCCCCAGTTTCGCGAGGCTTCCCGAGCGCGAACCCCATGCCCACCCCCGTATCGGCACGAAGGAAGTTTCAGGTCTTCCCTCAGCACGCCTCCTCCGCCACCGCGAGCTGCCGCAGATCCTAGCCTGCGCGTGCGCCCTCCCCTTCGAATATAACCGGCAGAAACATTCCCCATCGCACCGTCGCGTCAGTTCCATGTCGCTGCGCCCGAATTGATCGCGGACGCCACGCCGTCGCGAAGGTATGTCAACCCTCACCGATGTTTGATTTTTCTCAACAGCTGCAGATTCGTCGCCACCGCGGAATCCTCATCACTGATCCTAATTACGTTCGCTGCAGTCGCTTGTAGATTGACCCATGCGAGCTTTTTTGATAGAGGATTCTTCCTCCTTCGACCACTCCGATTTGGAGGACTTGCGCGACGAGGACATCAAGCAAACGACGATAATCCTCGCGGCGAAGTAGATCATGAATGTGAAGCCGAAGAAGCGCCAGGGGTTGACCACGGGGTGGCTTTGCATCCCTCGAACCATGCTTGTGGGCACAATATGCTCATGAGGGATTATTCCGCCGAGGTACCCACATACCCACTGACATAGGCATCCCAAATGGGCCTGCCGAAGATAGTACCCGGGGTTTACTGAAGGCCCATTACCCGAAGAATAAGAAGATTCGGAAGCCCAAGATATTATTAAGGAAAGCTAGAGTTGTAATAGGAAGTCTTGTTTGTAAATTTACGGGATGAGTTAGAGACCTTCCCGGACTTTGTAACTTGTACAGCACGAATCCCTCGGCTCCGCCTCCTATATAAGGGGGAGTCGAGGGACGCAGAGATCATCGAATCATTGTTTACAAACCCTAGTTTTCATATTCGTCGAGTACTTTTCGGCTAAAACCTTCGAGATCTACTTGCCCTCTACATCCAACTAAACCCAAGTCTACAATCTGTAGGCATTGACAAGTCTTGTCAATTGGCGCCGTCTGTGGGGATCTAGAGGTTGCAAGGAGCTGATCTCGATGGCACGTCCAGAATCGTCGACTTCATCGGTAGCAAGCAATGCGATGGATCGAGGTAAACAGGAAAAAACTGATCTAGTAGATTTTATTCCTCACCCGCCCTCCCGTTTGGATGCATGTGCATATCTGGAGGATCCCATCGTCATGACGTTCGGAGAATTCCGATTCAGCGTCAATAAGGAAGGATCTTATCGTCTCGAAGTTCCGATCTCGTCGGAATTTTCAGCGACCGATTCTGACTTCTCGACAAGTGATGAAGAGTTTTCGTCGCCTCGTTTTATCGACACCAAGGTAAGCGGAAAGCTCGCCAAGATCTTCAGCGACACATCCTTTGGGTCGACTGCGGACTCCTTTATAAGCAGCGACTCCGACAGCTTCATCGACAAATCTGTCGCCTTTGGAAAGGTCTTCACCAATCTTAATGATGGTGTCACCAATCCTGATAAACATCAAAAATATCATCAAGTCTATGCAATCGAGGAGGCAAGTCGAGCAGAACCAGAGACGTCAGAGGCTTTCGACAACTTGGGAAATCCATACGTCGATCCCGCTGATCTCAGAAGAGGCTTAGGCACCAAATATGTCGGGACCTCACCTCGCGAAAGAGTACAACTCCCGCAAGCAGCGTGGGATAGGGCTGCAAGAGCCATGGATGGCTCGGAACCAATGACCACTACCGCTACCGCCGAGGAATTACAAGCTTATCAATATAGACTTGCTCGTATGAGTAGGGAGCTAGAAAAACAGACAGCATCCTTGAACAGAAGAAAAGAAGCAGCATTCGCGTCAAGCAGGCGTCGAGCAGACCTCAGTCGACAATCAGGAACTTCGGGAGATAGTCACAGAGAAGCCCGGAGGAGGGCAATATCTCGGCTGCAAAATATACCCGAAGCGAGAGAGGCAACATAATTCAAAATCTCGACATGTCCTTCATGTCGATTGATACAAGGGGAAACATCATCCCGAAAACGCCGGAAGCAGGATACATGGCAACGCAAGCTTACATCCTTGCGTCCAGACCACCCCCGGAGACCCGAGAGAACCATTATTCAATATGGCAATGGCTGGAGTTGGAGTCATGGGAACAGCATTCACAGCTACACCTCCCGAAGGAACTGCAAGGCAAAATAGTCCACGACCTACTGCTGCAGTGCAAGACCCACCAAATGGGGCAAGAGATACGGCAGCTCAGGCAAGGGTAGACAGAGCGCGGCAAGAAAGAAGGGAACATCGGCATTCACCAGAAGTTGCCGATGAAGATCTGTGCGGGCTTCCGTGCTTTACGAGACGAGTCCGAAAAACTCGAGTACCAAAAGGGTTTAAGATACCCGAGAATTTCAAAAAATTCGACGGTCTGCAGGATCCCGAGGATTGGCTCGTCGATTATCTCGAGATGGTGAAACTGGTAGGAGGAACCAGAGCAACAGCCATGCAAAGTATCCAAGTCCACTTGAGTGGTGCCGCGAGATCGTGGATAAAGAAACTCCCCCTAGGTTCCATCGACAGCTGGGATAGTTTTGAAGATATTTTCGTGAGAAATTTCCGATCCACCTGCAAGAAACCTGCGTCATTGGAAGAGTTAAGGGCGTGTCGACGTGAAACACGACGAGTCGATGAGAAAATATATACAGAGATGGAACATTATCAAAAACTCGGCAGAAGATATATCTGACGAGAGGGCAATAGACGCGTTCGTGGCAGGAATTCGACGAGCAGATTTTGTCGAAGACCTAGGAAGAACCAACCCAAGAACAATATCAGCACTAATGGAGATAGCCAACAAGTGGGCAGATGGAGAAGACGCAATATATAACAAGCGACACAGGTCGCGTAAGAGGACCGCGGTCGAAATTTTCAAAATAGAAGGCGATTTTCCCGCCAGCTTCTACAACAACGACGCTCCCGGCCACATATCGGCTGGCTTCCGAGGAAATCCTGGAGGAAATAGTCGAGAGGATTACCAAAGAAGTAATGAACAACACGGCGACAATAGAGGTGATTCTCGCAGTCACAGGAAAAATAGTGGACCAAGGTTTCAAAGACCTTATGTGTCCCCCGAGGAGATGATGAATGGACCATGTCAGATGCACTTTTTTCTCGACAACAATGGAAGGAGACAATCAGGACATCTCCAAAAAGACCGCCGCAACTTTCAAGCAATGTTGCGAGCCGCAGGAATTGCAAATGCCCAAGCAACGAATAGAAACCATCGGGGACCAAGGAGTGAGATACATCTCCCACCTCCTCCCGCAATTACGGACTGAAAATCGGCACCAGCCTAAGAATAGCGGCAGCACCACAACCACCTCCGTACGTTGATCCTAATTCTAATGGCGCAGTCTTGATGATTCAGAAAGCGAGGCCATCTAACAGGGCGCAGAAAGTAATTTCGCGGCAAGTATTCATGGCAGAAAAGATGCCTCCACCAACAGTCGACTACCTAAATTGGTCGGGGCAAGATATCGGCTTCACAATTGCAGATCACCCGCAGCAGGTTCCTCGACCTGGGCAATCTGCACTCATCTTACCCGCAGTAATTGCTGGCTTCGACGTGTCGATAGTTTTCATAGACGGCGGCAGCAGTTTGAACCTTATGTACGCAGATACATTAAGGAAGATGAACATATCCCTAGCAAATTTAGCACCAACCGACACACGCTTCCATGGGATCACGCCAGAGAAACCAAGTTATCCGCTGGGCAAGATCAACCTCGACGTACAGTTTGGGACCCGAGAAAACTACAGGATAGAGAAATTGGAGTTTGAAGTCGTGGATTTCCCGTCGTAATATCATGCTTTGTTGGGACGACCAGCGTATGCTAGGTTTATGGCAGTACCTCATTACACGTATTTACTGTGGAGGTTGCCTGGACCCAAAGGACCAATCACAGTCAAAGGAAGCTTTGCGTTAGCTGACAAGTGCGACAGAGATTTTCATCAATTATCGAAACCTTCGGGATGCAAGCGTAATATATGGCGCCAATGCAAACCGATTATGATGTTTTGCCGTACACAGGGAGGCCGCTCAGGGAGCCAACTTTCAACACTGCTAAGGATTCAAAAGAGGTGCAGATCCACCCGACGGACCCCAAGAAAACGACATCCGTTGCAACAAACATGGATATCGCATAGGAAAGCGCGCTCGTCGAGTTCCTCCGTGAGCACTGGAAAATCTTCGCATGGTGTCCAGCTGACATGCCAGGAGTACCCAGGGAACTTGCCGAGCACCACCTCAATTTGGATCCTCTCGCGAGACCAATCAAACAACCTTTGCGGCGTTTTTGAACCAAACCGCAAAGCTATGCTATCAGAAATAGATCGACTCAAAGATGCTGGTTTTATCAAAGAGATATCTACGAAGCCACGTGGGTAGCTAACCCGATGATGGTACCGAAGAAACACACGACGGTCCTTCGCATGTGCGTCGACTTTACGTGTCTCAATAAACATTGTCCTAAGGATCACTTTCCCTCCCAAGGATCGATCAAATCATCGACTCCACGGCAGGATGTGAACGTCTTTCCTTCCTGGATGCATACTCCGGTTATAACCAGATCAGATTGAAAAGAATATGATGAGGCCAAAACAGCGTTCATAACACCTTACGGCGTGTTTTGTTACAAAACAATGCCCTTTGGTTTAAAAAACGCGGGAGCAACATATCGACGGATGATGCAGAAGTGCCTTGCAACACAGATTGGGAAAAATGTACAAGTCTACATCGATGATGTCGTGATAACATCAAAGAAAGGGTCAACATTGATCGAAGATTTGAAGGAAACCTTCGACAACCTCGACAAATTTTGCCTTAAGTTGAACCCGACAAAATGTTCCTTTGGAGTTCCTGCGGGAGAACTTCTCGGATTTTTAGTATCAGCAAGAGGGATTGAAGCTAATCCCGAAAAAATACAGGCCATCGTAACTATGAGGAAGCCAACAAAGTTGAAAGAAATACAACAGCTGACGGGGCGAGTCGCAGCTTTGAGTAGATTCGTCGCCAGGCTGGGAGAAAAAGCACTACCGTTCTACACTTTGGTAAAACAAGGGGAGAAATTCCAGTGGAACGAAGAAGCCGATAGAGCTTTCGAGGATTTGAAGCGCAAAATCTCGACACCACCAATCCCGGTGGCGCCGAAGGAAAAGGAACCTCTCCTGTTGTACATCGCAGCCACACCCCAAGTGGTTAGCACGGTGATAGTTGTCGAAAGAGAAGAAGAAGGAAAACTCCATGGAGTGCAAAGGCCGGTATATTTCATTAGTGAAGTTTTATCGTCTTCCAAACAGCGGTACCCACAGTACCAGAAACTAGCATATGGAGTGATTACAACGGCAAGAAAGTTGTGCCACTATTTTTCGGCACACCCGATAATAGTAGTCAATGAAGCACCTCTTTCAAACATACTGAACAATCCAGAAGCTACAGGGCGTGTCTCCCTTTGGGGAATAGAACTTTCCCCTCGGGACATCACGTATGAAAAAAGAAAGGCAATCAAGTCGCAAGTTTTGCCAGACTTCATCGCAGAATGGATGGAGCTGCAAAACACAGGACCCCCAGATTTGTCGAGAACTTGGACCATGAACTTCGACGGATCCAAGCGAGTAGAAGGAGCTGGCGCAGGAGTGATACTGGTATCACCTGAAAGCGACAAGCTGAAGTATGTCTTGCGGATGACTTTCCCAAACGCGTCTAATAATGAAGCAGAATATGAAGCTCTCATACACGGGATGAAGATGGCAAAGGCTTGCGGTGCAACCCGACTGAAAATTTTCGGCGACTCACAGTTGGTAGCACAGCAAGTCATGAACCAATGTGATGCAATCAATGAGAGCATGATAGCATACAAGGAGATGTATAATGAGCTGGAAAAACTGTTTGATGGATGCGAGGTAAACCACATCAGCAGATTGAGCAATGATGAAGCCGATGTCCTTGCAAACATCGGGTCACAATGTCTCGCAATCCCTCTAGGCGTGTTCTGGGAAGAAATAAGCGAGAGATCAACAAAGCCAGTGAAAACAAAGAAGAAGAAGAAGAAGAAGGAAGAAAAAACTTCGGATGACACCAAAAAATCACTGGAAGTAGAAGAAGAGGAACAAGAGCTAGTCATGATGGTGCAAATTCCATGGATGCAGGCATACATATCATACATCCTAAGGAAGACAATACCCGACGATCCAGTTGAAGCAAGGCGAGTAATTAGGCGATCCAAAGCTTTCACTGTGGTCAAAGGGGAGTTGTATAAGCGAAGTATCTCGGGAGTGTTACAGAGATGTGTCACACCCGAAGAAGGACGGGTCATCCTGAAAGATGTACACGAAGGAATATGTGGGCACCACGCAAGCAGCCGAGCTATTGCAGCCAAGGTTTTTCGGGCAGGATTCTACTGGTTGACAGCAATCGAGGACGCAAAAGAAATAGTACGAACTTGCGACGCGTGCCAAAGGTTTGCCGAAAAACCGCACTCTCCGGCGGCAGAGTTAATGCCAATACCATTGTCGTGGCCCTTCGCCCAATGGGGACTCGATATGGTGGGTAAATTGCACAAAGCTTCGCCAGGAGGATATGAATACCTGTTGGTGGCTATCGACAAATTCACCAAGTGGATAGAAGCAAAGCCGATAAATTCACCAGATGCAGCATCCGCAATAAAGTTCGTGAAGAGCATCGTTTTTCGATTTGGAGTACCTCACAGCATCGTCACAGATAACGGCAACCAATGGCCAAGTCGAGAAAGCCAATGGCATTATCTGCAATGGTATCAAGAAGCGCTTGTTGGGACCATTAGAAAAAGATCGACATACCTGGCCAGAGGAGTTGCCAAGTGTGTTGTGGAGTATTCGAACAACACCAAACACAGCGACGCAGGAGACGCCGTTTTTTCTGGTCCATGGAGCTGAAGCAGTACTACCGATAGAAATAGAACATGATGCTCCCAGAGTTACAGAATACGATGAAGAAACTTCGAGAAAGGCCTTAGAAGATGATGTCGACGCACTTGATGAAGCTAGAGATGAAGTCCTGTCACGAGTTGCCAAATATCAGCAAGACCTAAAAATTACCATAGTCGACGTTTGCGACCAAGATCCTTCCAAGTCGGAGACCTAGTTTTGCGGCTCAATCAAGAGCGTACTGAAAAACTCGAGTCGCCATGGTTGGGACCTTACATCATCACAGAAGTCATCGACGGAGGAGCATACAGGATCAAGGACAAGAAGACAGGGGCTCCCGAGAAAAACCCTGGAACGTGGCGCAGCTCAGGCGGTTCTACGCCTAGTACCGAAATATAGTCCTCCTTTGTAAAGCTACAATGTACTGAAACGCCCGCGAGTTTTCAGACGCACTCTTTTCCTTTTTCGGGGCACCGAGTGGGGCCGGGAAAGGTTTTTAACGAGGCGGGCTCGCGGTGCTGCAATATAATAAAGATAGTGGAACTATATATTTTTCGACAGGCTCGGGGGCTCTTACCCAGAAGATACAATATATATATCTCGCCTTGGTATAAAGTACCTCGCCAAATAAAAATACATCGCAAAATAGCAATCTACAGGAAAATATCAGGGTTCGCACCCGCAAAAATAGTGTGCAAATACAATTTATCTTGCCTTGGGATAACCTCGCATCGTAAAAAGAAAAAAATACCGCCGCCCGGGGGCTTGGCATTGAAAAACAGAAATATAGTAACTTTACAATATAGATTATGCTTCCTGTACACAAGACACAAGCCTTGGAGCAACAAAACTTCAAGAGCTACCCAATATATTATCTATCGTCAGCCGTTCATTATTTATAGCGCGAGTGCTATGTTCTGCATAACTGCCTTTCACGAAGAATTCAGCGTCTAGTCGAAGAAGTTCATCCATCATATCTTCGGCAACAGGAGTCACGACGTCATCATATTTGCTGAAGTTCCTTTTTCTCTTCGCCATCTTCGCCGTACACTTTGGAACAATTTGACTCACATCTAATTTTGGGTAGCAGATCTTTATCATGATCATGGCAAACCTTGCGCCAGCAGCTAATTGGGCTCGCACAAACCCATGGATCCGAGGAGCATCTCGAAATTTTTCCATCAGAGCGGGAAGCGTTTCTGGCATCTTATTACGTGGAAACATGGTCCCGTAAACTAAAGACAAGGTCCTCGTACAAAAGTGGAGAAACTTGCGGACCTGCAGCGCACGATCTTGAAATCTGACGATTTGGCGAGTCCGTTCAGGAGTGCCCCAAAAATTTGAACCATGATCGCGTGCAAGCCTTAGAAGAGCATTGGAACGAGCTTCAACACGTTCATCTTCCGTGGCAGCATTCAAAAAGGCACCTATCTCAACAAAATTAGTGGACAACAAGAAGACAAGGGAAAAAGACAGATAAAGAGAGACAAAGATATCGAAGCACACCTGCCATATCCAGAGCTAGCATCTCGTTAGCAGCTGAAGCATAAAATTTTCTCGAGACGTAGCTGCAGCAGCTTCAACAACGGCAGCATCCTTCTCAGCCTATAGCATCTTGAGCTTGTTGGAGTGCTACCTTTTCCTCTCGGAGGATTTCCGAGACTGTTCCATAAGCATAAGTGACTCGCTTCTTCATGGACTCGGAGTTGTTGTTGAAGTTCCTTCAAATCTTCCGCCGAAGTCTTATTTACAGAATCTTCGACAAAATTAACGAACGACAGGGGTTTTCTTCAAAAGAGGCGAAGGAAAAACCTCGGAAGGACCAACAGTTGACGTATAGTTGTCAAAAATTAACTGGAAAAAAGAGAAATTTCGACATCAATCATTGAGCAAAGATAGATTTTCATTCATTCTCATACTATAATACATGTCTGTTACAAAAGAAGGACCTCTTGAGACCTACTGAAACAGTCATCGCCAAGAACATTATGGCAACAATGCCAAAAGAAGGAGGTAAGCTAAAAAGAAAAAGCAAAGGGGCATTCAACTAGACCTCCGGCTTTGATGAGCTAGGAGTCGAAGATGGCTTGATCCCGAGATAAGACAGGATTTTCTTCGTGTTGGGCTTCGCCGCCTTGATCAACGATCGCCATTTTTGCTGTTCTATCTGCTCCGTGTCGCCTACTTTCGCCCAGTCGATAGTTTGCTGGCTATCAGCAACCAAAGCAACAGTGTTTTCAACGGCGACCTTCATATTCTCTTGGCGCATCTTCAGCCCAAGATCTTCGGGGGGATTAAAGCACTTGGCTAGGTTAAGGAAAGTTGCGGGTTCCTCCTTTTTCGGGAAGAAATAGGGGAAGAGCCGCGACAGCCCTGCTTTTGCCTGATCAATGCCTTCGCGTGCTTCCGTCCCATGAAACTCGAGGAATGAAACGGCGTCAAGAAGAGGATCATTATCGGGGTCCTCAAGTTCAAATTCTTGAGCTGTTCTATCTGAAAAGATAAAAACTTATTGAGCAACAAACGAGTGAAGAAAAGAAAGTCCAAAGGATATGAAGTGGTTCAAATACTTACTAACAAAGCGACGATTTTGCGTCCTTATGCGCTTAAGGACAGCTTCCTCGCGAGCAGATTGTGCAGCTATATGCTCGCTCAGCGAAGTCTCGGCATCGTGAAGTCTCTTCCTAAGATCTTCGACACCAAAGAAGATCAGCTCTTGGCCTTGTCAGCCTCTGCTCGAGCTTCAATAGCATCCGACTCAGCCTTCTTACGAGCATCTTCACTTTGCTCTAATTTCGAGCAAGTATGTTGGCACGCTCGTTGGCTTCCGCCAGCTTTTTCTGCCAAGAAAGTTAAATATAGTTAAAAATATCGACAACAAAGGAGCAAGAGAGCAGCGGCAAAAGAAGAAGCAAGGCATTACCTTCAGCCTTTTCTAGCATATTCACGGTACCCAATAAATTGGGCACCGATGCGAATAAGATCTTTGATCATAGGCTGAAAGAAGGACAAAGGAAAAATGTCGGTATGAGAAAAATAGGATGGCACATAGAAGTAAACAGAGAAAACATAGACAGTGACAAGAAAATTAAGAACTTACATCATCCAAGAGAGGGTTAGAGGAGCTACTCAATTGGAGAGTAGGCTCCGGAATTGTTTCGACTCCTTGCCCTTTTTGGTGAAGGGACTCGGGGGCTTGAAGGAGGAGTAGAAGCGCCGACGTTTTGTTGAGGAGGCGAGGACTCTTCTCCTTCAACTGGCGGCTCCGAAACAACTAGAGTATGTGACGTACTCGTTCGAGTAGCCACATCCAAAGTTGGTGTTTCTTCCTCATCATCACTGTGGTAAAAGGGTGGTAGCATAAAAAGCAAGACAGACAAACTTCTTCGAGTATAAAAAAAAGAAAGAGGGAACTCACGAACTGATGAGGCTCTCAAGGTATGGATCATAAGCTGCCTTCTGCGGTGAAGGAGCAGCTTCTTCGGGTTTAGAGGTCCCGGAATCTTCGACATCACTCCTTTTCCTTTTGTTCTTTGGAGAAACAGCAGGAGGAGGAGATTGCGCTGATGCAGTGCCTTCAGTGGCAGCATCCTTTTCAACAGATCCCGCAGATTTTCGAGAATCTACGGGTTCATTCACAAAAGAGGGAGCTTCTTGATTGTCGTCAGTGACAATGGCCCTTTCTTCGACTTCTCCACCTTCAGGAAGAGGAGGAAGCGAGACAAGGTCTGGATGATTCTCTGCAAAATAAAACAGGGAAAGATGTCAGAAAAGAAGTTACAAAAAAGATAGCAAAGCAATAACAAGACAATAGACAAAGATTACCTTGGGAATTGGATTGGCGGCGCTGAATGGTGTCACACGGTAAGAAGAAGGGACAGTATCTTTTTTGCTGAGGGAGGAGATTTTTCGGACAAGCTTTTCCAAGTCCTTAACCTCCAAATCCGCTGACAGCCGATCTACGTCTTTGTCTCCAGTATATTTCCAGAGAGGAAATTTGCGAGCCTGAAGAGGCTGCACTCTACTTTTAAGAAAATACACTGTAATCTGGATACCTGACAATTCTTTGCCACGAGTATTTTGCAACTCATGGATGCGAGTCATCAAGGCCTCTGTTGAAGCTCTTTCTTCTTCGGTAGCCTCTGCATCCCAAGAACGGCGACGAAGAATTTTCTCGGCACCATCGAACGGAGGGATGTTGTCTTCAGCGCATCCGTGGTTCTCCTCCTGAAAGTACAACCACTTCTTGCGCCACCCTTGAACGGAGTCAGGAAGCTTGACGTCGAAATAGTCAACAGTGGGACGAACAGAAATTACAACGCCGCCTATATTATAGGCGACATTGGGCGAGCCATTACGGCGGCAGAAGAAAATGCGCTTCCATAGCGCCCGGCTAGGGCCGGACGCCAAGGAAGGCCTCGCAAAGAGTGATGAAAATGGAGATGTGAAGAATGGAGTTTGGCGTGAGGTGATGAAGTTGTAGACCGTAGATAAAAAGCAGACCACGAAGAAAAGGATGAATGGGGGCGGACAGACCACGGATGAGGTGATCAACAAAACTTACCCGGTACCCCATTGGAGGGGTTGGGTAGCTTTCCTCACTAGGGAAGCACAATGCCTTGGGTTTCTTGCTGATCCCCAGCCTTCTTCAGCAAGTTGATGTCTTGAGTGGAAATTTTCGATCTTTCCCACTCCGCCGACCCAAGATCCGCGGCGGCCATGGAGGATTACGGCGTGTTGTGCCTTGTCAATCGACGCGGTGGCATCAACAATAGCGCGGGGTTTGCAGTTTGGAAGCGAGGAGTTTAAGAGGTTGTGAATCGCAGGAGGAAATTTGCAGATGAGAGAATGAAGGCGGCGCGAGCGGAAGTGCTCAAGGAGGAAGAAGATGATCTTATGTAGGGGTGCGGTGAAACGATGAACCGTTGGATAAGGAAAATGTGTGGCAGATGATAACCACGGGGCAGCAAGGGTAAAAAGTAATTTAACATTGGGGAAGTTACGGTACGTGTGCCAGAAAAAGCGGAGGACATGTGTCCCCCACCTGCGCGACGTGTCAAGCTAATGGATAATTTGGGCCCGCAAGGCAGAGAGAGAAAACTTCTCGCCATTTTCAGAGTCGCAATCGTGGTTATCGTCAGCAATAACGTCACCTTGGCAGAAAGAAAAGTTCGACTCAACAGGTGCATCAAAAGGCGACAAGCAAAAATATTGGAGAGCCTTTAATCAAATACAAGTTTTTGATCAAATGCTCGGGGGCTACTTTGAAAAAATGAAAAGATCAAGAAAGACAAAATAGTAATGGCATGAGCCTATGATCAAATAAAAATATTTGTTCATAGCCTCGGGGGCTACTCCCATCGGTAGCGCTGTTCGCGCACCCGAGAAATTATAAAACTTCGGGAGAAAAAGAGAATATGGCGGCATAAGGCGTGGAGCCTACAACCAAGTACAAGTCCTTGGCTGTAGCCTCGGGGGCTACTCCCATCGGGAACGCTGTTCGCGTGCCCGATGAAATCATAAAGAAGAAAGACAAAAAAGCAACAGAGTATATTTCGAGTTAAAATACTCTACATATACTCCCATCGGGAGAGCAATATAAGTCATCCGTTGACTCAATAAAATGTGCTATTCCAACAGCCAAATAAGCACTCGACAATATATTCTCAGAGCGCCGAAGTTGCGAAAAAATCTCTGAATGCCGCAATATTTGCGAAGGTAAGACCCCGCATCCGTTCGTGCGGCGTGGCGCCGTCTCGACGTCGGTTTGCTACTTTTATCCGTATCAACAGATACGAAGAAAAATCCTAACGGACGCGTTAGGTACCCGATAAATATGACCGGGACTCGACAGAATGGTAAGACCTTAAGCGGCACCTGTCGAAGTTTACACCAGTATCCCGAAATCATGTTCAGGGACGTGATTTTGAAGTAGTTTTTTGCGGATTGCCACTAGAGCAGTTAACTAGTACCTGATCCGTCAGATGAACTAGCCCCAACTACCATTATCCCTGTACAATATAGAAATATATGTGAAGAAATATAGAAAGATTGTGAATTGTCGAGTAAAATAAACAGTGGAGATTTTCCCTGACTCTACGATTCAAGCAAAATCTCGGGGCTATCGACATAGGCATCCCAAATGGGCATGCCGAAGATAGTACCCGGGGTTTATCGAAGGCCCATTACCCGAAGAATAAGAAGATTCGGAAGCCCAAGATATTATTAAGGAAAGCTAGAGTTGTAATAGGAAGTCTTGTTTGTAAATTTACGGGATGAGTTAGAGACCTTCCCGGACTTTGTAACTTGTACAGCACGAATCCCTCGGCTCCGCCTCCTATATAAGGGGGAGTCGAGGGACGCAGAGATCATCGAATCATTGTTTACAAACCCTAGTTTTCATATTCGTCGAGTACTTTTCGGTTGAAACCTTCGAGATCTACTTGCCCTCTACATCCAACTAAACCCAAGTCTACAATCTGTAGGCATTGACAAGTTAATCCCTTGTCACCCACCTCATCTCTTTCGCCGCCGGTATCGAGAAGAATGCGGTCGGGCTGATAGGATTCAGCTGCCATCAAAAGATATCCGCTGTACATCCTCGCCTATGGCATCCCAACAGACTATGCCGATGAGTATCTTCGCATAGGAGAAGATACGGCCATGGAATCTGTTCGTAGGTTTTTCAAGGTTATGATCCGTGTGTGTGGACTGGAGTATCTTTGAGCTGCCAATGAAGAAGATACCATTAGATTAATGGTGGAGAATGAACGTCGAGGTTGGCCCGATATACTAGGTAGCATTGGTTGTATGCACTAGACATGAAAAAATTGTCCGAAGGCTTGGCAAGACATGTACTGTGGCAAGATCAAGGAGCCGAAGAGCATTCTTGAGGCAGTTGCATCCCACCAGGACCTATGGATTTGGCATAGCTTTTTTATTTTGCCTGGTTCTCTCAGCGATATCAGTGTGTTGCTGATACGTCCAAAACGTATCTACTTTCCCGAACACTTTTGCTATTGTTTTGCCTCTAATTTGTGTATTTTGGATACAACTAACACGGACTAACGCTGTTTTCAGCAGAATTGCTCCGGTATCTCGTTTTTGTGCAGAAATTCAACTTTCAGGAAAATCCTCGGAATTTATGTCGACGGGCTTATTTTTCCAGAAGAATCACGGAGCCAGAAGGGCAGGCCTGGGGGAGTCCCAGGGCCCCCAGACACTAGGCCGGCGCGGCCTGGAGGGGGGGGGGGCGCCGCCCTAGTGTGTGGCCCCCTCGGCTGGCCTCCGACGCCCTCCTCTGGACTACTTAAGGGTTTCGATCTAAAAACGCGAGGGAAGAAGACGAAATCGCCAGAAACCATCCAGTACGCCGCCACCGTCGCGAAACTCCGTCTCGGGACCAGAAACTCCGTTCTGGCACTCCGCCGGGACGGGGAATTGGAGGAGATCATCGCCATCATCACCACCGACGCCTCTCCATCGACCAGCCATGTTTCCCCCATCCATGTGTGAGTAATTCCCCCGCTGTAGGTTGAAGGGGATGGTAGGGATTGGATAAGATTGGTCATGTAATAGCATAAGATTGTTAGGGCATAGTGCCTAGTGTCCGTAATTGGTACTTTTATGATATTGTTGCAACTTGTTATGCTTAATGCTTGTCACTAGGGCCCGAGTGCCATGATCTCAGATCTGAACATGTTATCAATTCATGATGATATTCATTGCTTTATGATCTTACATGCAAGTTGTATACACGTATTGTTGTCCGGAACCCGAGGCCCCAAAGTGACAGAAATTGGGACAACCGAAGGGGAAGGCGATGATATGAGGATCACATGTGTTCACGGAGTGTTAATGCTTTGCTCCGGTGCTCTATTAAAAGGAGTGCCTTAATTTCCAGTAGATTCCCTAGAGGCCCGGCTGCCACCGGCTGGTAGGACAAAAGATGTTGTGCAAGTTTCTCATTGTGAGCACGTACGAATAAATATGGAACACATGCCTATTGATTGATTAGTACTTGGATACCGTTTTATTATTATCTGCAAATGCCCTACCTTGATTGTTACATGAGTTTCTCTCATCCATGCAACGCCCGTTCATCCATCCATGTGCCTACAGTATTTTAATCCTGATGTTTACTATAATCACTACTGCTGTTTTCGTTACACTGCTGCTGTTATTTCACTACTGCCACTGCTATAAAACTGTTACTACTGATAAACTCTTGCGAGCAAGTCTGTTTCCAGGTGCAGCTGAATTGACAACTCCGTTGTTAAGGCTTTCAAGTATTCTTTGTCTCCCCTTGTGTCGAATCAATAAATTGGGTTTTACTTCCCTCGAAGACTGTTGCGATCCCCTATACTTGTGGGTTATCAGTTGCATAGGCCCCATCTTCTTACCTCGGCTAGCTAAAGATGATGTCCGGCTTGGAACTACACCATCAACGGGAGTGAGTATACAATGAGATACTACCTTGTTGATGGCATATACCGAGATTGGGTTACATTGGTGAAGAGCATCAAGGTTCCAATGGGTAGAGATGAAGGCGAATTTGCAAAAGCTCAAGAGGCAGCCCGAAAATACATTGAGATGGCTTTTGGTGTTTTGCAAGCTAGATTTGCAATAGTCCGAAGTCCAGCCCGGTTTTGGGATATGCAAACCCCAAGGACATCATGACCACTTGTGTGATTCTTCACAATATAATCATCGAGGACGAGAGGGCTTTGAACTTATCATTTTTCTTTGACAATGTTGGCACCCAAGTCAAACCAGCAAGAAACCCGGATACTATTGCGGCATTTCTTGAAACATACCGTGAGATTGATAATGCGAGATTAGCAGAACAACATCAACTTGATCTCATTCAACACCATTGGTAGAGGCACGGCAACTAGGTAGTGTCACACTTGGATTTATTTGTGCTTCAAACCATTGTTATCTGTTGAATTATTGTTGTATTGTGTGTTGCTAAACATTTGTTGTAAAATTCAGATTATTATTGTATTATGTGACACTAAAATATTTGTCGTATCATTTGGTTTATTGTGATTTATATGTGAAATATTGCAAAACCATTATACGGTGCCTGTTTTGCGGGTTGAAAAAGACATCACCCAAACCAGACACGCCAAACGGCATAACAGCAAAGGGAGACCGCATAACAGCAAATATGCTAGTATGCGGACTCTATTTGGCGTGTCTGACCTAAATATGCTGTTATGCCATCTCCGTTTGGCGTGTCTGGTCTGTGTGACGCTTTCTTAGCCCGCAAAACATGTTTAGGATGCACTCCATCAGAATATTTGCGGTTTGAGGCCAGAGTTGCTCTAACTTAAAGCCCAACTCCAGCATGTGGGCATGCAGTGCATTAGTTCATGGGCAGATGCTTCAAGCGATTCATCCGGCAAAACATGGTGGTATTAGCATGATGGAAAATACTATGCCGTACTCAGGCCATAATCGTGAGAAGAGCATGCATGCTTTTCGAATGGCGCAGGTTGCTTGCTTAATTCCGTGGTGTAGGTACATGAGCAAACTGTGAAAGTTTTGCAGTTTTGGCATGATAACGTAGCACAAGTCGGATGATCTTTCCATTCCATTCTATTACTCAGAGTTCAAATATAGACGGGGTAGCTATAAAAGCACATCTTCCCCTGTCACTAGTATAGTACGTAGATCTTCTTACCAGGAAAAATTGGAGTAGACCAAACATATGTTATACCTAAACCGGTCTTTTCCAGCCATGCTTCCATCGCATGAATACCATCCTCGTTCACTAGGCATTAAGGAAGAGACTTAAGTAACTCTCTGTGTTTATTATTGATCAGAGGATAGTGTATATATACCCGATACAAGAGTTACAGTACACCAGTATGTAGGGGTGCCTATCTAGTGATGCCGTGCCGTGAGGTGGGCGGTGAACACGCACCGAACGTCCGCCGGCGTGCGCATGGAATTTGACAGAAGCGATCAATTTTTTAAGTAACTTCTTCAAACAGGTCCTTCACTATGGAGTGCGACAAACCCTAGCAAGAGAGTGGCAAGCATGCTGCCTTATTTTCTAGGCACCCCTTGGTCGGATAATATTTGTTTCCTCCTATTTGACGTGTTTAGGGTCTCCTATCACCCCTACGTCCGAATAATCCCTCAACGGGTCAAACCCACCATGCACCCATAGTGCGCCCCTGCCACCACAAAGGTTGGCATTAATTGTTGTCACGACCGTCGCCATTATGTGCGCCACCGGCTCGTCGTCAGCTGGCACCCATGGGCAGTATCGTTGTTGGACCGCCCTATTCGATCTGCTGCCTCCATCAGTGAATTAATTTCCCTCAAACTCCCTCCCCCCGGCATCCTCCCTCTCTCACCCTGAATTTTCCTCGGGAGCACCGCTTGTGGCAAAACCATTTCTCACTTGTATGGTAATCCAATTTTAGGTCTCGTTCTGAACATAGATGTTATCCCACCTGCCGACACCATGTTTTTTCTTCTGGTAAAATTGTCTGCATGAAAAACATGAACTATTTTTGTGCCATGAGAAAGAAAATATTCTGGCCGACACCACATTTTTTATCTGGTAAAATTCTTTGCGTCTAAAACTCGGTCTATATTCTTGTGCCGTGAGAAAGTAAGCTTACATATATCACCTGAAGAAAAGAAGACAACTATACCTCGTGTTGGTCGAATCTAATTGGAGCACTAATTAAGGCAAAGATTTTGAGCCCGCATGCGTATACAGATGCCAACACGACCACACAACCATGCATGCACAGCACACTACGCAGATGCCAACACACACAAGTCCAATCAGCGCTCAGTCATCCTCCATTAAGCTGGAGCCCTCTCTAATTCCCTTGGCCCCGACATACCAAATACCCGATCGACCGTACGTCCAACCAGCTGACGGCAGAAAGCCAAGGTGATCGACGCATCGATGGATCGCAGCGGAATCCTACGTGATAAACTACATGTATAGGCTGTACAGTTTGTATTATACCCTGTACGTACTGTACCATTGTAACCCTGTACACTATATATAATGGATGAAGGCCGGCCGTGTGTGCCCAGGTTGCTGCCCTGCCAAAACTACTCTACCCTATTGTTTTTCATGGTATCAGAGCGAGCGGCGGCGACGAAACCCTAGATCGGTTCATCGATCACCATCGCCGCCTCGATCCTCTCTCTTCCGCTGCATCAATGGGCACTCTGTCGCCTTCATCCTCGGAGTCCGTCGGCTCCAAGTCGAGCGCGTCACGGCTTCCCAATCTCAACCTCAACTTCGCCGGGTCCTCTTCCTCGTCGACTGGCGGCGGCGCTGCCGGGCCGTTCAACTTCGCCCCGATGGTGACAATCCGTCTCAACAACGACAACTACCTATACTGGAGGGCTCAGGTCTCCAACATCCTCCGAAGCCATCTGCTTACTGGTTTCGTCGATGGAACGTTCCCCTGTCCGTCGGAGATGGTTTCCAATCCGGTGGTCTCTACCGATGCCAAGGCTCCTCCCATGATGTACAATCCAGAGTTTACAGCCTCGGCACCAACAAGACGCCGCGCTCCCGTCGGCGATCATGTCTACCTCGACCGAAGAAGTTCGGTGGTCCGATCATGTTTGCCTCGTCCGCGCAAGATGCCCGGAGCACTCTCGCCACGAGTTTTTCTTCTCGCCGATCGCGCGTGCGATGCATCTTCGTGATGCTCTCCATCAGTGCAAGAAGCTGGACTCCACCGTTTCCACCTACTTCAACAAGGTGAAAGCCCTGGCAGATACCCTCATGTCCATTGGACAGCCTCTCAGGCCGGCGGAGTTCTCTGGGTATCTTATGAATGGCCTTGACCAGGACTATGATTCCCTGGTTCACCTTGTATCTGCTCGGTCCCTCACTGATCCCATGCCGATCAAGGACATCTATACCCAGATGCTGCACACGGAGCAGCGCGTTGCTGGGAGGAAGGCTGAGCTCAATACGGACATGCACATGTCTGCAAATTATGGGGCCAAATCTCCAGCACATGGTGGTAAACAGCATCAGCAGAACTACACGCCAACCTATCCGCCGAAGACCGATCCTCGCCAGCAAGGGAAAACCGCGTACAAACCTACTGGCGGTGCTCCGACTGGTGGTGGCAGTAGCAGTGGAGGTGGCAGCGGTGGCACACGCCCTACTTGTCAGATTTGCACCAAGTTGGGGCATGTCGCCTCCTGCTGCTTCAAACGTTTTGATCGGCGTTACCTTGGAGCTGGGAATGATGGGCGCTACATGGACAAGCAGATAGCTGCCTTCTCTGTGACTACACCTGGATCTCATGGGTCTACACCATCTTTTCCCGTAGATCCCAGTTGGTATGCTGACACGGGCGTGACAGACCATCTCACTAATGAGCTGGACAAACTCCATAACAGGGAGCAATATCATGGCCAGGACCATGTCCACACCGCTAACGGGGCAGGTATGCGCATTACTCATGTTGGTCATTCTACTGTTCCCACTTATTCACATTCACTTCATCTAAAAGATATTCTACATGTACCATCTGTAACACGCAACTTGCTTTCTGTCAAAAAATTCTCCACCGACAATAATGTTTTCTTTGAGTTTCACCCTTGGTTTTTCTTTGTTAAGGACCGCTGTTACGAGGGAAATTCTTCTTAGAGGGGGCTGTCGTGGAGGTCTCTACAATCTTGATTTATCTTCTCCGTTCAAGCATGTCTTCAGTGGTGTCAGGGTGTCCCGTTCGAGGTGGCACTCACGTTTAGGTCATCCAGCTACTCCGATTGTTCAACACATTTTGCATCGTCATGAACTTCCTTCAGAGTCAGTCAATAAAGATGTAATATGTGATGCGTGTCAACAAGGAAAAAGTCATCAACAACCCTTTCCGCTTTCTACTCGTGTTACTACTACACCTCTTGAGATCACATACTCTGATGTTTGGGGCCCTGCCCAAGTTTCTGTCAGTGGACATGAATTTTATGTGAGCTTTGTTGATGCTTATAGCCGTTTTACTTGGTTGTATCTCCTCAAGCGAAAATCTGATGTCTTCCAAATTTTTCTTCAATTCCAACAAAGCATGTTGAGCGTCTGTTGAGTAGAAAAATAATACATGTTCAAACCGATTGGGGTGGTGAATACCATAGACTCAATAAATTTTTCCAAGACATTGGCATCTCTCATAGAGTGTCATGTCCGCATACGCATCAACAAAATGGCACCGCTGAGCGTAAACATAGACATATTGTCGAGACTGGTCTCACTCTACTGGCTCATGCTTCTGTTCCTTTTCGGTTTAGGAGTGATGCATTTACCACTGCATGTTTTCTCATAAACCGGTTACCCAGCCGTGTTATCTCCATGAAAACACCACTTGAGCGTCTCCTAGGAGAAGTACCGGACTACACCTTTCTCAAGGTCTTCGGGTGTGCCTGTTGGCCACATCTTCGTCCATACAATAAACACAAGCTCGAGTTTCGCTCTAAAAAATATGTATTCCTAGGCTATAGCTCACTTCAAAAAGGATATAAGTGTCTCCACGTCCCTACAAATCGTCTTTACATCTCTCGGGATGTTGTCTTTGATGAGCAAGTTTTCCCTTTTTCCCAACTCCCGTCCACCTCCTCCAAATTCATCACCTACACCTCTTCCTTCTGACCAATTTGATGATGTCGCATATACACAACTGCTTTTAGCTAACCATGATGCAGGGAAACATCGCGGCGCACGGTTGGAATTACTGGATGATGCGCCTGATGATCCTCTACCAGTACCTCACGTCGATCAGCTGCATGGCTCGGCGCTTCAGCGCCATGCAGAGCAACCCGCTCCCGTCGAGGATGGATTTGCCACTCCTCCGCGCGCGCGTATGCCTGCTACTGGCCTCTCGCCTGGCGGCGGCCCATCTCACACCGGCCCAACTTGCACCGGGGCCTCTCCCTGCATGGACGTGCCTCCCGAGCCACAGACGATCGACGTCGCCTCAACCTCGCCTACACCATCTGCATCTTCAACACCGCCACCAATACCAGCACCGGGTGTTACCACTCGTCTCCAGCGTGGTATTCGCAATCCGAAGAAGAGGACAAATGGAACAGTTGCTTGGTCTACCCTCCGTATGGCACATACAGCAGATCTTACGTTTGCTGAACCTCGTGATCACCGTGAGGCTATGGCTAGCCCTCATTGGCGTGCTGCCATGGAAGCTGAGTTCTTGGCTCTTCAACACAACAAGACTTGGCGCCTTGTACCTCCAACTCAGGGTGTGAATATTATCGACTCCAAATGGGTCTTCAAAATAATGCAGAAATCTGATGGTTCCATCGAGAGGTACAAAGCTAGGCTTGTTACAAAGGGTTTCAAACAACGGTATGGTCTTGACTACGAGGATACATTTAGTCATGTTGTCAAGCCAACTACTATCAGGATGCTCTTATCTATGGCTCTTGCTCATGGTTGGCACCTCCGTCAGTTGGACATTCAGAATGCTTTCTTGCATGGAGTTCTTGAGGAGGAAGTTTATATGCGTCAACCACCTGGTTTTGCAGATAAAGATCAGCCCAACTATCTCTGTCGTCTTGACAAGGCACTCTATGGACTGAAACAGGCTCCTCGAGCATGGCATGCAAGGCTCAGCTCTGTCCTTACTGCTCTTGGTTTTACACCATCTAAAGCTGACACCTCTCTCTTTGTGTTGCGCCGACCAGATATTACTCTGTTCCTCTTGGTATATGTGGATGATATTATTGTAATCAGCTCTCGCGGTACTGCTATTGATCGCCTTATTCATCAGCTTCGTGATTCTTTTGCTCTCAAGGATCTTGGACAGTTGCACTACTTCCTTGGCATAGAAGTTCAACACTCTGCTGGTACCCTACTGCTAACTCAGCGCAAGTATGCATCTGAACTCCTTCGTAGGGCCGGGTTGCTGAAGTGTGCACCGTCTTCTACTCCTATGGTTGCCTCGGAAAAGCTCTCTGCTACTGATGGTACACCTCTCACAGCCGAGGAATCTACCAAATATCGCAGCATTGTTGGTGGTCTGCAGTATCTTACCATGACAAGACCTGATCTGTCTTTTGCAGTTAATAAGGTCTGTCAATATCTTCATACTCCTATGAGCACTCATTGGTCAGCAGTCAAGCGCATTCTCAGATATGTTCAAGGCACTTTGAGTGATGGACTGTGTCTTCGTCGACCTCCTGCCTCTCCTGACCTTTTATCTGCCTTCTCTGATGCGGACTGGGCTGACAATGCTGATGATCGGCGATCAACCGGGGATATGCTATCTTTTATGGTGGCAATCTTATTTCATGGAGTGCTCGAAAGCAAGCTACTGTATCTCGTTCCAGTACAGAGTCTGAGTACAAAGCACTTGCTAATGCCACTGCTGAGTTGATCTGGGTGCAGGCACTATTGGGGGAACTTGGTGTATATAAGACTCGTCCACATGTCTTATGGTGTGACAATATTGGTGCCACATATCTATCTTCCAATCCAGTGTTTCATGCTCGTACAAAGCATATTGAAGTGGACTTTCATTTTGTGCGAGAACGGGTTGCGAAGAAGTTGCTTCAAATCATGTTTATCTCATCCAAGGATCAACTAGCTGATATATTTACCAAGCCTCTACCATTGCCATTATTTCAATCATGTAGGCGCAATCTCAATCTTCGTACCTTGGTTGAGATTGAGGGAGGGTGATAAACTACATGTATAGGCTGTACAGTTATGTTGTATTATACCCTGTACGTACTGTACCATTGTAACCCTGTACACTATATATAATGGATGAAGGCCGGCCGTGTGTGCCCAGGTTGCTACCCTACCAAAACTACTTTACCCTATTGTTTTTCACTACGGATCGATCGGAATCCACGGCGGAAATCAAATTCTCCACCGCGATAAGCAAAGCAGATGCTCGCTGACCACAATTCCTTTTTTGCCTTTGTGGCACACTAGGTTTATCATCCAAAACTCCACTGAAAAGACGGCGCCGATTGATCGACAGGTGCGCGATGAGTCACGCCTTCGCGAGAGTTGTGTCGTTGTTATCGCTGCTGTGTTCCTCTGGATAAGTCGATCGGCCGGTTGGGCCAGGATCACACGTCGTCCCTACAAGATCAACTTGATGCGATCGGCATCGAAGCGCACAGTGAAAAGTGGCATTCGCCCTTTGATGTTTTCCGTCGTTGGTGGCAATCATGGAAAAACCCCGAGCCAGCTAGTGAGAAAATCTCAAACTGGATAGTGGATATTCTGAGTCCGCAGATGTGAAGTGTCGATGAATGATGTGTGTAGTCCTATATGGTTCCCACGTCGTGGCCATCAAAGGATCGTAATGGTCATGAAATTGTGCAAGTAAGGGCGGCTCGATGGCCTGCCTCTCAATCCCTCTCATATATATATAGACAAGTTACATTGTGTTACAAGTAAACTTGATAACCAAGAAATCTAGATCCTAACCGCCAGAAGTATCTAGAGGAAGAGATCTTCGTGATACGTTGCCTAACACGCCCCCGCAGTCTGAACGAGGAGCGGGAGAGACGTGAAGACTGGATCGAAATTCTTGGAACAAAGCTGTAGGCAACCCTTTAGTGAAAATATCCGCATATTGAGAGGTCGATGGTACGTGCAGAACGCGAACAGCACCAATGGCGACCTTCTCCCGCACGAAGTGGATATCAATCTCAATGTGCTTTGTGCGACGATGCTGAACTGGGTTGACTGAGAGGTAAACTGCACTGACATTGTCACAATAGACCACTGTAGCTTTGTGCACAGGCCGCTGAAGCTCCTGCAGAAGGTGACGCATCCAACAAGTTTCAGCAACCACAGCAGCAACACCGCGGTACTCCGCTTCAGCGCTCGAGCGAGAGACAGTAGGCTGTCGGCGGGAAGACCAGGACACAAGATTATCACCCAAGTACACACAGAAACCGGAAGTGGATCGACGTGTATCCGGGCAGCCGGCCCAATCAGCATCCGAGTAAGCAGTGAGAACATGAGAGGAGGTGGAGTGTAGAGTAAGGCCTAAATCTAGAGTGCCGTGAAGGTAGCGAAGAATGCGTTTAATGAGTTGATAGTGAGAGTCACGAGGATCGTGCATATGAAGGCAAATTTGTTGGACAGCATAGGAGATGTCGGGACGTGTAAGGGTGATGTATTGTAGGGCACCAGCTAGACTGCGGTAGTGAAAAGGATCAGGATAAGGAGAACCACTAGAAGCAGAAAGTTTAGACTTTGTGTCAATTGGTGTAGGTACAGGATGGCTGTCACGCATACCAGCACGAGAGAGGACGTCTAGGATGTACTGACGTTGGGACAAGTGGAGGGTTGAGGTTGTGCGGGTGACAGAAATTCCTAGAAAGTGATGAAGAGGACCGAGGTCCTTCATAGCAAACGCGGAGCTAAGAGTGTTGATGATGGATGTGAGGAGAGTGGAGGAGGAAGCTGTAAGAATAATGTCATCGACATAGAGAAGTAGATAGGCAGTGTGGGGGCCATGGTGGTATGTAAAGAGAGAGGCATCAGATTTGGAGGCAAGGAAGCCAATGGTGCGGGCATGGGTGGCAAAGCGTTGAAACCAAGCACGGGGTGCTTGTTTTAGACCATAGAGAGACTTTTGAAGTTTGCAAACATGGGTGGGAAAACGAGGGTCAATAAAACCCGAGGGTTGTTGGCTATAGACATCTTCGGTGAGATCACCATGGAGAAAAGCGTTTTTGACATCAAGTTGGTTGATGGGCCACTGTTGAGAAAGAGCAAGAGATAGGACAATGCGAATCGTAGCTGGTTTGACTACGGGGCTGAAGGTTTCATCGTAATCGATGCCCGGCTGCTGAGTGAAGCCTCGGACGACCCAACGGGCCTTGTGTCGAGCCAGGGTGCCGTCGGAGTTGTGTTTGTGACGAAAAATCCACTTGCCAGAAACGATGTTGGCACCAGGAGGAGGAGGGACGAGGGACCAGGTATTGTTCTGGATGAGGGCATCGTATTCGTCTTGCATGGCCTGGCGCCAAGTAGGATCACGAAGTGCAGTAAGGTAATTGTGAGGGAGAGGAGAGGACACGACGGCCGAGAGGTTAAGTCTGTCGATGGGGGGAGGGATACTGCCGGTGGTGCTGCGTGTGCGGTGGAGAATGGGGGGTGGTGGTGTAGGAGGAGGTTGGGTAGGCACAGCTGGAGTGCGACGAGTGTAGACGCGAGTGATTTTGGGCTGGGGTGGTGCAGGTGTGGGCGTTGGGTCAGGAGGTGGTGTCGCTGCCGCGGCAGGCGACAGGGGCGGAGAATGCTGCCGGGGCAGCGAGGCTGTGCCCGCGGCAGGAGAGGGCAGCGGGGTAGGCTGCCGGGGCAGCAATTCTGTGCCCTCGATAGGATCTGGGTGGGAGGCGGTAGTGGGGAAGTGAAGGATAGGGGGAGGGAGGTAATCAGGTTGTGGGGCATTGGGAGAGGCGGCGGGGGATGGGGTGTTGATTGTGGAGTATGGAAAACTATTTTCGTCGAAGGTGACATGGCGGGAGATTAGTATTTTGCGAGTGTTGAGATCAAGACAGCGGTAGCCCCGGTGGTTAGAAGGGTAGCCTAGGAAAACACAGCGAGTTGATCTAGGGGAGAGTTTGTTTGGGGCTGTGGAGAAGGTGTTTACGTAACAAAGGCAGCCAAAAACACGGAGGTCATTGTATCGAGGAGTAATGCTATGGAGGGAGAAGTATGGGGTGGTGGCTGGATGGAGGGAGGTGGGGCGAATATTGAGTAGGTATGTTGCTGTGTGGAGAGCTTCAGCCCATAGGGAGGGTGGCATGGACGCCTGAAAGAGAAGGGTCCGAATAACATCATTGGTGGTGCGTATGGCGCGTTCGGCTTTACCATTTTGTTGAGAGGTATAGGGACAGGAGTATCTGTGGAGGATGCCATGGGTGGAACAAAACGCATCGAGTTTGCAGTTGTCAAATTCTTTGCCGTTGTCACATTGGATGGAGAGAATAGGGAGGTTGAACTGGGTGCGGACTAAGGCATGGAAAGTAGTGAAATTAGCATAAACCTCAGACTTTTTGCGTAAAGGAAAGCTCCAGAAATAATGAGTGAAATCATCGACTATAATAAGGTAATAGCAAAAACCAGAAGTGCTGGGTACAGGTGATGTCCAAAGATCACAATGAAGACGCTCAAACGGACGACTAGTACTAGAATGCGACGGATAAAATGGCAACCTGATATGTTTTCCTAATTGACATGCATGGCACAGGGATGACCCTGGTTTATTGGTGGAGGGATTCTTGAGGAGACGCTTCATGGTGTGGTGTCCGGGATGGCCGAGTCGACGATGCCAAAGGTCTGGATGGTGGGAGACGTTGAGGGCGACATGGTGGAGGGCTTGACAGAGCGGGTAGAGAGGGCCGGAGCTATTGCATCGAATGATCACGCTCCCGGTGAGAAGATCCTTCACAGAAAAACCATATGGGTCAAATTGGATAGAACAATAATTATCAATAGTGAATTGTCGGACAGAAATAAGGTTTTTGATGATGTGAGGAACGACAAAAATATTATTAAGGTGGAGTGGTTTGGATGGAGAAGAAAGTGTGTGAGATCCGGTGTGGGTGATAGGAATAGAGGAGCCGTTGCCGACTGTGACAAATTTGGAAGAGGAAGGTTGAAGAGAGGAGAGTATACCGGGGTCGGATGCCATGTGGGAGGATGCACCGGAGTCCATGTACCATTCACTGCCGGAGAGCTGCATGTTGGTTAGGGCGTTGACGAGGGCGGGTCCAGGGGAGGCTGGTGATGACCCGGCGGTGGCGGAGGCGGCTGCGGACCATAACTGGTGGAGGGTTGGCCGTATGCAGTGTAGGCCTGCGGAGAAGCGATGCCGGGGCGTGGTCCGAGGAGGCCGTGTGTGGGAGGAGTCCAGGGACGCGGCGACCAGGGGGCAGGCTGCCAGGGAGCCTGCTGTTGCTGAAGATTGGCGCGAGTCGGCGCGCCTGTCCAAGGGTTGAACTGCCAGGGCGAGTCGCGGCCACGACCACGGCCGCCACGTCCACGACCGCGGCTGCCACGGTATGGCGCAAAGAGGGTGGATTGGCCCGAGCCACGGCCAGCGCCCCCGTACGACGCGCCCCCGGGCGACGATGGTGGTGGTGGAGGGGGACGCGGGCCGCCAGGGTTGGGCTGCACGCTCTGACCGCTCGCCCATAGAGCCGTCCCAGCCGCGTTCTTGGTGTCCAGCTTCTTCTGAGATTCCTCGAGGAGGAGGGCTGATCTTGTCTGCAGGAACGAGGGGAAGGGTGCCTGAAACGGAAGAAAAGAGCGCAGATGTGCGTAGCTCTCATTGAGGCCACGAAGCACGGTGAGGACGAGAGTCTCATCGGAGACAGGTTGGCCGACATCGCCGAGGGAGTCAGCGAGGGCCTTCAGCTTGGCGCAGTAGTCGTGGATCGAGAGATCACCCTGAGGTGTGTTGCGGAAGTCAGCCTCGAGTTGCAGGGCACGGTGCATCTTGTTGTCGCGGAAGAGGTTCTCGATGGCCTTCCAGATCGCCCGGGCGGTGGAGCCAGGTCGCATGACGATGTTGAGAAGCTCGGTGGAGATGGAGCCGTAGATCCACGACAGAACGGTGTAGTCATCACGGCCCCGGCCGGAGTTGGGGCCGGTGTCGGAGGGCGTATCGTCGGAGAGGATGTGGGCAGTGAGCCCGTAGCGACCGAGCGCCACAAGGAAGAGTTCCCTCCAGCTGGTGTAGTGGCCGTCGTTGAGGCTGAGAGTAATTGGGACGTGGGTTTTGATGGAGGGTGCGTAGGTGGAGGGGTTGGGAGGGTTTGGGACGGTGGTGATGGCGAGGCTGGGATTAGGGTTTGGTGGGGTGGCGGCGCCGGCGTTGGGATTGGCAGTGGTGGCCGCAAGTTGTTGGGTGAGAGTTGCTTCGCGGGCGTCGAGGGCTTTGGTGCGTTCATCAAGTTCGCGCTCCTTGGCAGCGATCTCGTCGGGCGTCATGGTGATGGAGTAGAGAGAGGAGGGTAGGCGGGCAGGAAAGCCTGCTCTGATACCATGAAATTGTGCAAGTAAGGGCGGCTCGATGGCCTGCCTCTCAATCCCTCTCATATATATATAGACAAGTTACATTGTGTTACAAGTAAACTTGATAACCAAGAAATCTAGATCCTAACCGCCAGAAGTATCTAGAGGAAGAGATCTTCGTGATACGTTGCCTAACAGGTCAGACAAAAATATCTCGTCGGAAGTAAAAACCAGCATGATTTTTGAAGCTTGGAATATCGATCATGGATGATTGGGAGCTACCGCACGTGCCTGGCAAGAGATAATTAAAAGAGTGGATCGAAGGCTCGACCGCCATTCTATCCAGTTCATATGGCCTATGGCCGTATGGGAAAAGCATGTCTTCAGAGCTAGCTTACAGTTTTCGTCCCAGCCAGGGGAGACATGCAAGCTAACCACCAGTGCGATGCGATGAACGGGAAATGCTTGCGACTATGCGAAGATTGCAAGTAGCTTCTGATTCGAGCGAGATATGTGGGAAGTGGGATTGACTGATGATGCCAGAAGCGGAGATTTAGATTCTCCAATAATTGAGATGATCATTCGAGTTCCGTAGGCAACTTGCAGCCCTAACTTGTGCTCAACAGGTAACTGCCACTAAAATCAACCCAAATTAGTGCTCATAATAATAGCAGTACTCAAAGAAGAAATATTTGGATGGGACAGTGCGAAACTAGTACGGACCATTCACCATGTCGTGATTAAGATATCGAGAGATGGTGATGGATGAAGTAGTCCTAAATTCTTGCGAGCATTGTAAACTCGTGGCGATGATGGCACTGATTTGTGACCCAAACCGTAGTCTGCAATGTACCGTCAGTGCCGTGCCGAATCGGACCGAAGTCTGAAAGCCGCGTCGCCGGTAGGAAAATGATCTCTACTACGCAAAGCCGGTTACACAGACATCTCCAAAGCGCGAAAGGCGAACCGTCGTTTTGATCCCACTAAAACTTGTTGGGTTGGTAAGCCGTTCAAGAACTATACACGAAAGGTACAAGATCTCTGCTCCCCTCCTTTCACATCGTGGCAAGAACTACTTCTAACAGCCAGTCGAGCCAGGCATCTCCATTTGCCACTTCACGCACGCAAGCACCAGTTCATGCTAGAGAAGCGAACCGGAGTTCTTTTTTCATTTTCACCTTTTGTGGCCTAGCTTGTTCAGGCAGTCCCACCATGTTTCTTGGAAACGGCAGCAGCCTGCGCTTTCAACGTAGCCTCAAGTTGTGGCTCCACTTGCATATTGGAAGAGATCGACGGCGACACGGGCATCTCGATTTGGTTTGGACAAAGATATGGTGTGTTCGGTCGATGGCCAGCTATGCTTGATGAGATATTTTTTCTTTGTTAAGCTAGATAGGAGTAGCGACCTTGGTCTAGTCTTCTACATGGTCTGCGTGGAGACCTTGGAATTGAAGGGCAATAGGAAAATGCCTACCTGTCGGGAAGAGAAACATTCAGTGGATATTTAAATGCCTCAGGGAGAAATTTCCCCTACAATAATTCCATTACTTAACTCAATGAATCCAGTAGAAAAATAATTTCACGTCAGGAAGTGTGCAGCATCCATATATACACTGGTCGCAACACGATGCTATGGTAGTTGAGCTGATGTTGTCGCCGTCTATCTTAGTTTGAGCTTCAGGCAGAAGCTTGCAAGCCAGTAGAATATTGCATGTGGTGTTCATGGTTGCAAATGTTGCGACAATTAGCATATATTAATGTGCGTTGGTTGGTCGAGGAGGATGAATCCCATCGACGTCCATGTCACCATGTGTAACACGAACTCAAATACAACTGTCGACCAGTCAATGTCTTGAACCCCTAGTTCATTTTGGTTCGTCCATATCAGATCCGGTGACAGTCCATGATCTGTTAGGGCTCACCATGACGCATAAGTGCATAACACCAGGATGTTGCCGTCCATCGATCTGTGTTCAGTGTTTTCTAGCAAGTTCAGATCAAATCTTGCTGTCTGCTGGACTTACTTTATGCTTTTTTTTTGGCGGGGACGACTTACTTTATGTTTACCGGAGATCTAGTATTTGTCTGACGAGCAGGGAATGACGCAGAATGTAACTTCCTAGATCCATGCTAACTGAGAAAAGATTTTCTGCCAGCGATGCAATAGTAGTTGTCTGAAAATTGATGTACCATGTCAGCAATTTTAGAATCATCTGCCGACCTGATTAAGTCTGTTGTCCGATTGTTGGCTGAGCTAAAAAGTTGCCGATGCTAATCTAAAATGTTGCCGATGCTCTCTTGTCTTCATCGGAATAGTTTCCAACGAGGAACGACCCAACGGGCGCACGCCGGATGCATTCTTCATGGCCATCTGTAAAAGCTCGAAGTGTTAAGTACGATCGACGTTGGTCCATTTGTTAACCAGATTTGGTTGTGGATTTCAGGGCTTGCAACTTTTTCTCCCACATTGCATATCGTTTTGAAAATCCCTACAAAAATCTGCAGTGTTAAAATATTATCACTTTTTCCGTTTCAAAATCGTGCCACGTTCCTGAAGTAACTGACTTACAACTTAAGCTGGATTGGTCCTGAACTCTTGATCAATGATATATTTTTTGGTCCAGCATATATAAACCAATAAATCTTTTGAGCTATAAATTAACCAACAATTTTAGTACTGAACTGCCAGGCAAACAACCCAGCATTCTGGAGCCGCGTTTGGCGACAAATGGATCACCTTACTTGGTCAGTTTGGTTTCTAGAAGGGTAGTGATCACTCTGATCAGCGACTATTTTCCTACTGTCACAAGATTATCTTGAAACCAACTGTTCAAAACAAGGAGACAAAACCTTGTGCAAGCAGCCACGGGAGAGGCGGCCACTTGATTTCGTTAGCAAAGGTCCAAAGGGACATGAACAAATGCGAATCATAAGTACCGTATATTACGAAGGGGTGATGCCTCCCAGGGGTATCTTAATTTCAGTGGTTGCTTTCTAGGCTCCTGATGTGCGCTCTTCTGCACGGAAAAACCTAGCACTAACGGTTTTGTTATTAGGAACCTCTGTTAGACTGCTCATAGTGGGAGTAACATAGCTAATAACATCACACATCTCAAGGCATTTTGGTGACATGGCATGCGAATAAATGAAGAAAGAGAGTGAGGTGGTAACTAGCTATGTTACCATAACATCACACACTCCAAGGCAAAATGAGTCTACAACATAATAAATGACCCATTCATTACACCACATATAAGTTACTACCTACTATGAAGGTAGTAACCTAGACTAGTAACATGACATATGTTAGTAGTCTAAGTTACTCCCCACTATGAGCAGCCTTAAAATTCATGTGTACTATATATTCTGTAGGAAAAAAACTAGTCCTATTTACGAGCAGTTTTGTCTATACGAATCATCATGTGTACTATTCTGTAGGAAAAAAAACTAGTCCTATTTACGAGCAGTTTTGTCTATACGAATCATCATGTCCGATTACACAATTCTCGCACTTATAACATCAAACAGAATTGCTCATGATTTGTCACCATCCCAACTAGGATAGCGAGAGATTGATGAAGTACTGTAAAACTCTTGCAAGCTTTATGAACTCGTGCCGATTGCACTAAATTCAGACCTGTAATGCACTGCCAATGCCTAGTTAGACTGAAGGCTGCGTTGTTGATGCCGCTACTACGAAGAACCATTACACAGACACCTCCAGCCGGAATTCTACACGAAAGGTGGAAGATCTGCCCCATTCACATCGAGACAAAGAACTTTTGACTGCCGGTCGAGACAGGCATCTCCATTTGCCAATTCATGCACGCAAACACCGGTTGATGTTCCGGTAGAGTTCTTTCTATGTTTAAAGTCTGGAGCCTAGTTGTTCAGGCAGCCCAGTCATTTTCACCATTTCCTGGAAACGGCAACGGGCGTGGGCTTTCAACGTGGCCTGAATATGTGGCTCCACTTGCATATAGGAGGAGACTGACGGCGACATGAGCATCTGTTTTGGCTGGCTTCAATGGAGATATGATGTGTTGTGTCGATGGGTATTGCTTGACGAGAGACTCCTTTATTTTGATATAAGCTAGATATATGTAGATATATACATAGGGTCATGTTGTAGCTGGTCCTCTCTAGAAAATCTTCTGACCGCGTGGAGACCTTGGAATTGAAGGGCAATAGGAAAATGCCTACCGGTCGGGAAGAAAAACATTCAGTGAATATCTAAATGTTTCATGGAGAAGTCCCTCTCTCCAATAATGTCATTACTTTATTCCATGGAATAGAAGGAAAATATGTCCACGTCAGCCAGTGAGCATCATCCACATACTCCTATACACGACTGGTAGCAATGGTAAGCAGATAGCTGAGCACTCGTTGTCGTCGTCAACCTTAGTTTGAACTTCAGGTAGAAGTGAAGAAGTTCGCCATTGGATGTGTTGATCTGTGTGGGTCAGGTCCCTAGCTTACGCCTGTAAATTATTGCCTGCAATGTTGTAGGTTTCTGTATGTTTTTTCTACTGGCAGCATATCTTAATGTGCGCTAGTCGAGGAGGACCAATCCCATGTTTTTCTAACAGCTCGAAGTCAAATATACAACTGTCTATGTCTGTAACCTCAGTTCTTTTTTATTCGTCGATATCAGATCCGGTGACCGCCCATGATTTGGTATGACTCACCATGACGCACAAGCCGGCCACCAGATGTTGCCGTCCATCGATCAGAGTTTTGTGTTTGTTCCAGGTTCACATCATACCAGTGATGTATTTGTCTGACAGTGGATGGCACAGAACTCTACTTTGTAGATGGATTCACAGGGTATGGCTTGCACGAATAGTAGTTCGATGTACCATGTCAGCAATATATGAATCATCTGTCGACCTGATTAAGTCTGCCGTTTTATTGCTGGCTAAGCTAAAAAGTCCCCAATGCTCATGCTCTCTTGTCTGATGTACTATGAACCTCTAACCTCCATGAAGACTAATTGATACAACTGTCGCTCTGGGGACGCATTCTTCAAGGAGCTGTGTAAACACTGGAGGTGTTATGTATGATCGTCATTGGTCCATTTGTTAATCAGAATTGGTGGTGGTTTCAGGGTATATGCAAGCACGCATGCTTGCAACTTTTGCCCCCCACATTGCCAGCTACAGCGACTATAAGACAAGAGAATATGTCCCCGCACCTTCGGATAACAGCGCATGAACACCGATCCATTCGGTTTCAGGTTTGAGTAATTTTAAAATCTGCTTTTCGGAAGTCCCTAAAAAAATCTATAGTACTAAAATATGTTGTGAATGAAAGAAGTTTGCGTTGCTCGTTGTATTTTTTCCTTATTTTGTAGTTACAAAAGGACTTTAATCAAGCTAAGACTTGAAGGAGGGTTGTTCTTCCCCAACACGAAAAAAAGGAGGATTGGTACAATCAATGACATAACTTTTGTGGAACATTACAAATATTTTGTTGCTCAAATTTGTAATAAAAATTAGACCTGCAATTTTAGGAATCTTAGGAACTCGGAAGAAGGGAACCCTATTTATATTATTCAATCGATAAAAGGTGTTTGTTCCTGTACAATCTTATGAAAGAAAGTTAGATAGTGATAAAAAGAAGTTTATCAACAAACACTGTGCATTGTTTCATCATATATAAACCAACAATTTTAATTGTCGAACTATCGGGAAAAATAACCCTGCATGGCATCTGTGTTTCTCAAAAAATGGAGCACCTGACTTGGTCGCTCAGGCTTGCAGAAGGGTACTAGTCAGCAACTACTTCCAATTGTCGCAAGACAATTTTGGAACCAACTCTTCAAAACAAGGGGACAAAACCACTTGTGTGTCGCAAGGAGGCTGGCGCTTGATTCCATTAGCAAGGAGATATGAACAAATGCGAATCGGAAATACCATATATTCCGTAGGGATGATGCCTCCCAAGAGGATCTTAACTTCAGTGGTTGCTTTCTAGGCTCCTGATGTGTTCTCTTCTGTAGGAACCAACTATTACTAATGGTTTTGTCCTGTTGTGTTCTCTTCTATTAGATTTTGGTTGGATAGTTGGCTTGGGATGTTCCCTTGGCACAACAATACATATCTCTTTATTGTATAGATAGATGAAGAAAACAAGTTTTGGAGGCTCATATTCCTTCTAACAAACCTCTAAATGTTACCTTTCGAAGAGCGCAAACAACCACAAGTGGGAACAATGGCTAGATAGTAGAACGCCTCATGCATATTTAGTTGACTGATGATACAGCCATACAGGTACTTTTGGTTGGAGTCTAACAAATCAATGTATCTAGATTTGCTTGATGATCAATCAAGATACCTCAACAAAAAAAAACCCTATAAATATTAGGATCTTCATGTGGATTCTTCATTGGAAGGGAAATTTTAACCAAAGATAATCCGGCTAAAAGGAATTTGCAAGGTTGTAAAGTTTGTGCTTTATGTGATAAAGATGGATCTATAAATCATTTGTTTTTGGCACATTATATATATGCCATTCAGTTTGTCTCCTCCTTCAAATATTACAAACCCATTTGTTAACTGGTTAAGCGGTATTTCCAAGAAAGATTTAGTCAGCATTAGAATGGGTGTTTGCTCTATTGTACGGGCTATTTGGAACGTGCGAAATGAAGTTGTGTTTAACAAACCAAAGTCTCAACCTTTGTTGCAGGTTATCCCTATTGACTATTCACTGGATCCATCTATGGTCCTATCTCCAGTCCGGGGATCGGAGGGATGCCATGAAGTCTGTGTGCAACCGACTTGGACACGGTAGGACGAAATTTTTAAAACCGGTGTCGCTAGCGGCTTGATCATAGGATCTCCTACTGATGTTTATTGGCACCCGTTGTTCTCTATTTTTTCGCCGATTTTTCTTTGTGTCGACTCTAACTGATCCGTTATTTTGTAATAAGTACTCTTATGATCTGAATAAAGTAATAAAGCGGCCATATGTATCATTTTGATGCAAAGGCTAGGGTATATCCTCCATTTCGAAAAAAATAAAACCTCTATCAAGGTCCCATACCAAATGTGAAAACAACCCTTACGGACTCATCCAACTTTTTTTTTTGAAGCAAATGGTAGGGGATTCTCCACATTATAGTCCAAAAATGCACCAACCGATACATGAAAGTAAAGAAGATTGGATTGCAGTCTACATTGGAAATTTCACATTTTGTAATAAGTTGCTCTCTATTGCTCTCTTTGATCATTTTCATCCTTTTTTCCTAGATGCTATGGTGGACTAAGTGCAAACCGTAGTTTTTGTACGTGAGGTTTTTTTTTTCTTTCTGCTTTTGCATTTAGAGACCATAATTGATTTTTTTTAGGTCAAGATACTTTAAGTGGCACAATCTGGACTCTACCAAAATATGCTAATAAACACTAGTAGTATAGGTATCGAAATGCAGAGGTCGGACCTAAAAAACTCACCATATCTTCCAAAACGAGGGTTTTCTTTAACATGCACATCCTATTGTTGTCGAATCCAACCAGCGATTACTGGTGAGCACATCAAACATATGCCCCAAAGATAGGACACCGTAAAAATTTCTCAGGAGTGATGTGATGACAAATCAGCCTCAACACACTGGTCATCGACCATGGTTAGATTGTCCACGTGTTGGCGGGGAGGGAAGCACCACAAGCCACCACTTGGATCCGCCTAGCTATGCACGTGACCATATGGGTGGCGCACCCCCTAGGCCTTTGGGGAAAGCCCCATTCCCGCCTCACCACACCACAACCACTATGACCGACAAGCCTCGGAGGAGCCGTTGTAACTCAAAGGGGCCGCCATCAAACGCAAAAGAGCCACTGTAAAATTCGCGTGAATACGAAATTACAACTGCAGATCATCAGCACTGTTTATGGAGCGACACCACTATCAACACATTCGCCCGTGTGGAAATTGTGCAACGGCTTTCACATGTGACCGCCTGAATCAACTGATATTGGGCTGGTGGTTTCATTTGTAAATGGTCGTTGGCCTTTTTCTCTGGTGTCACTTCCTTAGACATCTGTATTGCCTAGTTTCACTGTTAAGTAAAGATATTTAACCCATTCTACCAACACAAATTTAGAAACAACTCCTCAAGACAGGGGAAAAGATGTGAAGCCACGACTTTATCGTTAATTAATAATAATTCTCTTTACCGAATATTTTTTTTTTCGATAAAGGGCGATTTCATTACTTAAAAGGTTTAAGCATTACACCCGGCCTCTGCATAACTGAGATGCACACAGCCGCAAACCAAAGGTATCAAGTTATAGAGAAGCGACAAAGTAAACAACAAAGGAGGAATACTCAGGACGCAGCCCGGAAAACTAAGAATCAGGAGGAGCAATTCTGCAATTATGCTATCACCCATGTAGGGTAACAAAGTCCTTCGCCGTATCCTCCAACCGTGTACACACCTCCGTAAAGAGGCCGCAATCCTCCGTACGCTGAAGTGACGACCACGAACGGAGCAAACTGGTGCACCGGTAGATAACCTGCAATAGAGTAATATTTTTATTAAAAACCCTGTCATTTCTACATAGCCAAAGCGACCAAATTACTGCAATCGCTCCCACCCTAATAAAAGTTTTGTACCTATGATCTATCCCATTTAGCCAGTTGCCAAAAATATTGGCAACGCTACGTGGTGGATATAAGGTAGAATCCATTTGGATGATTGACCATATAGATTTCGCAAACCGACACTGGAAGAATAACTGTTTAATTGCCTCATTTTGATGACAAAAACACATGATTTACTTCCTTGTAAATTGCGTTTAGCAAGGTTGTCTTTAGTAAGGATGGCCCCTCGACGGAGATACCAAGCAAAGACCTTAGTCTTTAAAGGTATCTTCATCTTCCAAATTAATTTATTACTAGAAACAGGCCCAATAGGTTGGATCAAAGCTTTATACATGGAATCAACTGAGAATTTTCCATTCACATTAAGACTCCAATGAAGTTTATCCGGCCCTTGTGTTAGGTGGATAGATGCCAACCGCAACACCAGGGCATCCCAAGATGCTTTCCTTGTTCCAATAAGATTCCTTCTGAACGTCATATTCGATGGATAAGACTCCATGACCTTAGCTAAGGTGTCTCCTTTATGACGCACAATATTATATAAGGCCGGATATTGTTCTCGGAGAGATGTATTTCCGAGCCACTTATCCTCCCAGAATCTAATCTGTGTTCCATCCTTGATGGAGAAAGAAACAAATGGGAAGAAGTGTCTCTTCGTCGTCATTAGGCCAGCCAAAAAGTGAGAATCCCCTGGTTTCCATGATACCTGGGATATTGCTTTTGAGCCAACATACTTTCTCTTCAGAATGGTTTGCCAGACCCCATCCTCAGTGAGCAATTTAGCCAACTACTGTCCACAACTAGCGCGTGGTTGACGAGGGAGGAAATCCCTGTGTAGAAGCTTTTCGTTCCTCGGCAACGGCGCCAGAAAATAGCTTGATGTCTACGCCCCCTCCTTTTCCTGTAGACAGTGTTGGGCCTCCAAGAGCAGAGGTTTGTAGAACAGCAGCAAGTTTTCCCTTAAGTGGATCACCCAAGGTTTATCGAACTCAGGGGAGGAAGAGGTCAAAGATATCCCTCTCATGCAACCCTGCAACCACAAAGCAAGAAGTCTCTTGTGTCCCCAACACACCTAATAGGTGCACTAGTTCGGCGAAGAGATAGTGAAATACAGGTGGTATGAATATATATATGAGCAGTGGCAACGGCACCAGAAAAAGTGCTTTGCCCAGGACAGTAAACAAGCAGTAGTAACGCAGCAATAGTAACGCAGTAAAACAGTAAACAAGCAGCGATAGCAGTATTTAGCAACAAGGCCTAGGGATCAGACTTTCACTAGTGGACACTCTCAACATTGATCACATAACAGAATAGATAAATGCATACTCTACACTCTCTTGTTGGATGATGAACACCATTGCGTAGGATTACACGAACCCTCAATGCCGGAGTTAACAAGTTCCACAATTAAATGTTCATATTTAAATAACCTTAGAGTGCATGACAGATCAACACAACTAAACCAAGTACTAACATAGCATGCACACTGTCACCTTCACACTATGTAGGAGGAATAGATCACATCAATACCATCATAGCAACAGTTAACTTCATAATCTACAAGAGATCATAATCATAGCCTACGCCAAGTACTAACACGGATGCACACGATGTCACCATTACACCGTGCAGGAGGAATAAAACTACTTTAATAACATCACTAGAGTAGCACATGGATAAATTGTGATACAAAACACATTGCAATCATAAAGGGATATAAATAAGCACTTCACTATGCCATTCATAACAGTGAATAAGTATTCTGTGAAATATAGCCTAAGAGACCCACACGGTGCACACACTATCACCTTTACACACGTGGGACAAGGAGTCTCCGGAGATCACATAAGTAAAACCCACTTGACTAGCATAATGACATCTAGATTACAAGCATCATCATATGAATCTCAATCATGTAAGGCAGCTCATGAGATTATTGTATTGAAGTACATAGGAGAGAGATTAACCACATAGCTACCGGTACAGCCCCGAGCCTCGATGGAGAACTACTCCTCCTCATGGGAGACAGCAGCGTTGATGGAGATGGCGGTGGTGTCGATGGAGAAGCCTTCCGGGGGCACTTCCCCGTCCCGGCGGCGTGCCGGAACAGAGACTCCTGTCCCCCGCATCTTGGCTTCGCGATGGCGGCGGCTCTGGAAGGTTTCTCGTACCGTGGTTTTTCCGTCTCGAGGTTTTAGGTCAGGGACCTTTAAATAGGCGAAGAGGCGGAGTCGGAGGGGCGACGAGGCGGCGACACCATAGAGGGGCGTGGGCCACCCCCAGGCCGCGCCACCCTGGCGTCTGGTGGGCCTGTGCCCCCTCTCTGGCGGTTCTCGTGTGTTCTGGATGCTTCTGGGCAAAATAGGAACCTGGGCGTTGATTTCGTCCAATTCCGAGAATATTTCGTTACTAGGATTTCTGAAACCAAAAACAGCAGAAAACAGGAACTGGCACTTCGGCATCTTGTTAATAGGTTAGTTCCAGAAAATGCACGAATATGACATAAAGTGTGCATAAAACATGTAGATATCATCAATAATGTGGCATGGAACATAAGAAATTATCGATACGTCGGAGACGTATCACCAACCATTTACTAAGTAAGGCTGTGTTCTTAACCTGTAGGTCATGAACCCCTAGCCCTCCTTGGTCCTTTGGTCGGCACGCAACTTCCCACTTAGTTAGCCGGTATTTCTTTTTCTCGCTATCCCCTTGCCAAAAGAATCTTGATCGTAGATAATTCAAACGATGCAAAACTCCTTTAGGAATCTGGAAAAATGATATCATATACAGTACCATATTGGTAAGTACTGAATTAATGAGTACCAATCTTCCACCAAGGGATAGCAATTTACCCATCCAGCTACTCAACCGTTTTTGCAACCTTTCCTCGACATGTTTCCATTCTGCCAACGTTAGTCTCCGGAAATGAATCGGGATACCTAAGTAGGAGATTGGAAACTGGCCCAACCTGCAGCAAAAAGTTCGGCATACAGGTTGGCTTCGTCTTGGGCCTCACCGAAACAGAACAATTCGCTTTTATGGAAGTTGATCTTCAGACCTGATAGTTGCTCGAAAGCTGATAAGATCAGTTTCATATTTCGTGCTTTATCAAGGTCGTGTTCCATAAAAAGGATTGTATCATCGGCGTATTGAAGGATAGATAACCCACCATCCACTAGATGAGGAACCACCCCTTCAATTTGCCCATCAGCTTTAGCACGCTCAATAATGATCGCAAGCATATCTGCCACTATATTGAATAGTATGGGAGATAGCGGATCACCTTGCCGTAAACCTTTTTTTGTCTGAAAGTATCTACCAGCGTCATCATTGACTTTGATGGCGACACTTCCTCTAAAAATAAAGTTATGGATTAGAGCTCGCCACTCATCAGAAAATCCTTTCATTCTGAGAGTCTGCTGAAGGAAAGACCACTTAACTTTATCATAGACTTTTTCAAAGTCGATCTTAAGAATGACGCCACTCATCTTTTTGCGATGTAACTCATGAATTGTTTCATGCAATGTAACAACCCCATCTAGGATATGTCTTCCTTGCATGAAAGCTGTCTGAGTTGGGCGAACCACATGATCGGCTACAGAATTAAGCCTAATAGTTGCTGTCTTTGTAAAAATTTTAAAACAAACGTTAAGAAGGCAGATTGGTCTAAATTGCTGAATCCGTTCGGCCTCATTAACCTTTGGCAACAAGATAATTTCCCCAAAGTTAATGCGAAAGAGCTCAAGCTGTCCAGAATGTAGCTCTCCAAAGAGCTCCATTAAATCCGTCTTGATTATATCCCAGAATTTTTGATAAAACTCTGCTGGGAAACCATCCGGATTAAAATGGGGAGAATTTCACTTCCCGGCCTCTGCACCAACCAGGGATGCACACAGCCATTTGGCATGAGTACTAAGATTTTTAATCTTGGTTAAGATTAAAGCATAGTCCTCAAGATAAATTGCGTGAGTACCAGGTCTAGCCTGAGCCTCAAGTATAAATAGAAACCTAAATTCACGTCCGTGAGGATTTGAACTCAAGTGCTGGGTTTGTACATCCATTCCCCCAACCAGTTGAGCTAGGCTCACTTCCCAAAAAAATATGATTGGATGTACCTCAGACCTCGGTCCTGACATTCATAAGCATGTGTTAGGATTTCGAAAATGTACTTCTACGAGTGGTTACACGACAGCGAAACATTTCCTAGCGCTCCTTGAAAAATATTGAACACGGCTCTAGCCTGAACGTGAATCGTGAACAACATGTGTTTGGATTTTGCACCAGTCACGCATATGAACCTTTTGGGGGCAACTTCTAGCTGGCGGTTGGGGACTCTGCACCTTTTATCCTCTTTCATTTTTTGAATATTTTGATACTCCTACGTACTGTACACGAATGCTCCTTGGCTGCTCGACTACCCCAGATAAACCCAAGCCGCGCGAGGCTAGATGCCACCTTCCTAATCTGATCCTCATCATGCCCGTCCAAAAGTAGTGCTGAAGAAATGTATTTTTATGGATCGGGTCATGATACGGTGACCAAATCACTACAGGAATGGGAGGCTATGCCGAGGGCCAGGCTATACGCCGACGGCCAAAAGTCGGGGCCGTCGGCGTATGGCCCGGCCAGGCCAGCCTGCCCTTTCAACACTCGGCGAAACGTGGCCGTCGGCGTAGCGACCTCTACGCCGAGGGCAGCTCTCGGCATATCTTTGGCCCTAGGCGTAGACAGGGCTACGCCGACGGCCACCCTCGGCGTAGGCTATTTTTCAAATTTGTCTAATTTTGTAAAAATCATAACTAATTCATATGATGTCAGAAAAATGCGTATGAGGTATCAAAATGTTCAGAAAAACATCCTCTATCCGTTTATGTCAAAATCATGCATATTTGAATCATGTAGAATAACATGTTAACATAGAAACAATTCAACCACTTTTTTATATGTTCTCAGGTTCCCGTTTTAGCCAGATGGCAATTTAAACGAAGTCAGAAAATCTCGCGGAGCCGCATGGCATCATTTTATGTGTCCTAGTAACCACTCCAAAAGATGGAATTGGGATACGACAATTATTTTGGAAAACCCTTCACGAACAGGGCTATCAAGTCCGGATTTCTATGCCTTTTAGGGCAATGAGTAGGAAACGGCCCGTGACACCGCATAGTTTGTCGGAACGAGACCATATTTGGCACGTGCGTGGTCCCTGGGATGGGAAGCTATACCCCGGGAGCGTATTTCCAATCCGACCCATGGGTGATAGTTTTTTCATTTTCGGGGTACCAAAACAGGTTTTTTTTGTGAAAGAACTACATGGGGCGCATTTTAGTATTGCGCGAGACCTCTGCGTAGTGGTAGGACACCGCCTTCGCACCCCATATCACATGCCATATGTGCGCGCTAGCTATCTGGGAATCCATGCGGCTTCCTGCGGTGTCCCGCCGAATCCGCTGGAAAGTGACCGGATTTGAACTAGGGCTACACTTTCCGTCGCTCAATAAATTCCGCAAAAATTGTTTTTAGGTCTATGACATATCAGTTTATGTGCTAATTTTTGTCCGTTTAGCGCGATGGTAAACGGGTGCACCAGACGCGCCCGATACGGCCATACCGCATCTCCGTGGGGGCCCCTTTTGGCCAAATGACAATTTAAACAAAGTCGGAAAATCCCGCGGAGCCGCATGGCGTCATTTTATGTGTCCTAGTAACCACTCCAAAAGTCGGAATTAGGATACGGCAATTATTTTGGAAAACCCTTCACAAACAGGGCTATCACGTCCGGAGTTCTATGGCTTTTAGGGCAAATGAGTAGGAAACGGCCCGTGACACCGCATAGTTTGTCGGAACGAGGCCATATTTGGAACGTGCGTGGTCCCTGGGATGGGAAGCAAGCCCCGGGAGCGGATTTCCAATCCGACCCATGGGCGATGGTTTTTTCATTTTCGGGGTGCCAAAACGAGTTTTTTTGTGTGAAGGAACTACATAAGGCGCATTTTAGTTCGCACCACATATCACATGCCATATGTGCGCGCTAGCTATCTGGGAATCCATGCGGCTTCCTGCGGTGTCCCGCTGAATCCGCTGGAAAGTGACCGGATTTGAACTAGGGCTACACTTTCCGTCGCTCAATAAATTCCGCAAAAAATGTTTTTAGGTCTATGACATATCAATTTATGTGCCAATTTTTGTCCGTTTAGCGCGATGGTAAACGGGTGCACCAGCGCGCTCGGTACGGACATACCGCATCTCCGTGGGGGCCCGTTTTGGCCAAATGACAATTTAAACAAAGTCAGAAAATCCCGCGGAGCCGCATGGCGTCATTTTATGTGTTCTAGTAACCACTCCAAAAGTCGGAATTAGGATACGGCAATTATTTTGGAAAACCCTTCACAAACAGGGCTATCACGTCCGGAGTTCTATGGCTTTTAGGGCAAATGAGTAGGAAACGGCCCGTGACACCGCATAGTTTGTCGGAACGAGGCCATATTTGGCATGTGCGTGGTCCCTGGGATGGGAAGCAAGGTCCCGGGAGCGGATTTCCAATCCGACCGATGGGCGATGGTTTTTTCATTTTCGGGGTGCCAAAACGGGTTTATTTTGTGAAGCAGCTACATGGGGCGCATTTTAGTATTGCGCGAGACCTCCGCGTAGTGGTAGGACACCGCCTTCGCACCACATATCACATGCCATATGTGCGCGCTAGCTATCTGGGAATCCATGCGGCTTCCTGCGGTGTCCCGCCGAATCCGCTGGAAATTGACCAGATTTGAACTAGGGGTACACTTTCCGTCGCTCAATAAATTCCGCAAAAAATGTTTTTATGTCTATAACACATCACTTTATGTGCTAATTTTTGTCCGTTTAGCGTGTTGGCGAACGGTGCACCGATACGGCCATTTCGCATCTCGCGAGGGGGCTATTTTGGCCACATGGCAAATTGGGCGTCATATTTGGATTCCTCTAATTTTTAGGTTCACATGATGATATGTATGTTATATTTAGATTCCTCTCATGTTTCTGATCGAGTTAGACATATTATTTGTGGAATTTTGATTTACTGATTTAAAGATATTAATTATTCAATATTAAATAGAAAAAAGACCAAAAAATAAAATCATTTTATTTTTATTTGAATTCAATATTATTACTACTTATATATATTCATTGTTGTCTACTTAAGTAATTGTTTGGGATTCAAAAATAAAGAAGTGTGCATCACGGTTCAAGGGTTAATAGGGTTGATATGCTATTATTATCGGCAAGAGGTGTCAATTCTATAATGGAAGCTCATCCGAATGGAACCAAGAAGTTAAGCGTGCTTGAGGTCTGGAGTAGTGTGAGGATGGGTGACCGACTGGGAAGTTTAACCATGATTGTAATTTGACATAAGATTAAGTGTAGTTAGAGTTAAAAGTGTATTGGGTGAAAGATAAACAAGTAAAAAAAAAGAAAAAAAGGAAAAAATTGTGTAAAAGAAATTAAAATTTTATAAATTTTAAAAGTCTATGCCTAGGGTTTTGCCGTCGGCATATAGAAAAAAATATTTTTTTTTCGAATATTTTTTTTTTGAATTTTTTTGGAAACGGGAATTTTGAATTTTTTAAAAGTCTATGCCGAGGGTTTTGCCGTCGGCGTAGCGTGCTACGCCGAGGGCCGGGCTACGCCGACGGCGATAGTGCCTTTGCCGAGGGACTTACATGCCGAGGAGCTATGCCGAGGGCGGCCCTCGGCATAGCCTACGCCGAGGGCCAAAGCATGCTACGCCGAGGGTTCCCGGCCCTCGGCATATAGCCCCATTCCTGTAGTGAATTAAGCAGCGCAAGGGCGTCCACTACACGAGAGAGTATCAGATCCAAATAAACTACATACAGGGAAGAACATGTTCCTAGCAAAAGAAAATGCATAACCACATAAATAAATAAAACAAAATCAACCTAGATATATATGGCAATATACGTTTTCACTTCTGATAGCTACGCACACCTAACGACATGGAGTTAATACATCAGGGTGGTCATCCTCTTAGCAGCCAAGGCGCAAGAAAACAAACTGCTAATGGAGCTATCCAGGACAAAATAAATTAGGTCAAATAGGAAAAGGCAAGGGTCGGGCCATTTCGCCGGAGGAGTCGCTGTCGACGGCGGCAGGGGTTGCTTTGTCAATTTTCACGTCCGCTTCATGCATATATAAAGGTTTTCTTATATTTATCCAGATAGGTCTAATGGCACCATCGATCCTACGTACATTTGTTTGGTTTTTCCGTTTGCGTCGACGACAGGGAGAAGTCGAGTGCGATGTTGTTTAGGTCGGGAGACGAAAAGGTGTACATGATTGCTAAGAAAGGAGAACCAGAGCGTAGTGGAGTGGAGCTAAATAGGAATGGATGGACGGTACGTGAAGACGTCGATGCACTAACCGATGCTGAGTCTCCATTTGGCATTTTAGGGATAGAGAGCGTGGGGTGCGTGATAGTATAATACATCTTGAGTTTACTTAAGCAGTGGAGCACACAAGACTGTCGGTCTTGTTTTCTATGACAAGCAGAAATGCATGATTGGATTTGAGTTCTTTTTTTCAAGACATTTGACCTTCAAAGATCGCTTGCATGCTTAACCTAGACTTAAACTCATCACATCGCCGGCCCTTTCATATGCTACTAGTTCTTCGAGCTTACTCCATCCGTCCACAGATATGTAAACCTTAGGTTTCAAAAAAATCCCGTGTATCTCTTTCTTTCCAATGCACTTTATAGCAGGAAATAATAATTCTCTCTCATCTGGTGAGAATCAAACCTAACAACATTTAGCACATGGTCTCCTTATTTACACATGCACTTAGCTCACTGGAGATGGTGGAATTAAAATAAGAGAGAGATGATGGCAGACACCTTCCGAATGCATTTTCTGCTTCACTCTTTAATCTATCTTACTTAAAATTTTATGGCGTGTGTTTTCATATACCCCCAAATCTTAAAACAGCGTAAATCTTCGAAGGGGTATTGTGCTATCGTTTAATATCAGTCATCCTATCCTAATCATAAACATATGTTATTTAATCTCAGCCATCCCTTTGTTTCAGCTTTGGGGATCTATGGAAGCACAAGCCAAATTTTATAGAATATGTCCACTTTTTCGAGGGAGTAGGTCAGCACGTCCCCATCCGTAGGTCCAGTGTAGCCGGGGAAGAATATGTACACGAGACTCGGCAGGACCTAGAGTAAATTAAATGTGCAAAACCATCTCCATGGGATTTTTTAATGTATATAACCCCTTATCTAGTGCAATGGCTGAATATAATCGCATCCAAATCCTAATGCCAAAACTAGGTGGTGACATGTTCTCTGGATGACACGTGGCCCTTTTCGCCAGTTTGTGTGGCGACTCATCTATCCCGAAGGGTCATGTGTCATATTGTTCCGCCAGTGCGAAAAGCATTTTATCAAGCTATTTTTATACTACCTCTATCCAAAAATAAGTGGCTCAATTTTATTTAGATAGGGATGTATCTATACACTAAAAACGCATGTAGATACATTTATTTCTAGATAAATTTGAATCACTTATTTATGGACGGAGGAAGTACTAGGATCGCTAGGAGGGATACCTGATCGGGGTCAACCATGGGCATGAGCGCCTGCAAGCTAGCACCCCTTGACAGGCAAGTGCATGTACATCACTCGATTCTTCAGGTTCAAATCTGATCTGAGTATCTGACCAAACTCTTGCGAGGTTTTTAGACTAGCACTCTGATCCCATCAAAAGATAGGTCTCTCAGCTTCTATCAGTGCCTAGTTCGACTGAAAGCCGTGTCGTCGAGGCGAAGTCGACCTCCACTACGCAAAGCCGGTCGCACAGACACCTCCAGAGCCCAAAAGCACCGCCGTGATGATCCGAATAAAACTTGTACGGTCGGTAAGCCATTGTAGAATTCCGCACGGAAGGTAGAGGATCTGTTAGCTCCTTTCACATCGTGGCAAGAACAACTTCTCACAGCCGGTCGAGCCATCTCCATTTGCCACTTCATCCACGGAAACACCAGCCGCTGGTGCTAGAGAAGCGCATGCAACAGAGGTGTTTTCGCTTTCTGTGGCCTAGCTGTTCAGGCAGTGCTTCCATTTTCCTGGAATCGGCTACGCGCGTGCGCTTTCAGCGTGGCCTGAAGATGTGGCTCCACTTGCATATAGGAAGAGACTGACGGCGACGACAGCATATCGTTTTGGCTCGCATACAGATATGAATATGATGTGTGCTGGGTTCGATGGCTACTCTTGAGTAGAGACTTTTTTTTTTTGAAATTTAAACCTACTCTATTAAGCAAACAGCCCGCCTCATTGAAAACCTCCTAGCCCCTTACGGTACCCTGGATGCGTCAGGAACCTGCTGTCGCACATCACAGTATAGTTACATCGGATATGAGTTTCTCTAAAATGAAACTAGGGGGTTCATCGACCCAATTACAAGAGTTTTGCTCGGAGAAACTATTTCTAGCTAGCAAGTGGGCAACTTCATTTGCTTCTCTTGAAGGAGACCTTCCCAATACCAGCAGTTAGGTCCATACAGTCCACAAAGATCCCCGAAGCTTCTCCCCACCAAGCATCCACTCCCAAACACGCATCAACTATTTCTTGAGAATCCGATTCCAAGATCACATCATTAACCCCCATACGATTAGCAAGGGCAAGCCCCTCTTTCATCGCCATGGCTTCAACAACATTCGCCGATGTAATATTTGGGAGATAGACCGAAGAGGCCGCCATAAAAGTACCATTATAATCACGCATAACAGCACCTGCCGCACCAGCATGTGAGGCTTGGAAGAAAGAACCATCAACATTCACCATATTTTGTCGCACTAGAGGCTTCTCCCATTTGTGCTGGCTTGCCAAAACTTTTGCACCCACCTTTACCGTGTTTGCCGTGATCGATAGGATAGATAATTTGCATTTGAAAATAGGTGCAATCCGCTCCCCATTTGTTCTTTGTCGCCGAATCCACCAAAGATACCAGCACGATATACCGATCACTTCTCTCACACCTATTGAGTTGAATCCAGGCATAGAAACATTAGAGCGAAAGAGATTTTCCAGAATTGTTGATCCCGCACGATCAATTAGCATAGCATCATTGATCACCTCAGAAAGCTCGAGTGACGTCCAAATTTGACTCGCCGTGTCACATTGAAATAAGAGGTGCTTAATGTCCTCAGGCCCTTGCATGCAAATAGGGCATTGGCCGGAGGTACCAATATGTCTATTGGCCAATATCGATTTCAGGGGAATCACACCGTGGAGGGCACGCCAAAGGAAAATTTTAACTTTGCTTGGAATTTTTAAACCCCACAGATTCTTCCATACTGGATTCAGCGCCGAGGATCCAGGTAGGGATAACTGATTTGCTCTAGCCCCAAATTGGTGCCTCCATTGAAGATAATACCTAGATCCAACCGAATATCTGCCATTCTCATTATAGTGCCAAGCAATGAAATCCTCAAAACCTGATACATTCAGAGGAATCTCAAGAATACGTTTCACATCAATATCCATGAAGAGTGACCGAAGAAGTGGGACAGCCCAGTCACCAGTGATTGGGCATATCAATTGTGAAACCTTTGTATAAACGCCTAGCCCACGAGGAGAAAGAATCTGCCTATTATGACTTGAAGGTGTCCAGGGATCAGTGTAAATGTTAATATTCTCTCCCGTCCCAACCCTCCATATGTATCCTCGCTTGAGAGTGGCAATACCAGCAGAGATACTTTGCCAAGTAAAAGAAGATCCCGCCTTTGGTCCAGCCTTTAAAATGCCCTCGTGAGGGTAATACTTAGCACATAAAACTGTAGCACACAGGGAGGTATTTTCTGTGGCAAGACGCCACACTTGTTTGGCCAACATAGCTAGGTTGAAAGAATAGAGATCTTTAAAACCCATACCCCCTCTCTCTTGGGGTAGCACAATTTCCAACAAGGCATTCAGTGCATCTTGTTACTATTTTCATCATCTCCCCACCAAAAACTAGAGATGTCATCCATCATTCTTTTGCACACCCCTTTTGGAATAAGAAATACTGACATAGCATAAACTGGAATTGCTTGAGCCACGGATCTCAACATAATTTCCTTTCCACCAATAGATAAGTACTTTTCTTTCCACCCATTAATGCGCTGAATAATTCTCTCAATAATATGAATAAAATTGTCACCTCTGTCCAATCCCACAAGCGCAAGGAGCCCCAAGTATTTATCAGAAATAGCCTCAGTGGTAATACGCAGAGCCTCACAAATTTCTACTCTTGTTAGCACATTCGTATTTGGAGAGAAGAAAATGCTTGATTTAGCCAAACTCACCATTTGTCCAGAAAATGCTTGATTTATCTGTTGTAAGGAAGTTGCATTATTCGTGTCAGCTTTCATGAGAATCAGAGAATCATCGGCAAATAGTAAATGTGAAACCGACGGTGCATTTCTGCACACCCTAACCCCAGCAATGCCACCAACTTCTTCTTCATACAACAAAAGACTAGATAAACCTTCCGCATATAATAAGAACAAATAAGGAGATTGGGGATCTCCTTGGCGCAAGCCCCTCGACGGAGTGAAGGAATCGGTGTCTTCGGAGTTAAATCTAACTTGGTACTTAACCGAACCGACACACGCCATCATCAAAAGAAATCCACCTTTCAGCAAAACACAATTTCCTCATCATATTTTCCAGAAAAATCCACTCCACACGATCATATGCTTTATGCATATCCAACTTAACCGCACATGCTCCATTTGATCATGTCCTCTTATTCTTAATAGTATGGATAGTCTCATAAGCTACCAACACATTGTCCGAGATAAGTCTCCCAGGGACAAGCACTCTGCATCAGGGAAATAACATCCGGAAGAATCAGCTTCAAACGAGATGCCAAAACTTAGATATGATCTTATATATCACATTGCACAGGTTAATAGAGCGATATTGGGTAACAGATTCAGGATTGTCCACTTTTGGAATTAGCACGATCATAATATCATTTCACCCATCCGGGATAACACCAGTATGCAGGGACTGAAGAATTTCAGAAGTGATAGATTCTCCACAAATTCTCCAGGGTGCCTTGAGATCACCAATAGTAGAGACTTTTGTTTTGTTATTAAGCTAGATAGGATCATAGGACATAGGAGTAGCTAGCTTGGTCTAAAGTTTGTAGCTGGTCCTCTAGAAAATCTTCTGACCGCGTGGAGACCTTCGAATTCAAGGGCAATAGGAAAATGCCTGTCAGTCGGGGATATTATACTGAGCGAAAAATTGGGTGGGAACAGAAAGATCCAGTAGATATTTAAATGCTTCATGGAGAAGTTCAGTTCCCTAACCCTCCAATAATTCCTTTACTTAATTCCATGGATTGAAAAATTATTCCACCTGAGTAGGCAGTGACCAGTGAGTATCATCCACATATACTGTACAGTGGAGTACTAGCAACAATAAGCTGGTAGTTGAGCTCATGTTGAAAAGCGTCAGCTTCGAGCTTAATACAAAACACGTAGATCTCCTGCGCGAACTAGAAAAAATAGGCTGAAAAGACTTCAGGCCTAGCCATTGGATGCGATCAGTATAATTGCATGCAGTGTTCGAGGTTGCAAATGTTACTACTTGCAGAATATGTTAAGTGCGAAGTCGATGAGGATCAATCCCATCGAGGTGTTTACATGTGACACGGAGTCAAATACAACTGTCAATGTCTTTAACCCCCGGTTCTTTTTATATTCGTCCATATCAGAGCCGGTGACAGTCCATGATTTGCTATGACTCACCATGACGCACAACACAAGCCGGCCACCAGATGCGTTGCCGTCCAGCGATCTGTGTTCAGTGTTTTATAGCAAGTTCAGATCAAAATCTTTGTCTGCTGGGCTCACTTTATGTGTACCGGAGGTCTAGTAGTATTTGTCTGCAGAATGTAACTTTGCAGATAGATGGCATCTCAGCAAAGATTTTCTTTTGTCAGCAGCCTGTGGGTATATGCTTGCACGAATACATCTGGAATTTGACAGAAATTTAGGAATCATCTGCCGACCTGATTAATTCTGCCTAATATTTTTTTTAAAAGTTGCCGACGCTCTGTTGTTTCTATGCAGACTTACAACGGGCGCATCCGGGACGCATTCTTCGTGGCTGTCTACAGAAGCTGGAGGTGTTAGGTATGATCGCCATTGGTCCATTTGTTAATCAGATTTGGTGGTGGGTTTCAGGATATATGCAAGCAGGCATGCGCATGGTTGCAACTTTTTCCCCAGCGTTGCTAGCTGCTGCCATAAAGAAACAAGAGAATATGTCCTCCCAACTTCGGATATCAGCTCGTGTACATCGATCCCATCCATTCGGGTTTGGATTTTTATTTTTTTTTGCGGGGAGGGTCGATATTAATTTTAGTTGTGCCCTTAGGAAGTCCCTAAATAAATCTACAGTACCTAACCATGTTACAAATAAAATAATCTTCAGAATTCTAAGCGTTGTTAGTTTTATTTATCATATTTTGCAGTTACAAAAGGACACCTGAACCATGCTGCGTCCATGAACCAACCTTAAGCAGGATTGGTCTTGATCAACGATATATTTTTTTGTGTGGAGAAAACAGCCAAATTCATGATCAAAGTTAGGCATACAAATTCTTACAAACTCAGATGAAGGGAAGAATACTTTTACTATTCCATCAATAAAGTTATATCTTGCATGTCAAAATAAAATTAGATCAGTGATAAAAGTAAATATCTCATTTCACCATTACATAAAGAAAAGGTAGTGCCACGGCAAACATGATGCATAGTTTCAACACATATAAACAAACAATCTTAGCACTGAACTGTCATGAAAACAAGCCTACACATTCCGCCTCCGCAATTCGTGACAAATTGATTACCTGACTTGGTCACTTGGGTTTCTAGAAGGGTGGTGATCAGTGACTACTTCCTATTGTCACAAGATAATCTTTCAACCAACTATTGAAAACAAGGGGACAAAAACTTGTGCAAACCATCACAGGGAGGCTGCCACTTGCTTTCATTAGCAAAGTGTCAAAGGGACATGAACAAATGCAAATCGGAAGTACCATATATTCCAAGGGGTGATGCCTCCCAAGGGTATCTCAATTTCAGTAGTTGCTTTCAAGGCTCCTGATGTGTGCTCTTGTGTAAGGGGAAAAAACAATTACCAACGGTTTTGTCCTTATAAACCTCTATCAAGGATCTCGTACGGAATGTGAAAGCCTCATCTTGGTACTCGTCCAACATTTTTCTATTTGAAGAAGAAGGTAGATATACCCTATTATAACTCAATCATGCCATCAGCTAATATATGGAAATCGAGAAGATTGGATTTCTTGTAGTTGACATTAGATTTTGAACTTGTGTACTAAGTTGCTAGCTTGACCTTATTTTTCCCAGATGCCATGGTGGACTATTTGTGAATGTACTTTTATATTTTATAAGGTAGGAAATTATTTTGTAGAAACTTCTACATTTAGAAAACACACACAATCAAAATTTGTTACAACCATAACTATGGTAAAAATGCTCACACAGCCAACTGTATCGACTGTCGATCGGTCTCTCCAAAGCAATGCCCTTTACGGAAGGGATGAGGTGCACATTCTATTTTCATCGAAACCAACAAGTGATGAACACTTAAAGATTCCACCGCATGATAGACCACCACTAGATCCTCAGAAGGGGCCACACATCTGCCTTGACAAAGGTCACCGACTAAACGAGGCTAGATTATGTCCTAGTGGCATAGAGTACCATGAGCTACGGCTTATATATCCGCTGAACGACGGTCGCGGGCATGAACATGGTACACCCCTATGCATTTGGAAAAGTTCCATCACCTCTCACGCTGCACCACGGCACCATTCCATCAAGCCATAGATGAGTCTTCATCGTTTTCATATGTTTCTGCCAACCATAAATGAGCAACCACACGACTGCCCGAACCCCACAAGTACAAAGCTGCAACACACGATCAAAACCAGCACCGCCACCATAACAACGATGATTGGGATGATGGTTTCGATCATGTACAAAGGGTTATTGGTCAATATTACTTTTTTTCACTGGTTAAGGGAAATAATAATAAGGGGATGTTAATATCAGTATGATGCTAAGTACGTCTTGTCAATGTCAAGAGGTATATACAAAAGGAAAAAATAAAAGATAACAACATGCAAGACGTGCATGATCAACTACAACCATCTGCGACACACAGATGATGGGAAAGGTTTTCCACACACACAAAAAAAGACTCCTCCAAGAAGGGATCGGCATGCAAGCGTTGTCGTTGGCGAACATAACCTGTGGACACCGAATCAAGTGTTTTCACCTAGACCAACAAGCCTGAACAATCTTCAAGCAAAGCCTATGACCAAAAAAACCTGTAAACACCATATATCAAGGTACAATTCTTTATTATCAATTTTTTATTTGGTTTCACTTCCTAAGGCCAATATCCAATAGGACACTAAATTCATTATACCAGTTAAAGGAAAACTATTGGCGTGATGGCTGGCGAAGCTTTGGGAAGGCACGGCTACACCTATAAGGATTATACCCGAGGCCGGGGATTCCCCCTTTTCGAAAAAAAATAACGATTATACCTAAAGTGTGTGTTAGAAACGTTCAAACGTGCACTTCGAACAGTAATACACGTGATGGTGGAAGCATAGTTAGCATTACGTAATAAACTGGACAGGTCTACCTTGAGCACGGATCATGCGTAACATGTGTTTGGATTCTGCATCAATCTTCAGTCCCTCATTCCTCATGCACATCAACCTTTTGGGGCAACTTCCACGTTGGGGCCTCTGCGCCTTCATCTACATTTTATACTCCTACGCACTGTAAAAGAATGCCCTTTGGCAGGTCGGCAACCCCAGATCGATGCAATGAGGCTAGACGCCACCTTCTTCATCATCTGGTCTTCATCAGGATCGTCCAAAAGTGGTGCTCAATAAACGTATTTTATGAATTCGGCGATGCTGCGGTGAGCAAAAAGAAGCAGCACAAGGGCGGCCACCACCATACAGGACTAGCAGAGGAGTGCCAAATAAACCATACAGAGAAGAATATGCTCCCAGCAAGAGAAAGCGCAATAATTAGGCCATATAGTATATCTCTATATACAGCAGCAATATACGTTATCACTTCTCCAAGCTACGCATACGTAAGGTATAACGACATGGGCCAAGCCAAAGACATCAGGAGGAAGGTCATCCTCATGCCACCCAGACAAACGGAAGATGGACCAAGTTAATTAGGCCAGACAGAAGGAAGAAAAATAAAGGACCGTGTCATTTCGAAAGAGTCGTTATCGATGGTGGCAGAGAGTATGGCTGCTTTGACATTTGTTTGTGAAGGCTCGTGCTTATTGTACTGCATGTAAGGTTGGGCTTTTCTTTTTGCGAAAGTATGTAAGGTTGGTTGGAGCACATACAAAAAGGATTTCTTGCATATATCCAGAAAGGTTAAATGGCACCATCGATCGTACATTTGTTTGGGTTTTCTGTTTGCTATGGAGAAATCGAGTGCGATACTGTTTCGGTCGGGAGAGGAAAAGGGTGTTTATGATTGCTAAGAAAGGTGAACCAAAGCTTACTTTAGCTATTGGCGCTAAGTAGGAATGGATATGGATGGTACGTGAAGACGTCGATGCACTACCCGATGCTGAATTTTATTCTGGCGTTTCAGGGAATAGAGTGGAGTACTGTTAGACTGCTAGTCTTGTTTTAATATAACAAGCAAGATGCATGATTGGATTTGGGTTGTTGTTATCACTGGTTTGACCACATTTGAGCCTTTTTCGTCTTAGTTGCCCTTGGCGAAGTCGTTTAATCCGAACTCGCTAAGTGCACGGCTCATCTTATTCTGTGTAGCATGAATGATGGGACGGTGGCTCAACAAGGACTCCAATGTACCATGAAGACCTTTCCGTGCCCCTGCCTCGTGCTCCCCTTGGGTCTACGCAAGCCCACGGCGGCGCAGCTACAAGGTGCGACGAAAGGTGCAGCAATAAGGCTGACGGTTTCGGCTGCAAAGGTGATGAACCGTGGGGGAAGAATAACGCTCGTGAGATCTGCGCTATCGGCCATCCAATACCTACAATGTTTTCGCTCGAACTGCCCGAACCTTCATGAATTTACGGTGCATATGTCGTGGATTCATGTGGAAGGACATAAAAGATGTGAAAGGGGACCACTATCTTGTAGTGTGGAACAAGGTGACCTTCCAAAGGAGAATGGGGGCATCGGGATTCCCAATATGAGCCAACGAAACCATGGTCAGCTCAACATTCATGTACCACGCCTAGTCGTGGCCCTTTTTGATGCGGCGAGTAGGACTAACCTTGGCTCGGGAGACATGACTTTGTTCTGGGTGGACAAATGGCTCAATGGCAAGAGGATGGATGAGACTTCTCTGAAATCTCCTTGTTGTCGTTCCCAAATGAAAGATCCAATCTAGGGAGGTTCGTGATGGGCTCAAGGAGGTAGCGTGGTCAAGAGACCGTGGCACTAATGTTGGGATTCTTAGCATGGAAAATAAAAAAAGTTCCTACCACATAGAACGAATAACGATCCAAGATCTAATCTAGCAGATGGTAGCAACGAGATGAGATCAACATACCCTCGAAGATCGCTAAGCGTTAACGACATAAATCTCATGGATGATGTAGTCGATCACTTGCCGCTCTCAAGAGTGCGTAGAAGATCTTGACGGTGCCGCAATCGGGCAGCACCTCTGCACTCGGTCACACGTACGGTGTCGATGAAGACGTCCTTCTCCCTGTTCTAGTAGGAAGCAGAAGTAGTGGATCCTCCTCGGAATCTAGGCAGCCCGACTGAGTGGTGAAGGTGGTGGTGGAGAACTCCTGCAGGGCTTCGCCGTAGCCGTGCGGGAGATATGTGGAGGTGGGTGGCGCTAGGGTTTAGAGAGAGGGCCTAGGGCACCGGCCAAGGAGCCTTTCTGGTGGTGAAGCCAAGGTGTGGCCGGCCCTCCCCTCCTCTCACTTTAAATAGGTAGAAAAACCCTAAGGTCCAATCAAAATCCTCATGGGAGTCCAATTGCAAAACCTACCATAGTGGGAAACCTAGTCAAGGTGAGATTGCCCCTTGTGGTGTGGCCGGCCAAGGTGGTGGCGTCCACCATGGACTCCACCTTCCCACCTTGTGGGTCTGCTAGGGCTGGTGGGACTCCACCTGCCATAATGAAATATTCCGGATGATTTTAGAACCTTCTAGAACCTTCCATAAATTCACCGGATCATTTTCAAACTTGAAATTTGACTTCCCATATATGAATCTTATTCTCCAGATCATTCCGGAACTCCTCGTGATATCCTGGATCCCATCCGAGACTCCGAACGATATTCGAACTCCATTCCATATTTCATATCTATTTAAAACAACATCGAACCTTAAGTGTGTCACCCTACGGTTCGTGAACTATGCAGACATGATCGAGACACTTCTCCGATCAATAACCAATAGCGGGACCTGGAGATCCATAATGGCTCCCACATATTCAACGATGACTTCGTGATCGAAAGAACCATTAACATACGATACCGATTCCCTTTGTCGCGTGATATTTTACTTATCCTAAGTTTGATCGTCGGTATCTCTATACCTAGTTCAACCTCGTTATCGATAAGTACTCTTTACTCGTACCGCGATATGATATCCCTTGTGAGCCAGTCACATGCTTGCAAGCTAATTGGATGACATTTCACCGAGAGGGCTCAGAGTATATCTATCTGTTATTTGGATGGACAAATCCCACTATCGATCCACGCGCTTCAACCTATACTTTCCGAACACTTAATGCCACCTTTCATAACTACCCATTTACGAAGTAGTGTTTGATGTCATCAAAGCATCCATCCGGTGTAGGTGATTAACATGATCTCATGGTCGAAGGATTAGGTTACTATGTATCTTAAAGCTTGAAGCAAAACAAACTTAATGACTTGATCATATGCTACACTTACTATGGGTGTATGTCCATCACATCATTCACCTAATGATATGATCTTGTTATTAATAACATCATATGTTCATGATCATGAAAGTATGATCATCTATTAATCAACAAGCTAGTTTAACAAGAGGCTTACTAGGGACTTTTTTATGTTTACAAAACACATAAGTATTAATCTTTCCGGTTAATAAAATTATAGCATGGGATATAAACATTTATCATGAACACTAAGATATAACAATAACCATTTTATTATTGCCTCTTGGGCATATCTCCAACAACTAACCTCATGAAAGAGGGGTTGCAAGAGTTCTTCCTCGTGTGGGATATTGTGGGATCGATCAAGTTGGATGCACGGACGGACGGCCGCTTGGCTTGACGATGGGAGAGCAACGGTGTGTATCGATGGGTTTCCTGGTATATCGGGTGTCCTGGGCCAAGGCTTAACACATCACTCCGGTTGACTTCCTAACAAACACGAACCCGGAAGAAGTCACCTATCCTCCCCCCCCCCAATGGCCTAGGCGTAGGCCTCAACATGGAGTTGATGAGAAGAACGGCCAAACGAGGTCATCACCCCATCACGACGAAGACGAGAAATGATTATGTCCTTGCCCTCATATGTCACATCCCGCACAATCAAGTACGGGGATGTGTACGGTGTAATCATGACATCAACAAGACACGCATCACTACTCTGTGTCCGGCAAGAATAAGAAGATTGTACGGTTGGAGATGTTGCATCCTCCGTGTCCATGAGCGAGGCAACCCCTCTGTTTTATAAATAGGTCCCTTCAGCCGCATGGCCGGGAAAGGGCCGATCTTTACCTTATTCCATATTCACGCACACCTAGCTGAGTTCCTACCGAAGCCGACACCCTTTTGAAACACTCGAGCACCTGACATTCCAAGCAATATAAACCACCCAAAAGTACTACTATTACCAACGGTCTATTCCTGGGGCCCAAACCTGTATAATTCTCGCGTGTATCTGAGTTTGTTACCCCATCATATCGTGGTCAGGAAACCCCCACCTATATACAAATTTATCATTGGAAATCGAAACCCCGACATGCACTCCTCCCGGTGAGCTTATAAGACCTTGTTCGCTCGCGTGATCAAGGCGGAAGGCATGGAGCATGTCTGGAGATCACGAGCCCCACAGGGATGTTGGTTCTTCGTTTGGTTGGTTGCCCGTAACTGTTGCTGGACGATAGAAAACTACAGAGACGGAGGCCCTCGCATCCGGCGGCATGTCCTCTTTGTGATCGATTGCGGGAGACGCTGCAGCGCCCTCTGCTGGCTGCATAGCAACGGGCGAGTATGTGCTTGAATCCTAATTTGCTTAGGCAATTGTTCTAATTTAGCAAATGTTAGATAATAATATCCGTGGGACGGAGGGAATACTAATTTGCTTACGCAATTGTTTTGCAAAAGTCGCTTAATTCTCTTATTTCGAGAGAAAAAAGTCGCTTAATTGCATGCTGGCCCTAATCCTTAAACACGCATCAGCCATATAAGTAGCCAGGCCACGCGCGCTTTCACCAAATCAAGACGCAGTTGACACGGGGCGGCCGAACCACCTCGACGGAGCAAAACTCCAAATGAATAGCCGGTAGTGCCGTCCAGCATAGGCCACCACGTCCCGTCCCCATCCGTCCGCCGGAGTCGGGGAAGAAAGAACAGCACGAGCGAGGCTCGGCGGAGCCAAAGTGAGTGAAATCCACTTCCGACGAGTCGCCGCCGTGTGGCCTCGTGGCGTCGCGTCGAGCCGTTGGGTCGGGTGCTGGGTGCAGGACGTCTTGTGCGTGCGCGTCCACTACAGTCTCGCGCGCGCGGTGCGGGGCACGTCACTGTTTATGTCGCCACCGAGCAGGGTCCCGCCTGGAGGTTGACGCTGGGTGGACAATGTCGAGTGAGAAGCGCACTCGCATATCAACCGCGCTCTGCACGGCGGCACCACGTCTGTCATGGTACCAGCCTAGTATCTCCTTGCGATGACCGGGGCTGGCCAAGTGGAGTTCTCCGTGGGGTCATCGCTAGATCGTTTGGTTCTTCTCACATTGTAGGCTTGCACGCTGTGACACTACCGGCTGGATTCTATGCGGAGACGCTTATGACATAGTAGCACGCACCTTTCTATGCTGGCTACAACATTTTATCTTGTTCATTTTTTGAAGGTTGTAAACTTGATACTTCTACGCATGTGAAAAGTTATGCGGAAAAAAAATGCCGTACCCATGTTATTTTCGGTAACATGTGAATTTATATCCCCGCAAAAAATAAATGTGAACACCTGCACCGCCGCGCGAGTGGTTCCGTGCTGTTGCCATACTATGCAAAGTGATACAGAAATGTTAGTTCCGATGGAATACATTCGTGGGTGATTTTTCCTATGTTTTTTTTTCAAAATAAGATGAATTTATACTTTTCTCGGTCTCCAGAACACGAGATCAAATGTACATATGTTGAACCTTGCATCTTTCTTCTTCTCGCAAGACCAACTTGGCAAGGTTGTTTCTCGCAGACAAACAAAAAACTTGGCAACATTGTTGCAACGGGTAAGGCAAGAAAAACAAGTGCTCCTACTCCTGTCCATAATAAGCATCATGGTTTTAATTCATACTTTTATAAAAACTACGACTTTTATTATGGATTGGAGGGAGTACATGTTATCCTAAATTTCAGCATAGAACATACGATCATCCGCGAACTCTAGAAACTTGTGAACTTTAACATGGACTTGCCGAAACCGCATGCACCACATCGTGGGTTTTCTAGAAACATGCATGTCACCGTCACGTCATCAAACAATTACAAAATAGACGGCCAAAAGACACATTACAAAAAGGGAGTTTATTGTTGTTTTCACGCATGTCTTACGTACACTAACAACTTTGATGGCGTGTGCATTTTCGTGATGGACGGACATGTATTATATGCGTTACAACCCCACAGAATTGGACGGTTATGAATGGTTTGAGATTGTATCTTGCAAGCCGAGACATTTGGAAGGCAACATGACAATATTTCGACGTGTTTTTCTACCATTAATTTACTTCGACAATTTTTTTCCGTTAACAACATTTTGTAAACTCATTGATGTTTAATTGGGCAAAAAAAATGGATACACAATCAATCGTAAAAGGTAGTGATGCCCTTAGGTGCCAACATCTCAGATATAGTAGTATAAACTACGGTTTGAATCTTTCTAGTTTAGTGCAATAATAGCAAACATGATTGACTACGGGTGTACTTATATAGTACTAATTTTCAAAGTATCCATCTGCCTCACATGACTAGGACATGCTTCCAGCCATACAAAAACCCAGAATAATCTCACAATCTCTCACCTGGTGCAGCAAGTGGTGAAACTGCCGCTATCGCTCAAAATCATCAAATTCACGTCAAACTAATACCGCACACAATATAGTACAAGCATGCACAAAATGCTTACTCCATACACGTAACCTCTGCATTTAGAAACAGTTGCATCTGAATAAATTAACCTAATAAATGTTTGTAGCCATTTCCTTGCCTTGAAGATTATGGTCTGACCGGCAGTACACATTAATTTTGCCTTCCCCTCTTGCCTTGAAGATTATGGTCTGACTGGCACTACACATTAGATTTTTTGCGTATACTACTTTCACAGATACTCATCCTGAAGATCTAAAAACGAGTAATGTATATCTACAAACAGAGAGTAATATCTAGAAGATATACAAAAGGGGATAAAATCCCCAAGAAGCCACATGGAGCATCTGCAGACGATGAGAGGAGTCAGCCACAGCAAAAACAACAAGTAGCTAACAAGTAGGTAAAGTTTCCTTTTACAAAAGAGAAACCAAAACAAAAACGCTGCTTTTGCCCATCAATTTCATGGTGTTTTTTGCGGTTTTGCTCCTCCTGCCCCACTCCCTCCACCCCACCACCTCCTCCATCCCATATTCCAATCTTCCCTCTCATCTTCTTCCCTGCCCAGCCTCCTGCGCACGCTCACGCCATCGCCGCCTGCCCCCGTTCTGCTGCCTTGACCACCCTTAAAAAACCTCGAGAACTCCAAATATATCCCACCTAATCCCACCTCATTCGCGTGCTCATCTCGCTACGCCCGACAACCCAAGAACGTCACACCACCGAATCCCAACGCTCGACTCCCCCGAGTAGCCACTGCCTCCCTTGCTTCTGCGAGGAGAGAGGAGCAGAATGAAGAGCCCCCCTACCATGGATCCTGAGGCGCCGGGCACTCCTCCGGAGACCACGGTACGGCGGCGCCAGTTCCGTTCTGGTTCTCCAAACCTTCGATCGACGGTGTCACCAATCTTTGATGTCACGGTTCTTGCCGTGATCCTTGTTCTTGGACTCTAAAGATTTTGTTTTGGTTTTGTTTTTGCAGGAGGAGAGGCAGCAGGGGAGGAAGAGGCGGCTGCCGTGGCGGATGACGCTGAGCCTGGCGTACCAGAGCCTGGGCGTCGTCTACGGCGACCTCAGCACCTCGCCGCTGTACGTCTACAAGGCGGCGTTCGCGGACGACATCCAGCACTCGGAGACCAACGAGGAGATCCTCGGCGTGCTCTCCTTCGTCTTCTGGACGCTCACCCTCGTGCCCCTCCTCAAGTACGTCTGCGTCGTCCTCCGCGCCGATGACAACGGCGAGGGCGGCACCTTCGCGCTCTACTCCCTCCTCTGCCGCCACGCGCGCGCCGCGCTCCTGCCGCCCGGCCGCGCCGCCGAGCCGGGGGACGACGACCAGGACGTCTCCGACTCCAAAAAGTACCTCGAGTACGGCGGCGGCAATGCCACCGCGGCGTCGGGCGGCGCCGCCGCCAGCGTCAGGCGCGTGCTGGAGCGCCACAGGGTGCTGCAGCGCGTGCTGCTCGTGCTGGCGCTCGTCGGAACCTGCATGGTCATCGGGGACGGCGTGCTCACCCCGGCCATCTCCGGTGCGTCTTCTTCCCGATCGCCCACCTCTTCCTGGTATTTCTGGGATGTTTCGTTATGGTGTCGAATGCTGATCTGGAGATTGTGCTCTGTTTCTGCAGTTTTCTCCGCCGTGTCCGGGCTGGAACTGTCCATGGAAAAGGGACACCACAAATGTAAGGATCCAATCATGGCCATGGCCCTCTTTCTACTATTGAATTCTCCTCACAGGAGTCCAAATTTGTCTTCCCTGTCCTGTTAGGCACACTGTTTCTTGATTCAAGTTCTGAACTAGTAGTAGATGATGACTCAGGTCAAACTCCCAATTTTGCTGACGCAGTGCTATAACTCCCCTGCTATTAGATTATTAGTTTCATGTCAAAGATTGCTTTTTTACCTAATTTTTTTTACCTTGGATTATGTCATGCCATGGTAAGACAATGTGGCGATCCAGTTAATTTATCGACTTGTCTGCGGTAAACTGGGCGTGATGTGACCTGCAGTTTGCTTCAGGTGACTGAAACTGCGGATGTTGAAAGTTAACTGCAAGTCTACAAGGACATGAACGAATTGGCTTAGCCAACTCAGATGATCAGTTACGTGCCCGGCTGTAGAGGTGTATATCCAGTTTTGCACTTCAGTTTTGGGAAGGTATTTGGCAGAGCATGATCATGGACAGGGATGCGTGGTTATCAAATTAGGCAAGTACTGTTACTAGCCATCACATGGCTAACAGTTGTTATGAGCAGGAAAATAGACTATTTTTCCTGGTCATTGATGGCTTCTACAAATGGTACACACATGAGTTGTGTGGAATTGTAGTTGGAGCCAAAGATGCTATCGTTTAGTTCATCTTCTGCTGGTACAAGAAACAGAGAGAGGGAACAGATATGGTAGCAAATAACAAGGTTCAGAAATCAGTGAAAATTCAACCTATGCTGATCCTGAAGCAAAGTTAACATGTCATGCTCCATTCTTCGTTTCGGCACCAATAATTTAGCCTATCCGAACTGAACTTATGCCTGCACAGGAAGGTGGTGTGGGTATCAAATAAGACAGTACTGTCACTTGCCATGACATGCCTAACAGTTGTTATGAGCAGGAAAATAGACTAATTTGCTTGTCATTGGTGGTTCCAATAAATGTTACTTTTCAAGTGGTGGAGGTATGGGATTGCAGGTGGAATTAAGGATGCTCTTCATCTAAAGCAGTTTGTTTTTTTGCTTCATGTTTTGTTGGTCGAAGAAAGATCAACGGAACAAATATGATACCAAGTAGTAAGGTTCATAAATCGTGGAAAGTGAAACTAGTACTGAAGCTGGAAAGGAAGTTAACATGCGATGAATTCTCGAATTCAAAACAGAGGAACTTCGTTTTTTTTCCATTTTCATACCAATAATTGAGCTTTTCTATACCTAATTTATGCCTGCACATGTATACTGTCCTTTATGCTGATTCTTTCTTGGTATATTTATCCTTCTCTATCTAAAATGCATTTCTAATCGTATTTTGCTATTGTGATTCTGCAGATGTGGAGCTACCTCTTGCTTGCTTCATACTGGTTTGCCTGTTTGCACTGCAACATTACGGCACTCACCGGGTCGGATTCCTGTTCGCTCCGATTGTGATAGCATGGCTTCTATGTATAAGCTCGATCGGTGTCTACAATATTTTTAAATGGGAACCTCATGTATATCGAGCGTTATCTCCGTATTATATGTACAAGTTCTTGAAGAAAACACAGAGAGGAGGTTGGATGTCCCTGGGAGGAATACTTCTATGTGTAACTGGTACTATGCTCAGCAACCATTTTTCAGTACCTTTGATCTGTGTATCATGTCCTCTAACATGAGTCCTTTACTCTTTCAGGATCTGAAGCCATGTTTGCAGATCTGGGGCATTTCAACCAATTGTCGATACAGGTGAAAAGAAATGGCTGCTGCATGCTCAAATTTTTAGCTCCAGTGTAGTGTTTCACTACAGAAGCAATACTGCTGAATTATTGTCTCTGATACCTGTTTCCTGGATGCAGATTGCTTTCACTTGCATGGTTTACCCATCACTGATCCTTGCATACATGGGCCAAGCTGCTTATCTGTCTAAGCATCATATCCTGGAAGGTGACTACAGGATCGGATTCTACGTGTCTGTGCCAGGCAAGTCATGTTCTTCAGATCTTCCATCAGAAGCTAGAATAATATTATATGGTTCTCCTTGTACTGTATTTTTAATGTTTGCAATTCTGTCTTTATCCAGAGATGATTAGGTGGCCCGTTCTGGCAATTGCCATTCTTGCCGCAGTTGTGGGTAGCCAAGCTGTTATCACCGGCACATTTTCGATGATCAAGCAGTGCACTTCTCTAGGCTGCTTTCCTCGGGTGAAGATCGTGCACACTTCCGCCAAAGTACATGGGCAGATATACATTCCAGAGATCAATTGGATCCTGATGATACTCTGCTTAGCCGTAACCATTGGTTTCAGAGACACAAAACACCTGGGCAATGCATCAGGTATACCATGTTAATAATTCATTGACACCTTGATAACGAATCACCCTATACCCTGCTAAATTGACCTTATACATCTGAATGATATGCGGTGATGTTTCCTTAAACAGGATTGGCTGTAATAACTGTCATGCTGGTCACAACATGTCTGATGTCGCTGGTGATAGTTCTGTGCTGGCACAAGAGCATATTCCTCGCCATCGGGTTCATCGTGTTCTTCGGCACAATCGAGGCACTCTACTTCTCAGCATCACTCATCAAGTTTAAGGAAGGAGCCTGGGTCCCCATTGTCCTCGCATTCTTCTTCATGATGGTAATGTGCATCTGGCACTATGGCACCATCAAGAAGTATGAGTTTGATCTCCAGAATAAGGTCTCCATCAACTGGCTCCTCAGCCTCAGCCCGAACCTCGGCATCGTCCGTGTCCGCGGCATTGGCCTCATACACACCGAACTCGACAGCGGCATCCCTGCAATCTTCTCCCATTTTGTCACCAATCTGCCTGCATTCCATCAGGTATGTACACAGGATTCTTCTTCTTCTGAAGCTTGATCGGATTGCCTTGTTCAGACATTCAGAAGTGTGTTGACACCTACAATATCTGATGATGATGATGATGAGCAGGTGCTGATCTTCATGTGCATCAAGAACGTGCCGATACCGCACGTCTCGCCGGAGGAGCGGTTCCTGGTCGGGAGGATCGGGCCCAAGGAGTACAGGATCTACCGGTGCATCGTCCGGTACGGGTACCACGACGTGCAGATGGACGACCAGGAGTTCGAGAAGGACCTCGTGTGCAGCGTGGCGGAGTTCATCCGCTCCGGCGGCGGCGGCGCCGGCGCATCCAACCCCAAGGCCAACGGCGCGGTGGCGGACGAGAAGGACGAGGAGCGGATGTCGGTGGTCGCCTCCGGCAGCATGCGCATGCTGGAGGAGGACGGCGTCGGCGCGGCGGGGAGCACGGTGGGGCCATCCCGCGCCGGCGCCGGTGGGGAGACGGGCGTGAGGAAGAGGGTGCGGTTCGTGCTGCCGGCGTCGACCCCGCGGCCGAACGCCGGCGTGGAGGAGGAGCTGCGGGAGCTGACTGACGCGCGGGAGGCCGGCATGGCCTTCATCCTCGGCCACTGCTACGTCAAGGCCAAGAGCGGGTCCAGCTTCTTCCGGCGGTTCGTCATCAACTTCGGCTACGACTTCCTGCGGCGGAACAGCCGGGGCCCGACCTACGCCGTCACCGTGCCCCATGCCTCCACCCTCGAGGTCGGCATGATATACTATGTCTGATGATGAATCTGATGATCTCTGAAGAATATAGAAGAAAAAACAAAAACAAAAAGCTAGAGAAAATGAAAAAGATACAAATTTTCAGCTGTATATGCTAGATCTGTATGAGTTTTTTATGTATATGTATGTAGCATGTTTGTCCAGTGTATTGTTCCCTTCTTCTCCTTGTAACTAGTACAAAGACGCCATTAGAGTGGCTGAGAGAGTCAAAGAAGCTCTGCTACAAAAATAGAGTAGCTGTGGTTGGTTTCCGTTGGCCATGGACTCGATTAGCCTAGCACGAAAGCTGAGATCTTTCTGCATCGCGGGAGAGCTATCTGAGGCGGTGAGTCTCCTCCACCGGAGCGCCGTGCGCCCCGTCCCAGGCGCCTACGCGCTCCTGCTCCAGGAATGCGTGAACCGGAAGGACGCGAGGGTCGGCAAGAGGATCCACGCGCGCATGGTCGCCACCGGGTACAGGTGCGGCGACTACATCGCCACGAAGCTGCTCATCTTCTACGCCAAGATCGGGGAGCTCGGCGTCGCCCGGACCCTGTTCGACGGAATGCCGACCAGGGGCGTCGTGGCATGGAACGCGCTGATATCCGGGTGCACGCGCGGCCGCTTGGAGCCGCAGGCGGTGGAGATGTTCGGCGCGATGCGGGCGGAGGGGCTGCGGCCGGACCAGTTCACGTTCGCGTCCGTGCTCTGCGCGTGCGCGAGGCTCGCCGCGCTGGAGCACGGCCGGCGCGTGCACGGCGTCATGGCCAAGTCGGGGGACATTGTCGCTGGCAACGTGTTCGCCAATAGCGCGCTCGTCGACATGTACCTCAAGTGCAGCAGCGCCGAGGACGCGCGCCGGGCGTTCGCGGCTGCCCCGGAGAGGAACGTCACCATGTGGACCGCCGTCATCTCCGGCCATGGACAGCACGGGCACGTGCGCGAGGCGCTGGCGCTGTTCCAGCAGATGACGCAGGACGGGTTTCGGCCGAACGACGTGACGTTCCTCGCCGTGCTCTCGGCATGCGCGCACGGCGGGCTCGTCGACGAGGGGCTGAGGCACTTCTCCTCCATGCCGTGCAACTACGGCCTCACACCGAAGGCCGAGCACTATGCCGCGGTGGTCGACATGCTCGCAAGGGTCGGCAGGCTCCGCGACGCCTACGAGCTCGTCAAGAACCTGCCGGACAGCCAGGAGCACTCGGTGGTCTGGGGCGCACTGCTGGGTGCCTGCAGGAAGCACGGCGGTGACTTGAAGCTGGTCGAGCTCGTCGCGCAGCGCTTCTTTCAGATGCAGCCAGGGAACGCCGGCAAGTACGTCGTCCTGGCGAACACCTACGCAGCCTGCGATATGTGGGACAGCGTGGCCGGTATGCATGAGGCCATGAAGTCGCTTGGCATTAGGAAGGACCCTGCTTGGAGCGCCGTGGAAGTCCACGGGAAGAAGCACTTCTTCCTGTCCAGAGACACATACCACGACGAGTGCTCCGCGATATATGAGGCCTGCAATGCATTGGCCCGTACAATCACGGAGCATTCCATGCGACCTATGGACGGCATCAGCCATCGCAACTGGTCAGAGATGTGAATAAATCCTTGTGATTTGTTGAGTCGCCCGCAGGCCTTGTCGTTTGTGAGCAGTTCAGCTGAATCCATGGACTGAGAGGCAGTACTACCTAAATGTTGAAGCGGGAGTTTCTAAATGAAACAGCCATTCGTCCAGTGAACTCGGACAAGAGATAGAACAGTTGATCTCCGGAAGCAACAAATACAGGTCAGCTTGTACTATACTAACAATGTTTGTAACCCACAGTTGCTTGAAGTTACATTTCCCATATGCATTTGTTTATTGCACTTAACATTGCCAGCAGAGATAAAAATTTAGGGTAAATGAAATAACTGAAGATAAACTGGTAACAGGTACATCATTTGTATCTATCCTAGATGTTCCCAGTTGAGGCATCAGACACTTTATTTCTTCTTCTTCTCACAGCAAAACCTTGCCTGCTAAGTATTAATGAACAAGCCCGTTTTTGTTTTTCTGTTGGACAACTGATGAAACATCAGCAATTTCCTACGGTGCTACTAAACAGTCTACTTGATCATCAACTATCTTGAGTACGTCACAACACATTCCTAGCAGCTAAAATACACTTACATATCTAAGTCTTGTCTTCCGGTGCTGTTACACTGAATCTTTTCTGACAACATTACACTCAAGAGAAGGCTGCTTGTTCTTATTTTCATCTGGCTGCCATGCCATGAATTGGAAATTCATAATCAGTGCGGGACGAGTGTCCCGACATATCCCATGCCGACGACGAAGAAAGCGGTGGATTGCATGAAAAGAAATATATAGTAATATCCTTTCCCAAACAACATATCGTAGCATCCACAAGAGAAGATATAGGCTGCAACACCAAGCTCCAAAAGATGCAACCTGATTCCATATCGATGTTTAGGTACGATAGTTGAGAAATACAAAGGGATAACAAAATTATGATAATGTACCTTTCTCGTATCTCTCTTATCTTCGTCCGTAGCTTCCTGGAAGCTTTGCTTTGTAGTTTCATCTTCATAATATCACCAAGCTTCTCTGTCACCACCCACTCGTTCACCCTACCTGCCTCCAGTAGACCAATGAAGGTCGCCTTTGTTCTATGAATTGACATGACATTCTCAAACAGGACCCAAAAGATAACCAAGTGAACAGACCTGCATTAATTGATGATATTTCGTGTTAATATGTGTTGTCGCTATCCCAGATGTCAGAAAGTTTATTTTCGTTTTTAAACAAACTGCATGGATGTTCAGAGGATTGTCACCTTGGAGTCCCAACAGCATTGAGAAGGGTGATAATGGTTGGAATGTAGACGTAACCCCACATTGGTATCTCAATCTCAGGAACAAAGACTGTGGCTGGGATAACAAAGCAGTAAAACACAGAGGTCAAAATGTGGCCGATGATCTTGCGCACGAAAAAGAAGTTGTAGATGACATAGATTCTCTTCCGAAGCGTCACTCTCTGCATCAATATCAATAGCTTGTTAGCAACATATTCTATCTGCAACCGGAATTTTAAAATATGGCTTTGTGCAAATGACCTTATTTCTGACAATCTCCATGAACATTTTCCTGAACAGATTTGCCGGCCCACACGACCATCTATGTTGCTGGTACCGAAATGCTTTGAACGTACTTGGGAGCTCACTTTTTACCTGAAAGTAGCATCTGTAAGTTCAGCACTTGGCTCTTGCATTGATTTTGGATCTTAACAATCGCGTAACATACAAGCAGTGCTAAGTGGTGCACTTGATGTTGCACGAATTGATAGGCTACTGGAGTACTGGTGCATATTTACCATGAGATCACCAAGGTACACAAACTTCCATCCTTTGAGGCTTGCTCTGACTGCCAGATCCATGTCTTCAACCGTGGTTCGGTCCTTCCAGCCTCCTGCCTCATTCAGAGCTGATATGCGCCACACACCAGCAGTTCCTGTTCGACATATATCTTGCAAGTTAAGAAGAAGGAACAGAGGATGCTAAGTGGGACTGCTGCTAAAATTCATTGCCAAGAATGTATTAATATCTAGTTACTCCAGATATATTTCTGGAGAATTTGATCCCTTAGTTGTGTTTCCATAATTTATTATCTACAAAAGAAAATGTGAGTATTTTCTCGGATGACCAACTGCTCGATGTCAATGTTGTTTGTGCAATTTATGAATTCTGCCTAAAGGTCCTCTGATCTGATTGGCACCTTTGTGTGTTCTATTCTGTTGCACCTTGTTTCCTTTGTCGTTGTGGAAGAACTGTATGCTCTATTTTCTTGAACATAGAAGGCAAAAGGTAGAATGATACAATTCCACATGATTTTATGATGTGGTGCCATTTTATTCTGAATGGCTATGAAACACAATATCCTAAATTCCTAATACTAATACAAGCACAACTATATTTTTTTTATCAAAGAAACGGACCAAATCACACAAATGTGAAAGGAGATGCAGAGAATGCATATGTACTGAGAGTGAGATCAAGTTTCAGCATTGAAGAGAGAATTTATATGTACTGAGACGAAGCTTTACCGTTGAAGCCAAAGAAGGCATAAGCGGAGGATCCAACTTCTTGCTCCACTTTAAAGTGGTAGTCCAAGGACATCTCCTGCATCCGTGTCATCAAACATTCATCTGCATTCACTGTTCAGACAGAAGCAGCAGCAAAAACAAAAGCAATGTCATGTTCGTGCAGAGGAATTTCGACCAAAACAAGTAGGGGTACCATGTAAGAACTAACAAAAACATCCTAGCAGCAATGCCAAAGCTACTTGTGGCGTAGGTACGTACCGAATCTCCATCGGCCTTGGACGAGGCCGATCTCGGGGTTGTGGATGAAGAAGGGCATGGCGCGGCACAGGAAGCTGGGCTCCGGCTGGAAGTCGGCGTCGAAGATAGCCACAAAGTCGCAGTCGCGGACATAGCTGTGCTTCATGCCCTCCTTGAGCGCGCCGGCCTTGTACCCCCGACGGTTGTCCCGGATCTCGTACTTGATGTTCACGCCCTTCCTCGCCCACCGCTGGCACTCTATCTGCACCATCTCCTGCAGGTGATCAGAAAACAGAAGAATCAAAAAACAGGAGCCAATGCATTTCGTATTTTCCTGAAATGGAAAAAAATGAAACCAGGATCTATACATAATTGGATGAGTTTGGTCACATGGTTGGCCTCGGCCGGTTATTCTTTACCTTGATAACGGGGTCCGTGGAGTCGTCGAGCACCTGGATGATGATCCGGTCCGACGGCCAGGACAGCCCGCACGCCGCCCCGATCGACAGCTGGTACACCTGCAACTCAGCCGCCCAAATAAGGTACGGAGTAACCACGGACGTACTAACAGACTAGTGTCATTGCATGGCAGCAGCAGCAGCTAAGAAGAGTGTACAGGACAGCGGTGTGTGTGGTCAGTCCGTCAGTAGTTCTTACCTCGCGCTCGTTGTACATGGGGATCTGGACGAGCACCATGGGGTAGGCGGCGGTGCCGAGCTCGGGGTCGTCGTCCTCGCGCATGGGCTCCCACCGCCACTGCCGCTCGGGGCGGCGGCCGAGCAGCCGCACCGCCGTGATGACCACGGCCATGTACACCTTCTCCACGAACAGGATCACGCACATGGCGAGGCAGACCGCCACGGCCGCGCGCAGCAGCGGCACGATCACCGGGCCACGCACCTGCCGCCACATCACGGCGATCTGCTCCGCCGCGTCCATGGCAACGCACGCCCGCCCCTCCTTGCCGCGAGGCTCGAGCTACTAAAATGGCAGCTCGACTGGAACGTGGCTGGCAGCGTGGTGTTGGTAGTGGGAGCTTGGGCGGGGTATAAAAGGAGCCAGAAGGAGGAGCACGGGGTTTTGCCGGCTAGCCGCAGGGTACAGACAAGGGGTGGTTGATTTTCTTTGCAAGCGAGTGCTTGCTCACATGTGAGTATTTATGAAGTTTGAGGTGTAATAAATTGCTTGATTTTGGTATTGATTGCGCAGTAGTATTTTCGATCCAAATATATTGCACAGTGTATCTTTTTTAATTGTGCTGGTTGTTGGTGAGGTGTCGTCTCTTGGCTGTAACATTTATGTGTGCATTCACAAATCGAACTTTTGGTATGTTTGGTGTAAATCTTTTGACCAGTGTTTTTGTTCGCATTTGGATTGTATATAATTCGATTTAGTGCTTTTATGAGGCATATTTGGTTGTACTCTACCCATTGATGTTGGATGTGCTCTTGCATTGGCCAATTAATGATTTACTATTATTTTCACTAGGTCTTAAAATCTAGACAAAATTGCGCAAAATATCTTATGAGTTAGTATATTATGTATTGTATACATGGAGAAAGATATGATCTGAATTTAGGAAATTAAAATTTTGCATATCCTGTTCAATATTTTATGGTAATCTCATTTGTGGTGACCTTTTGACGGATGTGAATTGGTCGTACCCATTGAGGAAGTATCATATCTGTCCACATTCTCCTCACTGTAATATCATGTACAACTTTGTTTTGTTGTTGTATTGCCATTTGTGAATTGCATTTTACAAACATGTTTTCTCTTTGTAATTTGGATGCATCATTTAGATCTGGTCTGACATGTAATATATTTATTTAATATAGATACATACAGTAGATTATCTTTGTATGATGCGAGTATGATTTAGTGTTGTAGGATATCTAAAGATTACATTCCGAAGATTTCGTGGTCCTGTAATTGTTTCCTAATACCACATATATTTGTATGGGATGCGGACGACTAGCAGACTAGCTCACAGTGGGTGTTACTTTCTGGCATGCACTATAGCACCGTTAGAAAGGACACACCGAGCACACGATGCACCCATGAACCTACATGTATTTTTTTTCTCCACTTCCATAGCAAAGATTTCGAGATGCTTTCCACAAATCTAAAAACTTCTAGAAATCCAACCATTAAAATTCTCCTTTATATCCATTTTCGTGAAGTCTCAACTTTCAATAAATTCGAGATAAACATCATTGTATATGAAATTTTTTTAAAAAAATCACATCCATGTCTATTTTTCTTACACTATCACGAATTTGTTACACTGTTTATCAACTTCTCAAAATTTTAGGAAGGCAATTTGAAAACTACCTAACAAAGTTTTAAAATTTAACACATTATTGTGGAACAAAATTTAGAAATTTTGTTTAATCTTCTAAAACTGCATACATATTCAGAACATTAAAAAAAAGGAAAATATTGTTCTAAAAAACTGAGGAAAATAAAGAGAAAAACAACGGGAGCCCAACTCTTCCCTACCTCCTTGGCCCATGGCGGTGCTGCGGCGGCATGACTTCAGGATGTGGTGGTGAGTGGTGACCGGACCCCTAGGTAACGAGGTGGTGGCCCAACCCAATGGCATGGAGGCAGCCTATTGTGGAGCGCAAATAATTCCAATCGCAACCACGACACGAAGTATCACGCATGCATGGGTCACGGTGGAGAACAGCCGGCGGATGGACGCCCAAATAGAAGCATTTCATCACCTCTCAGGGTGCAAGTTTGTGTTTGTGGACAATGTTGATGGTTTGAATGGGAAGACGGAAGGATAAGGTTTGACGAAATGGCTCACGAAACTGGTCAACCATGCAAGAAAGGAAAGAAGCAGACTATGTGTGTGGTTGAGGATTAACCGTGCACAGGGTTGCCCGGGGAGATCAAACACTGTTTTATTCATGCACTAGTATTGATGCAACACAAAGTTGATTTGGCGGTTGATGTGCTACCAAATTTTCTTGCATTTTAAATCTGCCAATTCATGTTTTCAGCACCTCGTACACTCTTGTTGTAGTCTATCTCATATTCATCTCGAGAGATTTGCATTTGGTGATTAACATACTCCTAGGACTTTCTTGCATTTGGAAGCTTAAAATTAACTTCTTGAATAAATATTGCGCATGAAAAATAAACGGGTTCACCAACACCCACTTGCACCGTCCGACGCGAGTTGCTAGTACATGTAACAATAAACAAACAAATAGTAGTGCCTGCCACTTGCAAACTCTTCCTCTCTTTCCACTCTCTTACATGTCCTTTTTTATTATTTTTAGTTTGAACTTACTAGAAAATATTCTATATGAAAAAGGTTTGTATCTTGAAAAGTTTAGAATTTAAAGGTTTACAATATAGAATTTCAAATATCCTATAAGTTTCGAAATTATGATTTTTTGGAAGTTTCTAATTCGAAAAGTCTTTGAACCTTTTGTAAGTCAATTTTTTGAAATTTATTGAAGTTTAAATTTTCCGAAAGATTTAAATCTGAAAAAAAATCGAATCATTGATATCCTAAGAGTTGCATAGATTTTATGAAAGTTGGTACTTCAGTTTATAAGAGAGACCAAAACTAGAAATTACCAAAAAAAAAAGGAAAATATAAGAATGTAGACATGCCAAAATGGAAAGCACCTGATTTTGATGATGCTCGTGTTGGCCCGTGAGTTGTGCTAGCTCCCCAGCCACGACTTTTATTTGTAGCATGGATCTGCCCTCAAGATTTTTGTTTGGTGCTTAATGTGAAACCTAAATTTTCATCCATTTGGAAGAATGCAGTTAGCAGATAGTGTGCGCTTGTTTCAGTTTGTAATATTGATCCTCTCTAAATATCAACCATACCCATGGGCGGAAGTTCACTTTTTACTCATTCATGTAGACATACTTGGCTCCAATCTGAAACATTTTATAGGTAAGCCAATCCACTTTTGGTTTTGCATGTTCAAGTTTGGAGTTTGAGAAGATTTATATGGCAAAAGATAGAAAAGTAGTGACTTCCTTTTTCTTATGGGCAAGCCAATCGGTTTGTGGCTTTAATTGACCTAGCTTGGAGTAATGGAGTATGAGGGTATCCATATGGAACAAGATAGAACATAGAGGGTTCCCTTTTATTTTGGGCAAGGCAATCCATTTGTGCTTTTGCTTGTTCTAGCTTGGAGTACTTGTCTGGAAACTGAAACATTTCATGCGGGTTTTAATTGTTCTAGCTTGGAGTATGAGAAGATCATTGTGGCACAAGATAGAACTTAGTGGCTTCCCTATATTTATAGATGGACTACAGGAGTATTTCTTTTACTGAAAATGACTCGAATTGATTTGTTTATTCTCCACCTACCTTTACTTTATTTTAAATTTTCTTATTTTGAATAATTGTATTCTTCATTCGTGTTAATGTTTTGTATTTATAACCTTACAAAAGTAAATATAAAAAAATAAAAATATCCTTGTGATACGCCCGACTTAGGGGTACGTGTCACAAAGATCTTGGCTAGTTAAAAACTGATTTTTTTTTCTTTGAGACACCCCCTTCAAAGTACTTTATGAATTGTAAAGAAAACAAATCAGTCAAGAAGTTAACCCAGTTCAATTGTTTAGGGAGTAGTTGTATGACCAACAATCCAGGTTCAAGTGCTCATAGAAAGGAACTTGGTTTCTTGTTACTTCAAAACAAAATTGTTGTAGCTCAATTAACAGGCAGAAAACAACAACTATTGTTGAGAAACGCTAAATATGATTTTCCTACCATATCTTAGTAAAATTCTCATAACATTGGCATCAAAGAGATAAATGAAAATGTGGCCCAAAATGTTGATGATGTAGCGGGCGCTTTACTTTCATCCTCTAAGAATGAATGGATGGAATTTTTTTATTATTTCTATGTTCAGGGAAATGAAGAATGTTTTGAAATCTCTTATTTGTCTAATATGTTGATGCATAGACTCTAAAAACATGCTCTATACTCACCGATCTCATAAATTCCTAGCAACAAAAAAACACTTATATATCTATGTCATATGTCTTGCAGTGCTCGTACATACTCTAAAGAGCTCGTAAATAAAGAATCATCATCAACCTGTTTAATAGGATTTATAAACCCTAGCCAGCTATCACCAGCAAGGTATACCAACCTTGATAGCACCCATGTATAATGATCTGCTTAAGATGTGTTTCACCGAAACCATATAAACTCTAGATGCTGATGAATCCAACTTTGTTGTGATCCATCTAATCCTTAATCTACTTGGAACCATAGAAAACCATAGAATCCCACAACCATAATTATCATACTTGTTCTTTAATAAAGAATAGGGATTTCTATTTTCGTGCCCTCGGCTCCTTAGTTGTACTCAGTTTTCCCCAGATCCTTAGTTTTTCCTCAGTTTTCCCCCCCTTGTCTATAACCCGCAGAAAGAGCTCGGACGGAAGGAATTCCGTTTAGTTGACGTTGGTTGGTGCCGGCAAGTGGGGCCGCTGTTGGTGCCCCGCAGTGGACACGTCTCCACTTATCCAGATCATCGTGGGACCCACAACTTGTCCACGTTAGCGCGCCGGACCCACAGCCTACCCGAGTGACCGTTGCAAAATGGGAGCCCGAGCTAGCCCCGTGCCCGTGCCCGTGCCATTGCTTCCCCTTTCTTTCTCCGCGCCCCATTGTTCTTCTTCTCCGCCGCCGGCAGCCCTTCTCCGGCACGCGGGTGATGTCTAGTTTCTCTTCGACCTCCCGTTCTTCATGGCCGCAGTATGGACCCGTGCCTTTGACAAGATGCCCTGATCGCCCACGCCAGGAGCCTCGAAGCGGTCGATCCGTAAGACGGACGAGAACGGCAACCGTGGACGTGAGTTCGTTGCATGCGAGAGCTTGCCATATAGAGAGGGGGATAAGGTTAGATCTCGCTCCAATTTCTCTCGTTTTCTCTCGATTTTCTTGTTATTCCCTCGAATTTGGGATTTAGGGTTCACGTTGTTGTTTTCAGATCTTGAAGAAATGCAGGCATTTCGAGTGGATCGATGTGTACGTTCGGAGGCTTCGGTTGCGGGAATCAATTGGCGCTATTGGGGGCGCAATTTGGGAGGGGGGGACTTGCTGTAGAGAATGCGGCGGAGAGAGGAGCCGTTCCGATTAGGGACCTTCCGATTATGCCTAATGCTCCCAATGCGGAACCGGTGGAAGTGAAGGGAGAACTGAAGAAAATGAACAAGCGATTAAGGCAGCCGATCGAGTTGAAGAAGCAAGCTAATATGATGGCTGGTTGTTTTTTTTGTTGTATAATTACGATCGGATTCTTATCATTGCTCACCCGGCGCTAGAAGTTGTTACAAGGGATACCTTGTTACAAATCCATTATTCAGTTACATGTACTTGTAGTTGTTTTCAAAGTTAGTGTGTGCATTCACCGAAATTACCAACTATATTCCCTAAAAGAAAAGGAAAGCTAAAGATAGTTGATAATTGTTAGAGGGGTGACAAATAATGCAATCCCCGAAATCCGCAAATATGTATGCCTCATGTTTATACCAAAATTATACCACTTTTAGGCCTTTCCAAAATACCAATACCATATCCCAAACTATATTCCCTAAAAGAAAAGGACAGACTAAAGATAGTTGATAATTGTTAGAGGGGTGACAAATAATGCAATCGCCGAAATCCGCAAAAATGTATGCCTCATGTTTATACCAAAATTATACCACTTTTAGGCCTTTCCAAAATACCAATACCATATCCCAAACTATATTCCCTAAAAGAAAAGGACAGCTAAAGATAGTTGATAATTGTTAGAGGGGTGACAAATAATGCAATCGCCGAAATCCGCAAAAATGTATGCCTCATGTTTATAACAAAATTATACCACTTTTAGGCCGTTTCAAAATACCAATACTATATCCCAAACTATATTCCCTAAAAGAAAAGGAAAGCTAAAGATAGTTGATAATTGTTAGAGGGGTGACAAATAATGCAATCCCCGAAATCCGCAAATATGTATGCCTCATGTTTATAACAAAATTATACCACTTTTAGGCCGTTTCAAAATACCAATACCATATCCCAAACTATATTCCCTAAAAGAAAAGGAAAGCTAAAGATAGTTGATAATTGTTAGAGGGGTGACAAATAATGCAATCCCCGAAATCCGCAAATATGTATGCCTCATGTTTATACCAAAATTATACCACTTTTAGGCCTTTCCAAAATACCAATACCATATCCCAAACTATATTCCCTAAAAGAAAAGGACAGCTAAAGATAGTTGATAATTGTTAGAGGGGTGACAAATAATGCAATCGCCGAAATCAGCAAAAATGTATGCCTCATGTTTATAACAAAATTATACCACTTTTAGGCCGTTTCAAAATACCAATACTATATCCCAAAGGGACCCTATCCCAAACTATGTTCCTCATGTTTATTCTCCACCGACGAGAGAGAGAGAGAGAGATGGGTGGCCACGAAGAGAGAGAGAGAGAGAGAGAGAGAGGTTGCCACGAAGAGACGGATAGGGGTATACGCCCGTTAGATCGGTGGATCAACGGTTCGTGGAGTCGATCCGTGTGACAACGGCTCAACCAATCAGGATAAGTTTGGGCTTCTCGAGCATTTGTGACAAGTACTTGAGGGCAAAACTGAGTAGTACTAAGAATCCAAGGGCACATAAATAGTAAATAGACTAAGGGATTCAAACAAAAGAATTACAAAATGAAAAATGTGTGTTTTGTACAATATAATTCATATTGGGCTACATCAAATTATTTGCAATTCAAATATACATGAGTGTGACAATTATGGCATCATTTAGACAAACTATGTTTTGGGAAAGATGTTTTGCAAAGGGGTTTGGGTGGAAAACCATGCATCTTCATAGCTACACTAGTGATTACTGAGAAGTGGCAATTTGTGGTAAAACTTGATTTATATATGTTTGTTAAGGTTTTCTAGGCTGGCAGAGTTGCGTAGGAAGACTCCATGAGTAGTTGCCACTATGTTTTTATTTTTTTGGATTTTTTTGCGCATGAAATGACTCAATTAGCTATGTTAATCTCATTTGTTGACTCTCTGTTGACCAGCTACTTGAGGGTAAAACTGAGTATATTGCACTTGCCGGTCTAAGTCCTCGAGGGGAAAACTGAGTACGGATAAAATTTCTGTATAAGGCCCGAGGTTATAACCGAGTACACCAAACGTCCCAGGGTTAGACTCGTGTAGCGGTGCACGCTGCAGCCGTGCATAGCGGACGCGTGTTGCGGTACACGCCACCTTCGTCTTTATAGAGCCCCTCTTTCTCTCCCTCGACGCACGTTCTCACTGGCTCACTGCAACCGCCTCTCCTGTCCCATCATCTTCTCCACAACCGAAGAAAAACCCCGAAGAAAACCGCCGGCGATGGAGAAGAATGAGATGCCCATTGTCGGCGCATCGGCCGCCGCCCCCGTCCAGGCCCCTGTCGCCGCTTCCAACGTAGCAGCCGGCGCATCGGCCGCCGCCCCGTCCGAGCCCCGTCGCCGCTTCCAACGTAGCAGCCGGCGCATCGGCCGCCGCCCCGTCCAGGCCCCCGTCGCTGCTTCCAACGTAGCAGCCGGCGCATCGGCCGCCGCCCCCGTCCGAGCCCCCGTCGGCTGCTTCCAACGTAGCAGCCGGCGCATCGGCCGCCGCCCCGTCCGTGCCCCCGTCCATTGGGACCCGTACGAACCAAGTGCGAGTACGACGCGCCGAAGAACCCCTACGACACCACCATCGTCGACTACGATTCGGAGGTAACCCTTTGTTCCCTTGTTCTTATCTCATTTCAATCATTTTGTGTTAGATCTAGCGTTATTACGGTTCGTCTGTTCCTAGTTCAATCCTTTTGTGTTAGATCTTGCGTTATTACTCGTTCGTCTCTTCCTAGTTCAATCCTTTTTTGTTAGATCTTGCGTTATTACTGCTCGTCTGTTCCTAGTTCAATCCTTTTGTGTTAGATCTTGCGTTATTACTCGTTCGTCCGTTCCTAGTTCAATCCTTTTGTGTTAGATCTTGCGTTATTACTGTTCGTCTGTTCCTAGTTCGATCCTTTTGTGTTAGATCTTGCGTTATTAGTGTTTGTGATTTGCTTTTGTTTCAGATTTGTGCCGATGATGATGAATATTTGGGCATCCCTAAATTGATTCAGGGTTTGGTCGAGTAAACAATTGGTGTGTACAAATTTGTTGTGCATGATCTTTGGTTTACTTACTCAAATCCTGGATATAAGTGTGTCCAATGTAACTGAGGCTACCTCTTTTTTTCGAGCCCATATTATCATGCATGATTTTTTGTTCACTCTCTGTTCAATCATCGTTGCAATTGACTCCGTGTTTTTTGCACGATCTTTGGTGCTACGTGACAGGTCGAGAGCAGCGACGTCGACGGCCGACGACGAGTCCTTCCACACCAAGACTCGTCACGTCCTCGAGAGGCCGCAGGCCGGCCAATACGGTCGCCCCTTTGCTCAAGGCATTTACAAGTGCCCCTTCGCAACGAGAGGCTCTTCGACACCAACTTCAACACCCCGCTGAACCATGCTGAATCCATTGGCAGCCATGGCGCTAGAGTTGGAAGTACCGTGAACGTGCATGCGTACATGGCCAAACACAAAGCACTTGGGATTCACCTGCGCAACCTCCAAGCGAGTCACACGCGCCACCCGGAGGCGTTGAACGTGCCTACTCGCACTCTCTCGTATGTGACTCGCTCTATCCGTAGAGCAGATTAAATTCATGTAAAATGTAGCTTATGTTGGATCTATCGGTACTACATTTGGATCTGTCCCGAATATATCTATGCTATGTTGGTTGCTCGTATGCAGCTTATCCTATATTTTCTCTCCGGATTTGTGCCCTAGATTTCCTACCCGATTGGGTAAAAACGAAGGCATAAAGAAATGAATGGCGTTAAAAAACAGAAGGAGAAGCTTCTCTAGATTTGCTACCAATTTGGGCTATCAAATATGAGATCGAGCGATAGAGAGGAAAAAGGTACATTGAAAACTCGCTAATCCGGGCGAAAGAGACAGAAACCACTCGTGCCCCCGTCCCGGACCCACACGGCTCCACACGCTACGGCCCTACACGCTACGGCCCCACAAACACGGCCTCGTCCTGTCCCACGCGGTCCCTTCCTACCAGCCCCACACGACGCGGTCCCACACGACGCGACCCCACAAACGACACGACCCCACTCGTCAGCACGGAACGGCCAACTTAACGGATTCCTTCCGTCCGAGCTCCTTCTGCGGTTCAGACAAACGTTTGGGTAAAACTGAGGAAAAACTAAGGACCTGGGGAAAACTGAGTACAACTAACGAAGCAGGGGCACGAAAATAGAAATCCCTAAAGAATATGTTCTTCAAAAGGTATTCTTTTGAAGTATAGGATAAGTAATCATTAACCATGCCATCTAGTACTAAAACCAACAACTTTTCATTACATGTTAGGACTATACCAAATCTTATTATTGTGTGCTAGTAATGTTACTGTTATGATATATTGCATTACCTGTTTATGATACCAAGTAATCAACCCTTAATAAGAATCTTGTTTGTGAATCACTCTAAAAGTGCAACACACCTTGAATTAATCATTACAACTCACTAATCCTAAATCATCGGGATTAGGTCACACTTAGAGCGATTGCATCTCAAACTTATGCATTATTGCATCCTTGCCAATCTTTTAAACATCGTCCTTACCGGACGATGATGCTATTTCAGAATTTGGAGTTATTGCGTATCGACGACCTTGATTGCATAATCTTGCAGTCAAGAAAGGCAAGTTCATCGCTTGCTCATGTCAATTTGAGTATTTTTACCAAATTACTTGCAAAGTACTATACTTATCACTCTTGCATGAAAAGCAAAAATGCTATTTTCATAACTATGGATATGACTATATGGTGGGCAATGGAACCATGGTATGAGTATGGTGGAGGTTCCATTGCAATGGGTTTGTATCCATCTAGGATTAACAACCAATGCCGTCCAGTGATTCTTTGTGCCGTAAGACTCATGTTAACCATAAGATCTGGAGTGGGACGGAGTAGTCAATTGTGTTTCTTCCTCTCGTACATCAACGGATGCACTTACCGTAGTCACTTGAATCCCGAGGGACAAGCGGAGTGGTTGGGGAGCCCTAAGTCCCCACGGTAATACGGTCTATGATGGGTTGCAACGACCGGCGAAGGAATCAGGTTGAGAACCTGATTGTTGTCAAGGTCGGAAGGTATCCAAGGGGTACACTGACCGGCGAGGACCCAAGGTCGGAATTACAACAAAGGGTGGGTGTGCGAGGTCACGAAGGAATACAATTTGACTAGGACCTTATACCGGGCCTGTTATCACCAGAATTTGACCGGATCAGAGGTGGGCCGCGATTGAAGATGGGCTTGAAGAATATACATGGAAGAAATACATGAATCGGCCTTGTATACAAAGTTTGGGCTAGTTTGCCCGTGTATCTGTACCATAGTAGGAAACGTGTCGGTTAGATGGAGTTTGGGCTCGTGCCCGGTTGGGATTATTCCCACGATAGAAAGTCTACGGACTATAAATATGTATCTAGGGTTTATGAAATAAACAACAATCACGTTCACCACAAACCAATCTAGGCGCATCGCCAACTCCCTTCTCGAGGGTTTCTTCCGGGTAAGCATCATGCTGCCTAGATCGCATCTTGCGATCTAGGCAGTACACGTTTATTCGTAGTTCATGCGTTGCTCGTGCTGAAGCCTTTTTGATGGCGAGCAACGTAGTTATCATAGATGTTTTAGGGTTAGCATTGTTCATCGTATCATATGCTATCGTCGTGCGACCCTTAGACATCTAGCCGCCCTTACACCTATCTTGGGTGTAAGGGCGGCACCCGCTTGATCATTATTTAGTAGATCCGATCCGTTATGATTGCTCCTTGTTCTTCAAGGATTAGTTTAATATCTGCATAGTTAGGCCTTACAAACGGGTTGAAGGATCCGAGTGGCGCGTAGGGTGTAGTTTGCTAGCCCTAGACGAGGATGTTCCGAGGATCAACTTCGTGTTGGTTTTAGGCCTTGTCTAGGGTCGGTTTACGATCACCGTGCGTGGCCGCCGAGGCTCAATCACGAGTAGGATGTTCCGATTATGCGGTGAAAACCCTAAATCGTAGTAGGTCGTTTTAGCTTTGTTTTGATCAAGCGGGACCACCATCCGATCGTACACCTCGTACGCATCATGGGTGGATCGGCTCCTTGAGCCGATTCACGGGACAACCCGAGAGCCGATCGAGGCTCGTATTTAATGTTTACGTGTATGCCATGCGAGGAAACTAAGCGAGGCACATCCAACACCTTCCCGACAAGGTATAGGTCGGGTGGCACGCCCTTGCATCGGCATCGGACGTGCGTGCCGAAGGCTTTGCGGGCCATCGCTCCGAGGGACCGAGGGCCAGCCGCGATCCCGGGAGCCTCCGGCTCTACGGTGTTGCCCGTCGGCTGCCCGCCGGTGGGTTTCGACCGCAACACATTCGGCACGCCCGGTGGGACCATCTTCGACACCAACCGCATCGCCATCTACATCCGAGATGGCGGAAGGCACTCCGATCAAGTACGAGGATCCGGCCGACGAGCTCAAGAAGAAGCATGACGAAATCAAGGCGGTCCTCGAAGCCGACCTCATCGGCTCTTTTCACGAACCCGCTCACATGGCATCGGGTGGAAAGGGTTCTCACCTGAAGGCGCGCTCGATGGAGTGGACCTGTCCACCCCGTCGGAAGAACGCACCAGGTCGCCGCGTCGAGGAGATTAACTTCATGGTGGCTCATTCGCTGCACCGCCATTCGAGAGCCTGGTGAACACTTTGGAGCGTGTCGCTCTGCGCGTGATCCAGGAAATAATGAGCCGTCAGTATTCTCCGTCAGGACCAGCTCTGTGGACTTACCAAGGAGAGGTGCCACTCCAGTCCCGTCCACCGCTGCCGTTCGCGTTGGCAGCACCAGAAGTGTCGAGTTCATCGGCATACGTCGTCTACAAGATCGGTGGTGACCCTAGTGACTACCAATTCTTGCATGAGGCGCCTAAGGAGATCCCTCACGGATACACATGCGCATACGTGCCGGACGCATAGCGATGCCGGGCGCTCTCAAACCAGGCGCAACGGCGGGGACTTCCGGAACAGCAGGAGGAACTTCGGGAGCAGATCTTGAGAAGCAGACGTGGCTAGCTAAGTATGCCACCCCGACAAACCTCCAGAGCTCAGCTCCTGCAGTTGGCTCAGAGCTGGAAAAGCAAACGTGGCTAGCTAAGTATGCCACCCCGACAAACCTCCAGAGCTCAGCTCCTGCAGTTGGCTCAGAGCTGGAAAAGCAAGCATGGCTGGCTAAGTATGCCACCCCGGCGAATCTTCAGAGTTCGACGCCTGCAGCCATCACCGCGGATCAGATCTGTACGATCTTGAAAGATCAGTTCGGCATGATGCCGAAAAGGAGGACAATCGGCTATTCCAAGCCGTACCCCAACGAGTACGAGTTGATCCCGCTACCACCCAAATATCGGCTCCCTGATTTCACCAAGTTTAATGGATCAGATGGTTCCGGCTCCATCGAGCATGTGAGCCGATATTTGGCACAGGCTGGGCACGATCTCGGCATCGGGATGAGCTGCGCGTGAGGTTCTTCGCACAGTCCCTCACAGGATCGGCTTTCGGGTGGTACACATCGCTGCCACCAGACTCAATCCGGACTTGGAAGCAGTTGGAAGGGAAGTTCCACGTACAGTATCACTCAGAGGCTTCCGAGGCTGGTATTGCCGATCTAGCACAAGTACGACAGAAGTGCGGGGAAACAGTGTCAGAATACGTCCAGCGCTTCAGGACCGTTAGGAACCGATGCTATTCGGTTCATGTGAGTGAAAAAGAAGCAGTCGAGTTGGCGGTGGTGGGTCTCTCATCATCGATCAAGGACGTGGCCTCCCAAGCGAGACTACCCTTCACCGGCGCACATGGTGCGAAGGCGTCGGCATATGAACAGCGCCACCCGGATGTTTACCGGGATAAATTCAAGCGTGCTGTGGTCCTGGTTGAGGCGGATGAAGATGAAGGTGCTTGCGGGAGATCAAGAGGTAGCAGTGGCTGAATGGACTCGGGGGGCAAGCCCCGTGTCTTGTAAATGGGTTAAGCCACAAGGTCCTCCAAAAGGGTTTGACTTCGACGTGACCAAAGCTGAGCATATTTTCGACCTCTTACTCAAGGAGAAGCGACTAAAGTTACCCGAAGGCCACAAGATCCCCACGGTGCGGGAGCTGAACGGAAAGCCATACTGCAAGTGGCATAACACGTTCACCCACGCCACCAACGACCGCAGGGTGTGGCGTCGGCAGGTCCAAATGGCGATAGAACAAGGGCGTCTAATTTTCAGCCGGTACGCCATGAAGGTCGACACACACCCCTTCCCCGCCGTTAACATGGTGGAGTGCACTTACCATGGAGGGTGCCGGCCCGGATTCTCGTGCAATATCAACATGGTAGGACCCGGGCACCACTGCGGTAAGGACGGAGATGAGGGCGGCTGTTCTCATAGCAAGGACACGGAGGAAGCCGCTCCACGCGATCGGCTCCGTCACGATGGAAAGCGCTACATCACGAGAGGGAGAAGTGAGGAACGTAAGATATCGGCGACCTCTCTCGCGATCACCTCCTCAACAAGTATGTGGGTCAATATGACCAACGCCGGCGATACAACGACGATGATGAAAGAGATCGTCCGGCTAGGGACGCCGGGAGACACCGTCGGCATGATCGCGACGAGGAGAGATATGAGCGCCACGCCAAGGAAAAGTTGAGAGAGCAAGACGACGTGGATAGGCATCGGGACTGCCCCTTCTTCGGACATCGCCGGGATTCAGGAATGAGCCGATTGCCTATCGGCAACTGCCCAGAATGTAGACAAAAGAAGAAGGATGCAGCTAACGTGTCCGTGTTCATACGTCTAGGGCCTCTCCCGCCTCGGAACAAGCACGCTGAGTCCGCTCGGGTAGAAGATCTCGAGGAACTAGAGGACGATGATGAAGAAGACAAGTATCATCGGCCAAGGTGGTGCCCTGATGGGCTCAGCCGTTCCCAAAAAGCGTAGGGTTCAGCGACTACGTGGGTTGGAGGAAGCCGAAAGGTTATACATGCACACATTGAGGAAAGCGCGTCCTGATCTGGCCGCTAAAATTCAGCGAACCCTGGACAAAGAAGGTCGGCCACAAAGGAAAGAGTGGCGCCCCAGACAAAAGAAAGCCGATGATGAGACATCGGCTGGCACAAACATGGTGTTCATCCTTCCAACGGAGTTTAGTGCTCCAGGATTAGACGAAGCACCTGTGGCACAACTTGACTGCGGCCCACGGCCGGTTATCTTTGAGAAGCCACGAGAAAAAAGTTACAGACATCTGAAGGCCCTGTACTTGCGAGGCTACATCAATGGGCAGCCTGTTAACAAGATGCTGGTGGACACCGGAGCGGCAGTCAACATTATGCCATACTCCATGCTACGTCGGTTGGGACGCTCTAGCTCGGATCTGATCAAGACCAATGTGACACTGAGCGATTTCAACGTCCAAGCATCTGACGCACAAGGTGTTCTGAACGTGGATCTGACCGTAGGAAGGAAAACCGTCCCTACGACGTTCTTTATTGTCGACAGCAAGAGCACTTATGCTGCCCTACTAGGGAGAGATTGGATCCACGCCAACTATTGCATTCCATCCACGATGCACCAATGCCTAATACAGTGGGATGGAGATGAAGTAGAAGTCGTCCACGCAGATGATTCAGCCGAGATTTCAACGGGCGGCATGAACGTTTGGGAGACATCAGGCCAAGAGCCACTCTCAGGCATCAATTTGGACGACTGCGAGCGCATCGACGTGACAAAGAACGGGGTTAGGCTGGTTTTATCCACCGGCCTAACCATGTAACAAAGCAACATCTATGGACAAACGTGGCGATGCTGATCCATGTGATCGGCCCCAAGGATCTATGAAGGAACATTGCAAAACCTTCATTGAGCAATTCAACATGGAGGCCGATTCCAGCAATCGGCCAAAATTATCTTCGCCATACATTCTGCCTGGGTTCAACGTCGATCTAATGGGCAATGGGTTTAAGTCGGCTGATGAGTTGGAAGAAGTCAACATTGGTCCTAACCGAGCCGACGTTCACATATAGTGCCTTGGCTGACCACGGAGCCGATATCAGCAGATACCTGGTAGAATCGGCTCGGGGGCACCTAATCAGATGAACATGTGCGATACATGTGCAGTGAAATATTGGGGGCCGATAGAAAAATCGGCCAGTAAAAAAAAATTCTCATGATATACAGCCGATGCACGGCCATCGACTTTAGAACTAAGGAACAAAGCCGATGCACGGCCATCGACTCTAGCACATGGGATCTACCAGTTGCGTGTTCAAGACAGAAGAAAGGTAATCGGCTATGGCTGGCTCTGCATGGTAGCTTTCTCAGATTTGATCGAGCTCAGGTCCATTTGTCTAAATTGCGTGTCCTCATCACTGTTTTTGCCTTGACTGAGGCTCGGGGGGCAGCTGACCTGGTAGATGCTCTGTTTCTAGAAGCCGATTGGAGTGTCATCGGTTGGTCCTGCGTCCCAACCTTCTTCAAAGATGGCGAGTTCTTGCGAGAAGAGGATCATCGGAGACTGGTGGGAGGAATTTAAGGACTCCTGTGAAGGCAAGGGTCTTCCATGTTATCCACCGAGGTCTCAAAGTCATCAGTCGAAGAGTTGAAGGATAGATTGTGAAGGACCGATGCGTTGCCATCGGCTCATTGAGCATTAGCTAAGTGGACAAACGGCAGAGTCAGTAGGAGGGGAAATCGGCAAAATCAAATTGGGGGAAATTCTTCATTGATAAACAGGATTTCTTACAAAGAAAGAGCCGATTGCTCAAGGAAGGAAGAACAAAAGAAGGGTCTGTTGACCAATCTACTACTGCTGATCCTATGCTAAGGGTCCTATCTACGGGCCGTCGCTGCCCTCGTCGTCGCCGTCGTCGCCGCTGTCGGCGCTATTCCCGGCGGGCTCGTCGTCGCTGCTGTAGCGGCCGCCGGCAGGACCCTCGTTGTCCTCGTCCTCCTCGTCGGCGTCGTCGTCGTCGGCTGTCGAAGTCGCCGAGGTTCCCCGGCCGGGGCGAAGCGCTTGGCCGGCGGTTCGTCGGAGGAGGTGTCGTCTTCCTCCTCCTCCTCTTCCTCCTCCTCCTCCTCGGAGAGAGGTGAAGTCATCACAGGAGAAGCGATCGTCATCGCTCTCCTCCTCCGATCTCCCGTCGGCGAGGAAGCGGAGGTCGCTTTCCCGTCGGTCGAGGACTTGTCGTCCTCGGACCGGATGGAGAAGTCGTGGCCAGGCTCATCCCCGGCTTCGATGGCGCGGCGGATGTTGGCCGCGTGGGCCTCCTTCGGGTCCCACTCCGGCGTCGGCTCGCGGGAGGAGGAGGATTCGATGGAAAGACCCGATGAGGCGGAGGAAGAAGAAGACATGGTGGCGCAGGAGGGCTTTTGGAGTGCTAATGCGAAGAGGATGAAGAAGCAAACTGTTTGGAACGGTTAAATAAAAGGGATATAGTGGAGATTCAATGCTCGAGCGAGTTCCGAGGAAGTGGTGCCCAACAGAGAAAAAAAAATTGCCAGGTCACGCGGAGAAGTGGAGGAGGCAAGGCATCATGATGAAGGATACTGCGGCGGTTCTGCTCTGCCACGACATGACCCGACGAAGGAAAAGCAGGGTGATTTTGGAATTGTCATTTCCAAAACCAGGGGGCATGTGTTATCACCAGAATTTGACCGGATCGAGAGATGGGCCGCGATTGAAGATGGGCTTGAAGAATATACATGGAAGAAATACATGAATCGGCCTTGTATACAAAGTTTGGGCTAGTTTGCCCGTGTATTCGTACCATAGTAGGAAACGTGTCTTGATTTAGATGGAGTTTGGGCTCGTGCACGGTTGGGATTATTCGCACGATTAGAAAGTCTACGGACTATAAATATGTATCTAGGGTTTATGAAATAAACAACAATCAACGTTCACCACAAACCAATCTAGGCGCATCGCCAACTCCCTGTCTCGAGGGTTTCTTCGGGTAAGCATCATGCTGCCTAGATCGCATCTTGGGATCTAGGCGGCATACGTTTATTCGTCGTTCATGCGTTGCTCGTCTTGAAGCCTTTTTGATGGCGAGCAACGTAGTTATCATAGATGTTTTAGGGTTAGCATTGTTCATCGTATCATATGCTATCGTCGTGCGACCCTTAGACATCTAGCCGCCCTTACACCTATCTTGGGTGTAAGGGCGGCACCGCTTGATCATTATCTAGTAGATCCGATCCGTTATGATTGCTCCTTGTTCTTCAAGGATTAGTTTAATATCTGCATTGTTAGGCCTTACAAACGGGTTGAAGGATCCGAGTGGCGCGTAGGGTGTAGTTTGCTAGCCCTAGACAGGATGTTCCGAGGATCAACTTCGTGTTGGTTTTTAGGCCTTGTCTAGGGTCGGTTTACGATCACCGTGCGTGGCCGCCGAGGCTCGATCACGAGTAGGATGTTTCGATTATGCGGTGAAAACCCTAAATCGTAGTAGGTCGCTTTTAGCTTTATCTTGATCAAGCGGGACCACCATCCGATCGTACACCTCGTACGCATCATGGGTGGATCGGCTCTTTGAGCCGATTCACGGGACAACCTGAGAGCCGATCGAGGCTCGTATTTAATGTTTACGTGTATGCCATGCGAGGAAACTAAGCGAGGCATTCTCCAACACCTTCCCGACCGGGTATAGGTCGGGTGGCACGCCCTGCATCGGCATCGGACGTGCGTGCCGAAGGCTTTGCGGGCCGTCGCTCGGGAGGGACCAGGGCCAGCCGCAGTCCTGGGAGATTCCTGGCTCTACGGTGTTGCCCGTCGCTGCCCGCCGGTGGGTTTCTGACCGCAACACTGCTGCAATGCGTTGTCTTCCATACGAAGCTCCTCCAGATACAACCAATGACTACCTACGGATGGCAGAGTCGACATGTACAGAGACTCTCTACAGAGTTTTGCCGAGCTGTCGTAGCGGTGTTTGCTAAAGACTATTCGAGGGCACCAAAAGAAGATGATATAGTTTGGATCCTGCAAAAAATGCAGCAAGAGGGTTTCCTGGGATGCTCGAAAGCATTTGACTGCATGCATTGGGCTGGAAGAATTGCCCTTTTGCTTTGCAGGGGATATACAAGGGGCATATTGGTGAGTGCAGTGTCATTCTTGTGGTGGTGACGGACCAAGAACTTTGGATTTGGCATGCATTTTTTGGCATGGCGGGAACAAACAATGATATCAACGTGCTGCAGCGCTCTCCGGTGTTTTCCGGAGCTAGGCTGAGGGAAAATCTCCTACTGTGAACTTTGAGGTAAACGGCCACGCATACAACAAGGGGTACTATCTAGCTGATTGTATCTACCCGACGTATGCTACATTTGTGAAGAGAATTCCCTCTCCAGCAAACGAGATGGAAACTTATTTTGCAACATGCCAGGAAGCAGCACGCAAGGATGTTGAGCGTGCTTTTGGGGTGCTTCAGCAGCGTTTCGCCATTGTCAGGTATCCTGCTCTCACTTGGTCCGAGTCTCAGATGTGGGAGGTGATGAACGCTTGTGTGATCATGCACAACATGATCATTGAGAGCGAGCGCGACGAACATGAGAGGATGATCAACCATTTGATTATCAAGGGCCACTTGCTGAGGTAGAGCATGTACCCCAAGAATTTGCCGCTTCTTTCATATGCACAATGAAATTCGAGATGCGGGTGTCCATGTACAACCGAAGGCGGATCTAGTTGCGCATTTGTGGGCGGGGAGAGGAGCCGCCAACAATGCATGATTTTATTTCTATTTATTTGGTTGTATGAATAATTTAAGTACTATTTGATTGATTGTATGAATAATTTAAGTATTATTTGTTTGATTGATTGTATGAATAATTTAAGTACTATTTGTTTAATTGCATGAATAATTTAATACTATTTGTGTGATTGTATGAATTATTGAATATAGTATGAATAATATGTGATTGATATGTTGTTTCAAAATATTGTAAAAAGAAAAAAAAAGCTTTGGGGGCCGCCGTTTGGGAGGTGCCGGTGTGGGAACAGCGTTCCCAAATAGAAGATGCACTACCGGCGCCCCCCATACAGCAGTGCCGGCGACTATATGGAGCGCGCCGGTGGAGATGCTCTCAACTTCCTCAAAATATGCATGTTTTCGTGCGTAGATACATGCAAATTTAGACGAAGTTCAGACATCATTTTGTCAACGGAGGGTTTAGAAAATATAACGTCCACTCGGACCTCTTATGAGAGTCATTTTATTTTCCGTGACGGAGGTAACATTGGACGAGGGGTGGGACTAGGGTTTTGGGCTGGTGGGGAGGTGTCACGGCCTTGCCCATCTCAGCGGCATGGCGGTCGAGTTCTTCTTGGCGAGATTGTAGGAGGGACTCGAGCTGCTTTAACTCAGCTTCAAGCTTCTTGAGATCATTGATCGTGCTCTAGGTGGCATCAACGCCATATCTGATTCAAATGATGTTTACAATTAAAATCCTTCGAAATCTTCGTACATCGGTCGTGTCATGTTGGAAGTTTTGGAACTGATCGTCTCCCCCTACTACATTTTATACTCCCTCTGTCCACAAAAGTATGTCTCGGAGCATCTCCACCGACGCGCTCCATAGCGGCTCCGATAGCGACTTAGGGGCCGGCGTGGTTTTTGGTTGGCTAGTTTTCGAGCCCAATAGAATCGTCGGCATCCCCGTGCCGGCCCCTACGCGTAGGGCGCGAATCGGGTGCACCGGCACCTCGCGGCACGTCAGAAAACGAGTGTGGGCTCCGCCCCGGCAGCCGGACACACCGATTTCTCGCCTCCTACCCACGCCCGAGCCTACTCCCACCCCTCTAGATCGCCACCGTTACCATCGCCGCCGCGCCCTCGCTTGCAATAGACACCGCCGCCTCGTCTAGGAATCGTCGTCCATCGATACGGCCGCCACCCCCTCGACCGACGGCCACCGTGTTTCGCCCGCACGCAGCTCGCCGCCACCGCGGTACAACCGCCCCGCCCGCAAGATGTTCATCCGATTGCCGCGATGGATAGCAGCGACGAGATGATTGTGCAGTCTGTTCACGGAGGAGCGAACGCCGAGGCTGTCCGGCGGCAACAGCGGCAGCACTGATTCTCGATGAGCATGATGCGCGTTCGCCAGCCTTTCTTCATCGTGCCTCGGCGTGGCGGCTCAAAGCTAGGCAAGAGGAGGAACATCAAACGGCATCGTCAAGCCGGCGCAATGCTGCTTGACGCCGACTACTTCAACGACGACGCGACTCATTCACCGAAGGAATTTCGATGCCAGCTTAGGATGCTTGAAGATTGTCTACGGCATCGTGGAGTACGACAACTACTTCATTGCCAAGCAAGATTGCACGGGTTTGTGGGGCTTCACCTCAATTCAGAAGTGCACCGCTCGCAATGTGTTGTCTTGCATATGGAGCTCCTCCGAGATACAGCCAATAACTACCTACGGATGGAAGTCGACATGTACGAGAGACTCTCTACAGGTTTTGCTGAGCCGTCGTAGCGGTGTTTGCTAAAGACTATTTGAGAACACCAAGAGAAGATGATACAGCTCGGATCCCCGCAAAAAATGCAGCAAGAGGGTTTCCCGGGATGCTCGAAAGCATTGATCGTATGCATTGACACCGGGTTGCCGTCCGCGCAGCCCGGTACCCGGCAAGCTTTGCGTTGCTACCACAGCCGCAACATCCGCGTCCGCACGCTCGAGGTAGGCGACCTTGTGCTGCGACACGTACTCTCTCGAGAAGGCCTCCACAAACTCTTACCAATGTGGGACGACCCATTCAGTGGTCGCTCACGTCTCAAGGCCGGGAGCAAGTGCGCCTTGAGAATGAAGATGGAGACATGCTGCCAAACGGCTGGAACATCCAGCATCTTCAAAAGTTCTATCTGTGACTCCCATCGTCGTACGAGCTGGGCCGGCCCATCTCTACGAGCTCCCCGAGCCACGATGGTGTTGTGTGCGCCCTTCTCCAACTGGACCTCACGCGTAAGTGTCGACAACCCGGGTCCACGTGAGTTTCAGCCCCTCCCCGAGGGTGCCCCGTGCACCTGTCGGAGCGGCCAGTTTTTTGCTTTTTTGAGGCTTCCTCGGACCCCGTGCACATGTTGCGGTGGATGTACTACGTGCCACCACATCTACTGTGCTCTCGCCGTATTCGAAAGCAAAATACATTTTCAAAAATATGCGTGCCACCACATCTAATGTGCTCTCGCCCTAACTAAACAATCTCTTTGAGAAAACCCTCATACATTCTAGAGTACCCCTCTGACGTGCACCACTCGAGCGGGGCTGGGCATGATGTCCTATCCGGGATCAGCCCCTAAGGCCTCAAGCCTGGATCACTGAGCTCTAGCTTCGGGGTCGCTACCCGTCACGGCCACCTCACCAAGGTACTTGTGCGTTGGATATCTCGAGCACCACACGCACGAGAACCAAAGAATACAGACTGCATGTAAAATGGACACTAGGGCATCCTCTATGAGGAACCGATAGTGCTCCATCACGGTGGGAAATGGACGCTAGGGCATCCTCTATGAGGAACCGATAGTGCTCCATACAAGGTGGAAAATGGACGCTGAGGCATCCTTTATAAGGAACCAACAATGCTCCATGCGGGAACCATGGACGCTTAAGTTACCTCTTTGAGGAACTGACCGTGCTACCATTACAAGACAACCCTCGCAAAGGATCTGGGATAAGTTCCTTTGCGAGGGCACTCCATTTCAAAGATAAGTCTCCTCTGCCTCTGATACGTCTCAAACGTATCTATAATTTCTTATGTTCCATGCTAGTTTATATGACAATACTCATATGTTTTATATACACTTTACATCATTTTGATGCATTTTCCGGCACTAACCTATTAACAAGATGCCGAAGCGCCAGTTCCTGTTTTCTGCTGTTTTTGGTTTCAGAAATCCTACATAGGAAATATTCTCGGAATTGGACGAAACAAAAGTCCACGTTCTTATTTTCCACGGAGCCTTCCAGAAGTCCGAAGAGGAGACGAAGAGGGGCGACGAGGCGACCACACCCTAGGGGGCGCGGCCCCACCCCTGGCCGCGCCGCCCTATGGGGTGGGCCCCTCGGGACTCCACCGACATCACCCCTTCGCCTATATATTCTTCCGTCTCCGAAAACCCTAAAACAATCGACGATATTCCATGAAGAGTTCCGTAGCCGCCGCCATCGCGAACACAAGTTTCGGGGGACAGAATCTCTGTTCCGGCACGCCGCCGGGACGGGGAATTGCCCCCGGAGTCATCTCCATCGACACCACCGCCATCTTCATCGCCGTTGCTTGTCTCCCATGATGAGGAGGGAGTAGTTCTCCCCGAGGCTGAGGGCTCTACCGGTAGCTATGTGGTTCATCTCTCTCTCGATGGTGTGATCTTTATGTGATCATGAGCTTTGTATCACTATTAATCTATGTGCTACTCTAGTGATGTTATTAAAGTAGTCTATTCCTCCTCCATGATGTAAAGAGGACAGTGTGTGCATCATGTAGTACTTGGCGTAGGTTATGATTGTAATCTCTTGTAGATTATGAAGTTAACTATTACTATGATAGTATTGATGTGATCTATTCCCCCTTTCATAGCTATTGTTGACAGTGTGTATGCTATGTTAGTACTCGGTCTAAATTGCAACGGTCTATTATGCACTCTAGAGGTTACTTTAATATGAACTCCGGATTCACTCTCCACGGTGTGACGGTGACAGTTTGCGCATCGTGTGTGATTCCTTTATGAAGTTGTGGAGCTTGTTTACTCCGGCTTGAGGTGTGCTTTTATAGCCCTACACAATGAATGGTGTTTGTTATCCAACAAGAGAGTGTTTAAGAGTAGCATTTATTTATTCAGTTATGTGATCATTGTTGAGAGTGTCCACTAGTGAAAGTATGATCCCTAGGCCTTTTTTGTAAGCATTGAAACACCGTTTCCAACAAGTTCTGCTATATGTTCGCTTGTTGCCATTTCTATTTCAGATTGCAATTCCTACTTATAATCATCCATATTACTTGTATTTCACTATCTCTTTTCGCCGAACTAGTGCACCTATACATCTGACAAGTGTATTAGGTGTTTTGGGGACACAAGAGACTTCTTGTATCTTAATTGCAGGGTTGCTTGAGAGGGATATCTTTGACCTCTACCTCCCTGAGTTCGATAAACCTTGGGTGATTCACTTAAGGGAAACTTACTGCTGTTCTACAAACCTCTGCTCTTAGAGACCCAACACTGTCTACAGGAATAGAAGCGTGCGTAGACATCAAGGCCACCTCAGATTTAACTCTATACTGACACTCGGATGAATATATGTCCAAGCTAGCATAGACCCGCCATACTTACAGTTGAAAAAAATACAATGGGCTACAGTTTCAGACCAGCTTGATGGGTCAGACTTGCTAGAGTTGAGGGTAGCCCAATTGTCCGTCTTCCCAAATCCTGATTCTAAAAAAGGGAGATGCTAAGGGCATCTCCAACGCGGGCACCCCAAACGCAAAACGGACATTGAATCGGTCCGTTTGGGTAAAAACTGCTCCCAACGGGCCGACCCAAATTAAAAACGGACAGCTGCCGCGTCCGGAACGACCCAAAACCGGACCAAATTTACGTGGCTTTTGGGGCGAGCCGGACACGGGCGGGCGTCCATCTGTGGCCAATCTGTCCGGGTGGACAATCGTTCTGGCCCATTTGACAGAGAGACAAAGACAACTAGTAGATCTGCACTATTCTCTCTCTCCTCTGTCCTCCTTTCTTCCATGGACATTCGCCGGAGTTTGGCTCGCCTCCTCGACTGCCGCCGTCGCCTACACATGGAGGTCCCCGTCGCCGCAGCCTCTCTTTTTTTCACACCTGCCGGAAGTCGCCGGAGGCGAAACGAGGCTCCGGGCCGCCGGAGGCGAAACGAGCTCCGGGCCACCGGCCTCGACGCCGACGAGGAAGACAACGGCGGAGGCCTGGACGGAGCGGAAGAAGGCGAGGAGATCGGGCCCATCTTGCGCAGCCCCGCGCAACCACGCCGCGCCGTGGCTCGCCGCGCCAGCTCGCGCCTCGCCTCGCGGTGCTGCGTGCCGACGGCGGCCTCGTCGCCCCGCTGCCTCTCGCCTCGCGGTGCTGCCTGCCGACGGCGGCCTCGTCGGCCCGCGCCTCTCGTCGCCCCGCGTCTCTCCTCGCCCCGCGCCTCTCGCCTGGCCCCGCTGCCGCCGACGGCGGCCGCGCCGCCCCGCGCCTCTCGCCGCCCCGCGCGTCTCGTCGCCCCGCGTCTCTCCTCGCCCCGCGCCTCTCGCCTGGCCCCGCTGCCGACGGCGGCCGCGCCGCCCCGCGCCTCTCGCCGCCCCGCGCCTCTCGTCGCCCCGCGCCTCTCGGAGCGGAAGAAGGCGAGGGAACGGACCTCCTGGAGCGCGGCGACGCGGGCGGCGGGCCTTGCCCTGGAGCGCGGCGACGTGTGCCTCCCTCGCCTGCGCCCAGCTCGCCCGTGGCGGCGGCGCGGCCGCAGAGGTCGTGGACGAGGTCGGCTGCTGCCGACGACCTCCTCCGTGTCGCGTTGTCCGGCTGCGGCGGCTCGTGCTGCGGCTGGGAGAGCGTGCGCTGCGACGGGCCTTGAGCTGCCCGCGGCGGAGCTTGGTCCAGCGGTCATCGTCCTCGCGCGCATGGTCTTCGCGTCCGACCAGGGCCCTGGCGCCGCGCCGCTCGACAAGCCGCACCGGCACCTCGTCGATGCGCCTCGCTGCGTGCCGCCACCTCTCTGCCCTGCGCGCCCGCGTGAAGAGGCGCCCGCACCTCGACACCGCGCCATCCCCGTACCTCGACGCCGCGCCCGCGCCTCGCCTGGACGCCGGCCACTTTGCCTAGCTTCACCGCGTCCACGCGCCCGCCGGCGACAGCACAGTGTGGTATCCACTTTGTGATGAACTAGTACTAGCCTACTAGGAATGGGTCGCAGCAGCGCGTTGGGGAATAAAAACGAGTCCCGGACATTGGGACTATCCGCGTATCCGCGGGGCGACCCATACGGATAAAAACGGACGCCTAAACACGTCCGTTTGGGTCGCCCCGTTGGAGATGCCCTAAACGAGCTGGTACTAACGGACCTAGTGCTTCTCCTCTTATGTACACTTCTTTAAGGATGGAAAGAGTAGCTTCTCCCTTATAAACGGTGAACACCAACTAATCTTTCATCATCGTCTCCAAGAGAACAGTACACAGATACGAGCTATATGGCTTGCTCGGGACGCTCGTTTCCTGTCCGGGGCGCTGCAACGCACGAACGATCTGGGGCTTCTCAACTCCATCAGAGACCGTGCTTGGTCGTACTAGTTGTACTTGTACCGCGTTCTGATGCAACGAAAAACAAGAATAGAATGCACTCATCTCCTGGACACACACGGGGGTCTCATGCTCTGTGCTCCAGCTAGCTCGATCTGCCGCGCGGCGACGCGGTGGTCGGAGCGCCAATTAAAGCTTTGGGACGATCAAGGGCTCCGGTTATCCAGACAATTCTATATTTCGGTTGTGGTTTTGATCCTCCCGAATAGATATCACCTAGCACCTAGCACGTATGCTGGAGGAGTAGCATTGATATATGGGGTACTCCCTTTATACCGTATTAATGGGCAATTACGCACTTCAAAAAACAAGTTTGACTACAAATTTGGTCAACAAAATATGAGATATATGCCACAAAAATTATACCATTGGATTCGTATTCAAAAAATAATTTCAATAATTTAATTTTTGTGATATATATCTTATATTTTTTGACCAAATTAGTAGTCAAGCTTGTTTCTCGAAATGCGTATTTGCCCACTAATCTGGTATGGAAGGAGTAGTACTTACACTAACATTATTCTCCGTTTAAGACATTACCCGAGAGTTTGACGGCCCTCTGAAGGATTGAATGCTCAGGAGCATGGGCACCAGCTGCTGGTACTATGTCTAAAACTGCCAGTCACATGAGGAGCAGTGCTCTCGTAATTCTTAAAATCGGAAAACGGTATTTGGAGGTATTTCTTGGTATCAATTTTTTTTAATGCTATCTATATGTATATCATGGGAAAAAATCACTGTCCAAAAAATCATCCGATTCAACGATTAATTGCCCAATTAATCCATATTCAGTGGTCACCGATTAGCCGATAAACACATTTATCACCCGATTAATCGGTCGATTTTCCTATTAATCGCTAATCATCAGCCAACCGAGATGATCCCGATAAGCGACTTCCTCAACATTGGAAAAAAATAGTGCAGTATTTTAGCACTAATAGCGTGCTATAACATATCTGAAGAATCCAAGCTAAATTTTACTAAATTTTCTTGCTACGACACTGTTTGCAAAATAGCATGCTATATTATGCTAAAACGTCATAGCGTTAGCATGCTATTGTTTCAGTCCTTCAGCCCAAGTGCCTGAGTTTTCCTCCTTAGAAAAAAAATAAGTTGCTTTTTGTTTGTCCTGGTGATAAACTACAATCAACTGGTTGCTTTTCAGAGCCAGAAGATGACATCGTTAATGCTAATGTTCTTAATAAGTAACTTATGATATGTTGTTGCCTCGTCGGATGTTGTTGTTAGCCTTATAGAAAATTGAAGAACTAACTTTGTTTGTGATTATGTATGTATTGTCACGGAATTTTTGGACTATATACTTTATTTTTGTTGAAATCCTATTGTTAATTAGGCTATATCCATTTTTCAAAACACTATTTAAAACCTATTAGCATGATATAGCGTGCATAACATTGGAAGAGGCCATCGCTATTTCTTTTAACACATTATTTTACACATTAAGGCACATTGTACGCCACAAGTTTCGTTCAATAAGACGTTGTATTTTTTGCTACACAAAAAACTAATTTTGGGATAAATGAGAGTTTTAATTAATTTATACAGCCACATTTTTTCTGTATCCCAAAATAGTATGCCTTTTTGACCGAAACTTGCCATAACTATACATATACATAATAGGTGTGCAAATTCACGGATTGTTTTTGAAACATCAGGCTACCATTTTCAAAATTTTCAATATCCAAGCTCCAGTAAGCTCTATGTTTATTTTGATAGATCAACTTTGCGCTTTCGTGTCTTTGTTCGGTTGCATCACGCTTTCTTTTGTGCGCCATAGGAAACTGATCTTAACCTGCAGCGTTAACCAACAACGTAACTCAGGCGTGAGTATACGCTTAGCGTCTCAATTGCATTAGGCAGGTCATATGTGCGTTGCAGGCTTGTAGCCCGTCATTCTATGTCCAAGGTTACACTAATATACAAGTTATACAACTGTTACTACAGGGTAACAAAGTTCAATTCCAACAAGAATCCAGTACATGCATGCTCCGTTGCAGACTTACATTACTCTGCCTATATATTTGATTATTTCAACTACTCCTGCCTGGCAGCACGCAATATTCAACCTCGCTGGCAGCAGGCCTTTCAAACTTTCAGTACCGGGATACTAGGTAAATATCTTTTTTGTCAGCAATATTGTATTATATTACTGTATATTTTTATTTTTACTAAAAATATTAATAATAATATAGCTTAAATGGATCTAAATTTAATTTTAAATTTAAATTTTGAGCATATTGTATGTCTTTCATAGAGGCTGATCATGTAAATGATGCATTTAGTTACTATAAATATGGGCTGACTAGTTTAATCATGATATAAACACAATTAATTACAACACCACGAAACAAAAGACTGGGCTAGCTCATACTGTCATACACTTGAAACTAATATACAAATGGCTAGTTGATTGCTTTCTTGCATATATAAACTTATTTTTATACCCATCTCAACCAAACTAATGGACATTGTAGTGTTTAGAACTTTAGATACTTAGTAAGTCTTGGGACTAGAAAATAACTTTCACTCTTGAGCTTTGTGTCCTTATATTTCAGCATAGGCGTGAGATCGTAAGGTATCGTTTTTGTATGGAGATACTAAAGATACAATGATATGTATCAGGATTCAGGATACGAGTAAGATATCATCACTACAAGTATCTTGGCCATGGTAGTATCGGAAAATCGTAAAATACGACGATACATATTCGGATACTGACACCCATGCCTTGCAGCACGTACATAGCTAGGTCTAGTTCCATCTGGCTCCTCAGAGTTTTTGTTAAATTTATCCATGCTCACTCAAGCCTTGGTTGCACGCTCCACCTTGTTAAACAAAGTGTTAATTAGTTATGGAAGTTTGGGAGTTCTCGGAAATGCAATTATTGGTGTTTAGTGGGGCAGGTAGCTAGGGGTTAAGATAATGGGTGGTACTAGTAGGGTTTTAGCTAACTCTGCATCATGACATGACATGGCAGACTCCTTGGAGCTCTCGTAATATAACATGTCAAGATAGGGAAATGCCACTACAGATAAATTAACTAACCGTGTGGACTAAGAGGATGTGTAAACAAGTGCATATGTGACCAGATGGGCTCTAGTTTCATTGTTGCTGGACCACATCATGTTGACACATAGATTCTCTGCATGGATATGCTTGCAGATTCATGGGGTGTGCACATTCTTCTGTTCGTTAGGCGAATTGACCAGTAATCTCTGATCTCCTTGTCGCGGACTGTTGGGTACTAGCTTTTCATCTCCTAATTTATTTCTTATCGCTCTCTGACACTGCCCACGCGCTAATCTACTGCATCTCTTCCATTCCTCTGGGTTCAACTTGTAAAATATGTTAGTAATAGTGTAATCCACTGTGCAGATAACCTGCATGCTGGCTGATCAGTTAAAAATACACGTTCTCCAGTGACCTCGTTGTTTAAAAATAATTGAAAATTCTAGATGTAGCAAATGATGTATCCCACAAACGGTGCAAAATATCAATTTAAATACTTTTTATTTTTATCCACACAAAAATAACAAAAGTGTGGATCTGAGTATGTTTAATTTATAATCTCCAAATGTTATAAGATTTTATTATTTTTGTGTAGCCTATAATATAAAGAATTCCGAATTACGGTTTTGCATACTTGCAATTTACAACATTGATTATCTCCAAAGTTTTTTCCATAATTTTTAAACCTTATAAATTTAATTTTTGATTTTTATTTCAATGAAGGGAGCACACCAAATCAAAAGCAAAAGACACTTTTCCCGTTTACAGCCCTTGGAACACGTATATGACCAGAGATGTCAAATTATTCACATATAGCATAACTCCAGTCGGGTGTCCCCAAAACATTTTCCAAAAAAAATTGCGGGCACCGAATGTTTCACCATCCCATCCGCGCACCATAAAACCTCTTTCGTCCAGCGCGGTGTAATACGGTGTTCGGCGTCTCGAGTCCATCTCCGCCGCACATGGGAGGTTTCGGGGGCGCCAGATGCAATGCGGAAACACGTCACAAGTGGCGGACCTGCCTCGTCAGAGATGCAGAGGTTTGGACGCATGATTTAAACCTGCCGCCTACCTCTGGCCAAGCGGCGTAATGACCTCGTAACTTTTCCAACGAGTCGCGCAGTTTCCCCAGACGGCGCATTGGTGCGTCTCATCTCACATGGTTGAGCGATCCTGCGCGCCGGCGTTATTGCGCATATCGCTCCGCTTGTCGTCGTTGTATAAAAGGAGAACCCGCCTTGTCAGAGTTACTTACCATTCGCGCTGCTCCCTACCTCGTCGGACCCTAGATCGTGCCCACCTCCACTATGTCTAGGCGCAGGAACGTTCTCGCAACCAACGGATTCGGCCGCGACAACCTCACCATTGCGGAGGCATTGGAGCTATGTTGGAGATATGCCCAAGAGGTAATAATAAAAGTGTTTATTGTTATATCTTAGTGTTCATGATAAATGTTTACATCCCATGCTATAATTGTATTAACCGGGATAATTAATATGTGTGTGTTTTGTAAACATAAAGGAGTCCCTAGTAAGCCTCTTGTTAAACTAGCTTGTTGATTAATAGATGATCATGATTTTCTGATCATGAACATTGGATGTCATTAATAACAAGATCATATCATTAGGTGAATGATGTGATGGACATACACCCATAGTAAGCCTAGCATACGATCAAGTCATTAAGTTTGTTTTGCTTCAAGCTTTAAGATACATAGTAACCTAATCCTTAGACCATGAGATCATGCTAATGACCTACACCGGATGGATGCTTTGATGCCATCAAACACTACTTCGTAAATGGGTAGTTATAAAGGTTACATTAAGTGTTCAGAAAGTATAGGTTGAAGCATGTGGATCAATAGTGGGATTTGTCCACCCAAATGACGGATAGATATACTCTGGGCCCTTGCTGGCGTGTAGTTAA